>NC_064619.1:667482041-667813291 GCF_023898315.1 Schistocerca nitens | reverse complement strand
GTATCGCTTCTGGTGAACTAGCCAGAGTAAGCTTGTAGATGTGACTGTGGTAAAATGGGGAGCAAGTGGCAGGAGTAACTATGACTCTCTTAGGGTTGCCAAATGACTCGTCAAAAGGCGAATTACATCGGCAAACCCGAGGAGCTCCCGGAAGGAGTACTGTGAAAGTCTTAAGGTCAACAAATAATGGCGTATCGCTCCTGGTGAACTAGCCAGAGTAAGCTTGTAGATGCGACTGTGGTAAAACGAGGAGCAAGTGGCAGGAGTAACTATGACTCTCTTAAGGTATCCAAATGCCTCGTCAACAGGCGAATTCCAACGGCAAACTCGAGCAGCTCCCGGAAGGAGTACTGTGAAAGTCTTAAGGTCAACAAATAATGGCGTATCGCTTCTGGTGAACTAGCCAGAGTAAGCTTGTAGATGTGACTGTGGTAAAATGGGGAGCAAGTGGCAGGAGTAACTATGACTCTCTTAGGGTTGCCAAATGACTCGTCAAAAGGCGAATTACATCGGCAAACCCGAGGAGCTCCCGGAAGGAGTACTGTGAAAGTCTTAAGGTCAACAAATAATGGCGTATCGCTCCTGGTGAACTAGCCAGAGTAAGCTTGTAGATGCGACTGTGGTAAAACGAGGAGCAAGTGGCAGGAGTAACTATGACTCTCTTAAGGTAGCCAAATGCCTCGTCAACAGGCGAATTCCAACGGCAAACTCGAGCAGCTCCCGGCAGGAGTACTGTGAAAGTCTTAAGGTCAACAAATAATGGCGTATCGCTTCTGGTGAACTAGCCAGAGTAAGCTTGTAGATGTGACTGTGGTAAAATGGGGAGCAAGTGGCAGGAGGAACTATGACTCTCTTAGGGTTGCCAAATGACTCGTCAAAAGGTGAATTACATCGGCAAACTCGAGGAGCTCCCGGAAGGAGTACTGTGAAAGCCTTAAGGTCAACAAATAATGGCGTATCGCTCCTGGTGAACTAGCCAGAGTAAGCTTGTAGATGCGACTGTGGTAAAACGAGGAGCAAGTGGCAGGAGTAACTATGACTCTCTTAAGGTAGCCAAATGCCTCGTCAACAGGCGAATTCCAATGGCAAACTCGAGCAGCTCCCGGAAGGAGTACTGTGAAAGCCTTAAGGTCAACAAATAATGGCGTATCGCTCCTGGTGAACTGGCCAGAGTAAGCTTGTAGATGTGACTGTGTGAAACGGGGTGCAACTGGCAGGAGTAACTATGACTCTCTTAAGGTAGCCAAATGCCTCGTCAACAGGCGAAAAACATCGGCATTCTCGAGGAGCTCCCGTCAGGAGTACTGTGAAAGTCTTAAGGTCAACAAATAATGGTGTATCGCTTCTGGTGAACTAGCCAGAGTAAGCTTGTAGATGTGACTGTGGTAAAATGGGGAGCAAGTGGCAGGAGTAACTATGACTCTCTTAGGGTTGCCAAATGACTCGTCAATAGGCGAATTACATCGGCAAACCCGAGGAGCTCCCGGAAGGAGTACTGTGAAAGTCTTAAGGTCAACAAATAATGGCGTATCGCTTCTGGTGAACTAGCCAGGGTAAGCTTGTAGATGCGACTGTGGTAAAACGAGGAGCAAGTGGCAGGAGTAACTATGACTCTCTTAAGGTAGCCAAATTCCTCGTCAACAGGCGAATTGCAACGGCAAACTCGAGCAGCTCCCGGAAGGAGTACTGTGAAAGCCTTAAGGTCAACAAATAATGGCGTATCGCTCCTGGTGAACTAGCCAGAGTAAGCTTGTAGATGCGACTGTGGTAAAACGAGGAGCAAGTGGCAGGAGTAACTATGACTCTCTTAAGGTAGCCAAATGCCTCGTCAACAGGCGAATTCCAACGGCAAACTCGAGCAGCTCCCGGCAGGAGTACTGTGAAAGTCTTAAGGTCAACAAATAATGGCGTATCGCTTCTGGTGAACTAGCCAGAGTAAGCTTGTAGATGTGACTGTGGTAAAATGGGGAGCAAGTGGCAGGAGTAACTATGACTCTCTTAGGGTTGCCAAATGACTCGTCAAAAGGCGAATTACATCGGCAAACTCGAGGAGCTCCCGGAAGGAGTACTGTGAAAGCCTTAAGGTCAACAAATAATGGCGTATCGCTCCTGGTGAACTAGCCAGAGTAAGCTTGTAGATGCGACTGTGGTAAAACGAGGAGCAAGTGGCAGGAGTAACTATGACTCTCTTAAGGTAGCCAAATGCCTCGTCAACAGGCGAATTCCAACGGCAAACTCGAGCAGCTCCCGGCAGGAGTACTGTGAAAGTCTTAAGGTCAACAAATAATGGCGTATCGCTTCTGGTGAACTAGCCAGAGTAAGCTTGTAGATGTGACTGTGGTAAAATGGGGAGCAAGTGGCAGGAGTAACTATGACTCTCTTAGGGTTGCCAAATGACTCGTCAAAAGGCGAATTACATCGGCAAACCCGAGGAGCTCCCGGAAGGAGTACTGTGAAAGTCTTAAGGTCAACAAATAATGGCGTATCGCTCCTGGTGAACTAGCCAGAGTAAGCTTGTAGATGCGACTGTGGTAAAACGAGGAGCAAGTGGCAGGAGTAACTATGACTCTCTTAAGGTATCCAAATGCCTCGTCAACAGGCGAATTCCAACGGCAAACTCGAGCAGCTCCCGGAAGGAGTACTGTGAAAGTCTTAAGGTCAACAAATAATGGCGTATCGCTTCTGGTGAACTAGCCAGAGTAAGCTTGTAGATGTGACTGTGGTAAAATGGGGAGCAAGTGGCAGGAGTAACTATGACTCTCTTAGGGTTGCCAAATGACTCGTCAAAAGGCGAATTACATCGGCAAACCCGAGGAGCTCCCGGAAGGAGTACTGTGAAAGTCTTAAGGTCAACAAATAATGGCGTATCGCTCCTGGTGAACTAGCCAGAGTAAGCTTGTAGATGCGACTGTGGTAAAACGAGGAGCAAGTGGCAGGAGTAACTATGACTCTCTTAAGGTAGCCAAATGCCTCGTCAACAGGCGAATTCCAACGGCAAACTCGAGCAGCTCCCGGCAGGAGTACTGTGAAAGTCTTAAGGTCAACAAATAATGGCGTATCGCTTCTGGTGAACTAGCCAGAGTAAGCTTGTAGATGTGACTGTGGTAAAATGGGGAGCAAGTGGCAGGAGGAACTATGACTCTCTTAGGGTTGCCAAATGACTCGTCAAAAGGTGAATTACATCGGCAAACTCGAGGAGCTCCCGGAAGGAGTACTGTGAAAGCCTTAAGGTCAACAAATAATGGCGTATCGCTCCTGGTGAACTAGCCAGAGTAAGCTTGTAGATGCGACTGTGGTAAAACGAGGAGCAAGTGGCAGGAGTAACTATGACTCTCTTAAGGTAGCCAAATGCCTCGTCAACAGGCGAATTCCAATGGCAAACTCGAGCAGCTCCCGGAAGGAGTACTGTGAAAGCCTTAAGGTCAACAAATAATGGCGTATCGCTCCTGGTGAACTGGCCAGAGTAAGCTTGTAGATGTGACTGTGTGAAACGGGGTGCAACTGGCAGGAGTAACTATGACTCTCTTAAGGTAGCCAAATGCCTCGTCAACAGGCGAAAAACATCGGCATTCTCGAGGAGCTCCCGTCAGGAGTACTGTGAAAGTCTTAAGGTCAACAAATAATGGTGTATCGCTTCTGGTGAACTAGCCAGAGTAAGCTTGTAGATGTGACTGTGGTAAAATGGGGAGCAAGTGGCAGGAGGAACTATGACTCTCTTAGGGTTGCCAAATGACTCGTCAAAAGGTGAATTACATCGGCAAACTCGAGGAGCTCCCGGAAGGAGTACTGTGAAAGCCTTAAGGTCAACAAATAATGGCGTATCGCTCCTGGTGAACTAGGCAGAGTAAGCTTGTAGATGCGACTGTGGTAAAACGAGGAGCAAGTGGCAGGAGTAACTATGACTCTCTTAAGGTAGCCAAATGCCTCGTCAACAGGCGAAAAACATCGGCATTCTCGAGGAGCTCCCGTCAGGAGTACTGTGAAAGTCTTAAGGTCAACAAATAATGGTGTATCGCTTCTGGTGAACTAGCCAGAGTAAGCTTGTAGATGTGACTGTGGTAAAATGGGGAGCAAGTGGCAGGAGTAACTATGACTCTCTTAGGGTTGCCAAATGACTCGTCAAAAGGCGAATTACATCGGCAAACCCGAGGAGCTCCCGGAAGGAGTACTGTGAAAGTCTTAAGGTCAACAAATAATGGCGTATCGCTTCTGGTGAACTAGCCAGGGTAAGCTTGTAGATGCGACTGTGGTAAAACGAGGAGCAAGTGGCAGGAGTAACTATGACTCTCTTAAGGTAGCCAAATGCCTCGTCAACAGGCGAATTGCAACGGCAAACTCGAGCAGCTCCCGGAAGGAGTACTGTGAAAGCCTTAAGGTCAACAAATAATGGCGTATCGCTCCTGGTGAACTAGCCAGAGTAAGCTTGTAGATGCGACTGTGGTAAAACGAGGAGCAAGTGGCAGGAGTAACTATGACTCTCTTAAGGTAGCCAAATGCCTCGTCAACAGGCGAATTCCAACGGCAAACTCGAGGAGCTCCCGGCAGGAGTACTGTGAAAGTCTTAAGGTCAACAAATAATGGCGTATCGCTTCTGGTGAACTAGCCAGAGTAAGCTTGTAGATGTGACTGTGGTAAAATGGGGAGCAAGTGGCAGGAGTAACTATGACTCTCTTAGGGTTGCCAAATGACTCGTCAAAAGGCGAATTACATCGGCAAACCCGAGGAGCTCCCGGAAGGAGTACTGTGAAAGTCTTAAGGTCAACAAATAATGGCGTATCGCTCCTGGTGAACTAGCCAGAGTAAGCTTGTAGATGCGACTGTGGTAAAACGAGGAGCAAGTGGCAGGAGTAACTATGACTCTCTTAAGGTATCCAAATGCCTCGTCAACAGGCGAATTCCAACGGCAAACTCGAGCAGCTCCCGGAAGGAGTACTGTGAAAGTCTTAAGGTCAACAAATAATGGCGTATCGCTTCTGGTGAACTAGCCAGAGTAAGCTTGTAGATGTGACTGTGGTAAAATGGGGAGCAAGTGGCAGGAGTAACTATGACTCTCTTAGGGTTGCCAAATGACTCGTCAAAAGGCGAATTACATCGGCAAACCCGAGGAGCTCCCGGAAGGAGTACTGTGAAAGTCTTAAGGTCAACAAATAATGGCGTATCGCTCCTGGTGAACTAGCCAGAGTAAGCTTGTAGATGCGACTGTGGTAAAACGAGGAGCAAGTGGCAGGAGTAACTATGACTCTCTTAAGGTAGCCAAATGCCTCGTCAACAGGCGAAAAACATCGGCATTCTCGAGGAGCTCCCGTCAGGAGTACTGTGAAAGTCTTAAGGTCAACAAATAATGGTGTATCGCTTCTGGTGAACTAGCCAGAGTAAGCTTGTAGATGTGACTGTGGTAAAATGGGGAGCAAGTGGCAGGAGTAACTATGACTCTCTTAGGGTTGCCAAATGACTCGTCAAAAGGCGAATTACATCGGCAAACCCGAGGAGCTCCCGGAAGGAGTACTGTGAAAGTCTTAAGGTCAACAAATAATGGCGTATCGCTTCTGGTGAACTAGCCAGGGTAAGCTTGTAGATGCGACTGTGGTAAAACGAGGAGCAAGTGGCAGGAGTAACTATGACTCTCTTAAGGTAGCCAAATGCCTCGTCAACAGGCGAATTGCAACGGCAAACTCGAGCAGCTCCCGGAAGGAGTACTGTGAAAGCCTTAAGGTCAACAAATAATGGCGTATCGCTCCTGGTGAACTAGCCAGAGTAAGCTTGTAGATGCGACTGTGGTAAAACGAGGAGCAAGTGGCAGGAGTAACTATGACTCTCTTAAGGTAGCCAAATGCCTCGTCAACAGGCGAATTCCAACGGCAAACTCGAGGAGCTCCCGGCAGGAGTACTGTGAAAGTCTTAAGGTCAACAAATAATGGTGTATCGCTTCTGGTGAACTAGCCAGAGTAAGCTTGTAGATGTGACTGTGGTAAAATGGGGAGCAAGTGGCAGGAGGAACTATGACTCTCTTAGGGTTGCCAAATGACTCGTCAAAAGGTGAATTACATCGGCAAACTCGAGGAGCTCCCGGAAGGAGTACTGTGAAAGCCTTAAGGTCAACAAATAATGGCGTATCGCTCCTGGTGAACTAGCCAGAGTAAGCTTGTAGATGCGACTGTGGTAAAACGAGGAGCAAGTGGCAGGAGTAACTATGACTCTCTTAAGGTAGCCAAATGCCTCGTCAACAGGCGAATTCCAATGGCAAACTCGAGCAGCTCCCGGAAGGAGTACTGTGAAAGCCTTAAGGTCAACAAATAATGGCGTATCGCTCCTGGTGAACTGGCCAGAGTAAGCTTGTAGATGTGACTGTGTGAAACGGGGTGCAACTGGCAGGAGTAACTATGACTCTCTTAAGGTAGCCAAATGCCTCGTCAACAGGCGAAAAACATCGGCATTCTCGAGGAGCTCCCGTCAGGAGTACTGTGAAAGTCTTAAGGTCAACAAATAATGGTGTATCGCTTCTGGTGAACTAGCCAGAGTAAGCTTGTAGATGTGACTGTGGTAAAATGGGGAGCAAGTGGCAGGAGTAACTATGACTCTCTTAGGGTTGCCAAATGACTCGTCAAAAGGCGAATTACATCGGCAAACCCGAGGAGCTCCCGGAAGGAGTACTGTGAAAGTCTTAAGGTCAACAAATAATGGCGTATCGCTTCTGGTGAACTAGCCAGGGTAAGCTTGTAGATGCGACTGTGGTAAAACGAGGAGCAAGTGGCAGGAGTAACTATGACTCTCTTAAGGTAGCCAAATGCCTCGTCAACAGGCGAATTGCAACGGCAAACTCGAGCAGCTCCCGGAAGGAGTACTGTGAAAGCCTTAAGGTCAACAAATAATGGCGTATCGCTCCTGGTGAACTAGCCAGAGTAAGCTTGTAGATGCGACTGTGGTAAAACGAGGAGCAAGTGGCAGGAGTAACTATGACTCTCTTAAGGTAGCCAAATGCCTCGTCAACAGGCGAATTCCAACGGCAAACTCGAGGAGCTCCCGGCAGGAGTACTGTGAAAGTCTTAAGGTCAACAAATAATGGCGTATCGCTTCTGGTGAACTAGCCAGAGTAAGCTTGTAGATGTGACTGTGGTAAAATGGGGAGCAAGTGGCAGGAGTAACTATGACTCTCTTAGGGTTGCCAAATGACTCGTCAAAAGGCGAATTACATCGGCAAACTCGAGGAGCTCCCGGAAGGAGTACTGTGAAAGCCTTAAGGTCAACAAATAATGGCGTATCGCTCCTGGTGAACTAGCCAGAGTAAGCTTGTAGATGCGACTGTGGTAAAACGAGGAGCAAGTGGCAGGAGTAACTATGACTCTCTTAAGGTAGCCAAATGCCTCGTCAACAGGCGAATTCCAACGGCAAACTCGAGCAGCTCCCGGCAGGAGTACTGTGAAAGTCTTAAGGTCAACAAATAATGGCGTATCGCTTCTGGTGAACTAGCCAGAGTAAGCTTGTAGATGTGACTGTGGTAAAATGGGGAGCAAGTGGCAGGAGTAACTATGACTCTCTTAGGGTTGCCAAATGACTCGTCAAAAGGCGAATTACATCGGCAAACCCGAGGAGCTCCCGGAAGGAGTACTGTGAAAGTCTTAAGGTCAACAAATAATGGCGTATCGCTCCTGGTGAACTAGCCAGAGTAAGCTTGTAGATGCGACTGTGGTAAAACGAGGAGCAAGTGGCAGGAGTAACTATGACTCTCTTAAGGTAGCCAAATGCCTCGTCAACAGGCGAATTCCAACGGCAAACTCGAGCAGCTCCCGGCAGGAGTACTGTGAAAGTCTTAAGGTCAACAAATAATGGCGTATCGCTTCTGGTGAACTAGCCAGAGTAAGCTTGTAGATGTGACTGTGGTAAAATGGGGGGCAAGTGGCAGGAGGAACTATGACTCTCTTAGGGTTGCCAAATGACTCGTCAAAAGGTGAATTACATCGGCAAACTCGAGGAGCTCCCGGAAGGAGTACTGTGAAAGCCTTAAGGTCAACAAATAATGGCGTATCGCTCCTGGTGAACTAGCCAGAGTAAGCTTGTAGATGCGACTGTGGTAAAACGAGGAGCAAGTGGCAGGAGTAACTATGACTCTCTTAAGGTAGCCAAATGCCTCGTCAACAGGCGAATTCCAATGGCAAACTCGAGCAGCTCCCGGAAGGAGTACTGTGAAAGCCTTAAGGTCAACAAATAATGGCGTATCGCTCCTGGTGAACTGGCCAGAGTAAGCTTGTAGATGTGACTGTGTGAAACGGGGTGCAACTGGCAGGAGTAACTATGACTCTCTTAAGGTAGCCAAATGCCTCGTCAACAGGCGAAAAACATCGGCATTCTCGAGGAGCTCCCGTCAGGAGTACTGTGAAAGTCTTAAGGTCAACAAATAATGGTGTATCGCTTCTGGTGAACTAGCCAGAGTAAGCTTGTAGATGTGACTGTGGTAAAATGGGGAGCAAGTGGCAGGAGTAACTATGACTCTCTTAGGGTTGCCAAATGACTCGTCAATAGGCGAATTACATCGGCAAACCCGAGGAGCTCCCGGAAGGAGTACTGTGAAAGTCTTAAGGTCAACAAATAATGGCGTATCGCTTCTGGTGAACTAGCCAGGGTAAGCTTGTAGATGCGACTGTGGTAAAACGAGGAGCAAGTGGCAGGAGTAACTATGACTCTCTTAAGGTAGCCAAATTCCTCGTCAACAGGCGAATTGCAACGGCAAACTCGAGCAGCTCCCGGAAGGAGTACTGTGAAAGCCTTAAGGTCAACAAATAATGGCGTATCGCTCCTGGTGAACTAGCCAGAGTAAGCTTGTAGATGCGACTGTGGTAAAACGAGGAGCAAGTGGCAGGAGTAACTATGACTCTCTTAAGGTAGCCAAATGCCTCGTCAACAGGCGAATTCCAACGGCAAACTCGAGCAGCTCCCGGCAGGAGTACTGTGAAAGTCTTAAGGTCAACAAATAATGGCGTATCGCTTCTGGTGAACTAGCCAGAGTAAGCTTGTAGATGTGACTGTGGTAAAATGGGGAGCAAGTGGCAGGAGTAACTATGACTCTCTTAGGGTTGCCAAATGACTCGTCAAAAGGCGAATTACATCGGCAAACTCGAGGAGCTCCCGGAAGGAGTACTGTGAAAGCCTTAAGGTCAACAAATAATGGCGTATCGCTCCTGGTGAACTAGCCAGAGTAAGCTTGTAGATGCGACTGTGGTAAAACGAGGAGCAAGTGGCAGGAGTAACTATGACTCTCTTAAGGTAGCCAAATGCCTCTTCAACAGGCGAATTCCAACGGCAAACTCGAGCAGCTCCCGGCAGGAGTACTGTGAAAGTCTTAAGGTCAACAAATAATGGCGTATCGCTTCTGGTGAACTAGCCAGAGTAAGCTTGTAGATGTGACTGTGGTAAAATGGGGAGCAAGTGGCAGGAGTAACTATGACTCTCTTAGGGTTGCCAAATGACTCGTCAAAAGGCGAATTACATCGGCAAACCCGAGGAGCTCCCGGAAGGAGTACTGTGAAAGTCTTAAGGTCAACAAATAATGGCGTATCGCTCCTGGTGAACTAGCCAGAGTAAGCTTGTAGATGCGACTGTGGTAAAACGAGGAGCAAGTGGCAGGAGTAACTATGACTCTCTTAAGGTATCCAAATGCCTCGTCAACAGGCGAATTCCAACGGCAAACTCGAGCAGCTCCCGGAAGGAGTACTGTGAAAGTCTTAAGGTCAACAAATAATGGCGTATCGCTTCTGGTGAACTAGCCAGAGTAAGCTTGTAGATGTGACTGTGGTAAAATGGGGAGCAAGTGGCAGGAGTAACTATGACTCTCTTAGGGTTGCCAAATGACTCGTCAAAAGGCGAATTACATCGGCAAACCCGAGGAGCTCCCGGAAGGAGTACTGTGAAAGTCTTAAGGTCAACAAATAATGGCGTATCGCTCCTGGTGAACTAGCCAGAGTAAGCTTGTAGATGCGACTGTGGTAAAACGAGGAGCAAGTGGCAGGAGTAACTATGACTCTCTTAAGGTAGCCAAATGCCTCGTCAACAGGCGAATTCCAACGGCAAACTCGAGCAGCTCCCGGCAGGAGTACTGTGAAAGTCTTAAGGTCAACAAATAATGGCGTATCGCTTCTGGTGAACTAGCCAGAGTAAGCTTGTAGATGTGACTGTGGTAAAATGGGGAGCAAGTGGCAGGAGGAACTATGACTCTCTTAGGGTTGCCAAATGACTCGTCAAAAGGTGAATTACATCGGCAAACTCGAGGAGCTCCCGGAAGGAGTACTGTGAAAGCCTTAAGGTCAACAAATAATGGCGTATCGCTCCTGGTGAACTAGCCAGAGTAAGCTTGTAGATGCGACTGTGGTAAAACGAGGAGCAAGTGGCAGGAGTAACTATGACTCTCTTAAGGTAGCCAAATGCCTCGTCAACAGGCGAATTCCAATGGCAAACTCGAGCAGCTCCCGGAAGGAGTACTGTGAAAGCCTTAAGGTCAACAAATAATGGCGTATCGCTCCTGGTGAACTGGCCAGAGTAAGCTTGTAGATGTGACTGTGTGAAACGGGGTGCAACTGGCAGGAGTAACTATGACTCTCTTAAGGTAGCCAAATGCCTCGTCAACAGGCGAAAAACATCGGCATTCTCGAGGAGCTCCCGTCAGGAGTACTGTGAAAGTCTTAAGGTCAACAAATAATGGTGTATCGCTTCTGGTGAACTAGCCAGAGTAAGCTTGTAGATGTGACTGTGGTAAAATGGGGAGCAAGTGGCAGGAGGAACTATGACTCTCTTAGGGTTGCCAAATGACTCGTCAAAAGGTGAATTACATCGGCAAACTCGAGGAGCTCCCGGAAGGAGTACTGTGAAAGCCTTAAGGTCAACAAATAATGGCGTATCGCTCCTGGTGAACTAGCCAGAGTAAGCTTGTAGATGCGACTGTGGTAAAACGAGGAGCAAGTGGCAGGAGTAACTATGACTCTCTTAAGGTAGCCAAATGCCTCGTCAACAGGCGAAAAACATCGGCATTCTCGAGGAGCTCCCGTCAGGAGTACTGTGAAAGTCTTAAGGTCAACAAATAATGGTGTATCGCTTCTGGTGAACTAGCCAGAGTAAGCTTGTAGATGTGACTGTGGTAAAATGGGGAGCAAGTGGCAGGAGTAACTATGACTCTCTTAGGGTTGCCAAATGACTCGTCAAAAGGCGAATTACATCGGCAAACCCGAGGAGCTCCCGGAAGGAGTACTGTGAAAGTCTTAAGGTCAACAAATAATGGCGTATCGCATCTGGTGAACTAGCCAGGGTAAGCTTGTAGATGCGACTGTGGTAAAACGAGGAGCAAGTGGCAGGAGTAACTATGACTCTCTTAAGGTAGCCAAATGCCTCGTCAACAGGCGAATTGCAACGGCAAACTCGAGCAGCTCCCGGAAGGAGTACTGTGAAAGCCTTAAGGTCAACAAATAATGGCGTATCGCTCCTGGTGAACTAGCCAGAGTAAGCTTGTAGATGCGACTGTGGTAAAACGAGGAGCAAGTGGCAGGAGTAACTATGACTCTCTTAAGGTAGCCAAATGCCTCGTCAACAGGCGAATTCCAACGGCAAACTCGAGGAGCTCCCGGCAGGAGTACTGTGAAAGTCTTAAGGTCAACAAATAATGGCGTATCGCTTCTGGTGAACTAGCCAGAGTAAGCTTGTAGATGTGACTGTGGTAAAATGGGGAGCAAGTGGCAGGAGTAACTATGACTCTCTTAGGGTTGCCAAATGACTCGTCAAAAGGCGAATTACATCGGCAAACCCGAGGAGCTCCCGGAAGGAGTACTGTGAAAGTCTTAAGGTCAACAAATAATGGCGTATCGCTCCTGGTGAACTAGCCAGAGTAAGCTTGTAGATGCGACTGTGGTAAAACGAGGAGCAAGTGGCAGGAGTAACTATGACTCTCTTAAGGTATCCAAATGCCTCGTCAACAGGCGAATTCCAACGGCAAACTCGAGCAGCTCCCGGAAGGAGTACTGTGAAAGTCTTAAGGTCAACAAATAATGGCGTATCGCTTCTGGTGAACTAGCCAGAGTAAGCTTGTAGATGTGACTGTGGTAAAATGGGGAGCAAGTGGCAGGAGTAACTATGACTCTCTTAGGGTTGCCAAATGACTCGTCAAAAGGCGAATTACATCGGCAAAGCCGAGGAGCTCCCGGAAGGAGTACTGTGAAAGTCTTAAGGTCAACAAATAATGGCGTATCGCTCCTGGTGAACTAGCCAGAGTAAGCTTGTAGATGCGACTGTGGTAAAACGAGGAGCAAGTGGCAGGAGTAACTATGACTCTCTTAAGGTAGCCAAATGCCTCGTCAACAGGCGAATTCCAACGGCAAACTCGAGCAGCTCCCGGCAGGAGTACTGTGAAAGTCTTAAGGTCAACAAATAATGGCGTATCGCTTCTGGTGAACTAGCCAGAGTAAGCTTGTAGATGTGACTGTGGTAAAATGGGGAGCAAGTGGCAGGAGGAACTATGACTCTCTTAGGGTTGCCAAATGACTCGTCAAAAGGTGAATTACATCGGCAAACTCGAGGAGCTCCCGGAAGGAGTACTGTGAAAGCCTTAAGGTCAACAAATAATGGCGTATCGCTCCTGGTGAACTAGCCAGAGTAAGCTTGTAGATGCGACTGTGGTAAAACGAGGAGCAAGTGGCAGGAGTAACTATGACTCTCTTAAGGTAGCCAAATGCCTCGTCAACAGGCGAATTCCAATGGCAAACTCGAGCAGCTCCCGGAAGGAGTACTGTGAAAGCCTTAAGGTCAACAAATAATGGCGTATCGCTCCTGGTGAACTGGCCAGAGTAAGCTTGTAGATGTGACTGTGTGAAACGGGGTGCAACTGGCAGGAGTAACTATGACTCTCTTAAGGTAGCCAAATGCCTCGTCAACAGGCGAAAAACATCGGCATTCTCGAGGAGCTCCCGTCAGGAGTACTGTGAAAGTCTTAAGGTCAACAAATAATGGTGTATCGCTTCTGGTGAACTAGCCAGAGTAAGCTTGTAGATGTGACTGTGGTAAAATGGGGAGCAAGTGGCAGGAGGAACTATGACTCTCTTAGGGTTGCCAAATGACTCGTCAAAAGGTGAATTACATCGGCAAACTCGAGGAGCTCCCGGAAGGAGTACTGTGAAAGCCTTAAGGTCAACAAATAATGGCGTATCGCTCCTGGTGAACTAGCCAGAGTAAGCTTGTAGATGCGACTGTGGTAAAACGAGGAGCAAGTGGCAGGAGTAACTATGACTCTCTTAAGGTAGCCAAATGCCTCGTCAACAGGCGAATTCCAATGGCAAACTCGAGCAGCTCCCGGAAGGAGTACTGTGAAAGCCTTAAGGTCAACAAATAATGGCGTATCGCTCCTGGTGAACTGGCCAGAGTAAGCTTGTAGATGTGACTGTGTGAAACGGGGTGCAACTGGCAGGAGTAACTATGACTCTCTTAAGGTAGCCAAATGCCTCGTCAACAGGCGAAAAACATCGGCATTCTCGAGGAGCTCCCGTCAGGAGTACTGTGAAAGTCTTAAGGTCAACAAATAATGGTGTATCGCTTCTGGTGAACTAGCCAGAGTAAGCTTGTAGATGTGACTGTGGTAAAATGGGGAGCAAGTGGCAGGAGTAACTATGACTCTCTTAGGGTTGCCAAATGACTCGTCAAAAGGCGAATTACATCGGCAAACCCGAGGAGCTCCCGGAAGGAGTACTGTGAAAGTCTTAAGGTCAACAAATAATGGCGTATCGCTTCTGGTGAACTAGCCAGGGTAAGCTTGTAGATGCGACTGTGGTAAAACGAGGAGCAAGTGGCAGGAGTAACTATGACTCTCTTAAGGTAGCCAAATGCCTCGTCAACAGGCGAATTGCAACGGCAAACTCGAGCAGCTCCCGGAAGGAGTACTGTGAAAGCCTTAAGGTCAACAAATAATGGCGTATCGCTCCTGGTGAACTAGCCAGAGTAAGCTTGTAGATGCGACTGTGGTAAAACGAGGAGCAAGTGGCAGGAGTAACTATGACTCTCTTAAGGTAGCCAAATGCCTCGTCAACAGGCGAATTCCAACGGCAAACTCGAGGAGCTCCCGGCAGGAGTACTGTGAAAGTCTTAAGGTCAACAAATAATGGCGTATCGCTTCTGGTGAACTAGCCAGAGTAAGCTTGTAGATGTGACTGTGGTAAAATGGGGAGCAAGTGGCAGGAGTAACTATGACTCTCTTAGGGTTGCCAAATGACTCGTCAAAAGGCGAATTACATCGGCAAACTCGAGGAGCTCCCGGAAGGAGTACTGTGAAAGCCTTAAGGTCAACAAATAATGGCGTATCGCTCCTGGTGAACTAGCCAGAGTAAGCTTGTAGATGCGACTGTGGTAAAACGAGGAGCAAGTGGCAGGAGTAACTATGACTCTCTTAAGGTAGCCAAATGCCTCGTCAACAGGCGAATTCCAACGGCAAACTCGAGCAGCTCCCGGCAGGAGTACTGTGAAAGTCTTAAGGTCAACAAATAATGGCGTATCGCTTCTGGTGAACTAGCCAGAGTAAGCTTGTAGATGTGACTGTGGTAAAATGGGGAGCAAGTGGCAGGAGTAACTATGACTCTCTTAGGGTTGCCAAATGACTCGTCAAAAGGCGAATTACATCGGCAAACCCGAGGAGCTCCCGGAAGGAGTACTGTGAAAGTCTTAAGGTCAACAAATAATGGCGTATCGCTCCTGGTGAACTAGCCAGAGTAAGCTTGTAGATGCGACTGTGGTAAAACGAGGAGCAAGTGGCAGGAGTAACTATGACTCTCTTAAGGTATCCAAATGCCTCGTCAACAGGCGAATTCCAACGGCAAACTCGAGCAGCTCCCGGAAGGAGTACTGTGAAAGTCTTAAGGTCAACAAATAATGGCGTATCGCTTCTGGTGAACTAGCCAGAGTAAGCTTGTAGATGTGACTGTGGTAAAATGGGGAGCAAGTGGCAGGAGTAACTATGACTCTCTTAGGGTTGCCAAATGACTCGTCAAAAGGCGAATTACATCGGCAAACCCGAGGAGCTCCCGGAAGGAGTACTGTGAAAGTCTTAAGGTCAACAAATAATGGCGTATCGCTCCTGGTGAACTAGCCAGAGTAAGCTTGTAGATGCGACTGTGGTAAAACGAGGAGCAAGTGGCAGGAGTAACTATGACTCTCTTAAGGTAGCCAAATGCCTCGTCAACAGGCGAATTCCAACGGCAAACTCGAGCAGCTCCCGGCAGGAGTACTGTGAAAGTCTTAAGGTCAACAAATAATGGCGTATCGCTTCTGGTGAACTAGCCAGAGTAAGCTTGTAGATGTGACTGTGGTAAAATGGGGAGCAAGTGGCAGGAGGAACTATGACTCTCTTAGGGTTGCCAAATGACTCGTCAAAAGGTGAATTACATCGGCAAACTCGAGGAGCTCCCGGAAGGAGTACTGTGAAAGCCTTAAGGTCAACAAATAATGGCGTATCGCTCCTGGTGAACTAGCCAGAGTAAGCTTGTAGATGCGACTGTGGTAAAACGAGGAGCAAGTGGCAGGAGTAACTATGACTCTCTTAAGGTAGCCAAATGCCTCGTCAACAGGCGAATTCCAATGGCAAACTCGAGCAGCTCCCGGAAGGAGTACTGTGAAAGCCTTAAGGTCAGCAAATAATGGCGTATCGCTCCTGGTGAACTGGCCAGAGTAAGCTTGTAGATGTGACTGTGGTAAAATGGGGAGCAAGTGGCAGGAGTAACTATGACTCTCTTAGGGTTGCCAAATGACTCGTCAAAAGGCGAATTACATCGGCAAACCCGAGGAGCTCCCGGAAGGAGTACTGTGAAAGTCTTAAGGTCAACAAATAATGGCGTATCGCTCCTGGTGAACTAGCCAGAGTAAGCTTGTAGATGCGACTGTGGTAAAACGAGGAGCAAGTGGCAGGAGTAACTATGACTCTCTTAAGGTAGCCAAATGCCTCGTCGACAGGCGAATTCCAACGGCAAACTCGAGCGGCTCCCGGCAGGAGTACTGTGAAAGTCTTAAGGTCAACAAATAATGGCGTATCGCTTCTGGTGAACTAGCCAGAGTAAGCTTGTAGATGTGACTGTGGTAAAATGGGGAGCAAGTGGCAGGAGTAACTATGACTCTCTTAGGGTTGCCAAATGACTCGTCAAAAGGCGAATTACATCGGCAAACTCGAGGAGCTCCCGGAAGGAGTACTGTGAAAGCCTTAAGGTCAACAAATAATGGCGTATCGCTCCTGGTGAACTAGCCAGAGTAAGCTTGTAGATGCGACTGTGGTAAAACGAGGAGCAAGTGGCAGGAGTAACTATGACTCTCTTAAGGTAGCCAAATGCCTCGTCAACAGGCGAATTCCAACGGCAAACTCGAGCAGCTCCCGGCAGGAGTACTGTGAAAGTCTTAAGGTCAACAAATAATGGCGTATCGCTTCTGGTGAACTAGCCAGGGTAAGCTTGTAGATGCGACTGTGGTAAAACGAGGAGCAAGTGGCAGGAGTAACTATGACTCTCTTAAGGTAGCCAAATGCCTCGTCAACAGGCGAATTGCAACGGCAAACTCGAGCAGCTCCCGGAAGGAGTACTGTGAAAGCCTTAAGGTCAACAAATAATGGCGTATCGCTCCTGGTGAACTAGCCAGAGTAAGCTTGTAGATGCGACTGTGGTTAAACGAGGAGCAAGTGGCAGGAGTAACTATGACTCTCTTAAGGTAGCCAAATGCCTCGTCAACAGGCGAATCCCAACGGCAAACTCGAGGAGCTCCCGGCAGGAGTACTGTGAAAGTCTTAAGGTCAACAAATAATGGCGTATCGCTTCTGGTGAACTAGCCAGAGGAAGCTTGTAGATGTGACTGTGGTAAAATGGGGAGCAAGTGGCAGGAGTAACTATGACTCTCTTAGGGTTGCCAAATGACTCGTCAAAAGGCGAATTACATCGGCAAACTCGAGGAGCTCCCGGAAGGAGTACTGTGAAAGCCTTAAGGTCAACAAATAATGGCGTATCGCTCCTGGTGAACTAGCCAGAGTAAGCTTGTAGATGCGACTGTGGTAAAACGAGGAGCAAGTGGCAGGAGTAACTATGACTCTCTTAAGGTAGCCAAATGCCTCGTCCACAGGCGAATTCCAACGGCAAACTCGAGCAGCTCCCGGCAGGAGTACTGTGAAAGTCTTAAGGTCAACAAATAATGGCGTATCGCTTCTGGTGAACTAGCCAGAGTAAGCTTGTAGATGTGACTGTGGTAAAATGGGGAGCAAGTGGCAGGAGTAACTATGACTCTCTTAGGGTTGCCAAATGACTCGTCAAAAGGCGAATTACATCGGCAAACCCGAGGAGCTCCCGGAAGGAGTACTGTGAAAGTCTTAAGGTCAACAAATAATGGCGTATCGCTCCTGGTGAACTAGCCAGAGTAAGCTTGTAGATGCGACTGTGGTAAAACGAGGAGCAAGTGGCAGGAGAAACTATGACTCTCTTAAGGTATCCAAATGCCTCGTCAACAGGCGAATTCCAACGGCAAACTCGAGCAGCTCCCGGAAGGAGTACTGTGAAAGTCTTAAGGTCAACAAATAATGGCGTATCGCTTCTGGTGAACTAGCCAGAGTAAGCTTGTAGATGTGACTGTGGTAAAATGGGGAGCAAGTGGCAGGAGTAACTATGACTCTCTTAGGGTTGCCAAATGACTCGTCAAAAGGCGAATTACATCGGCAAACCCGAGGAGCTCCCGGAAGGAGTACTGTGAAAGTCTTAAGGTCAACAAATAATGGCGTATCGCTCCTGGTGAACTAGCCAGAGTAAGCTTGTAGATGCGACTGTGGTAAAACGAGGAGCAAGTGGCAGGAGTAACTATGACTCTCTTAAGGTAGCCAAATGCCTCGTCAACAGGCGAATTCCAACGGCAAACTCGAGCAGCTCCCGGCAGGAGTACTGTGAAAGTCTTAAGGTCAACAAATAATGGCGTATCGCTTCTGGTGAACTAGCCAGAGTAAGCTTGTAGATGTGACTGTGGTAAAATGGGGAGCAAGTGGCAGGAGGAACTATGACTCTCTTAGGGTTGCCAAATGACTCGTCAAAAGGTGAATTACATCGGCAAACTCGAGGAGCTCCCGGAAGGAGTACTGTGAAAGCCTTAAGGTCAACAAATAATGGCGTATCGCTCCTGGTGAACTAGCCAGAGTAAGCTTGTAGATGCGACTGTGGTAAAACGAGGAGCAAGTGGCAGGAGTAACTATGACTCTCTTAAGGTAGCCAAATGCCTCGTCAACAGGCGAATTCCAATGGCAAACTCGAGCAGCTCCCGGAAGGAGTACTGTGAAAGCCTTAAGGTCAACAAATAATGGCGTATCGCTCCTGGTGAACTGGCCAGAGTAAGCTTGTAGATGTGACTGTGTGAAACGGGGTGCAACTGGCAGGAGTAACTATGACTCTCTTAAGGTAGCCAAATGCCTCGTCAACAGGCGAAAAACATCGGCATTCTCGAGGAGCTCCCGTCAGGAGTACTGTGAAAGTCTTAAGGTCAACAAATAATGGTGTATCGCTTCTGGTGAACTAGCCAGAGTAAGCTTGTAGATGTGACTGTGGTAAAATGGGGAGCAAGTGGCAGGAGTAACTATGACTCTCTTAGGGTTGCCAAATGACTCGTCAAAAGGCGAATTACATCGGCAAACCCGACGAGCTCCCGGAAGGAGTACTGTGAAAGTCTTAAGGTCAACAAATAATGGCGTATCGCTTCTGGTGAACTAGCCAGAGTAAGCTTGTAGATGCGACTGTGGTAAAACGAGGAGCAAGTGGCAGGAGTAACTATGACTCTCTTAAGGTATCCAAATGCCTCGTCAACAGGCGAATTCCAACGGCAAACTCGAGCAGCTCCCGGAAGGAGTACTGTGAAAGTCTTAAGGTCAACAAATAATGGCGTATCGCTTCTGGTGAACTAGCCAGAGTAAGCTTGTAGATGTGACTGTGGTAAAATGGGGAGCAAGTGACAGGAGTAACTATGACTCTCTTAGGGTTGCCAAATGACTCGTCAAAAGGCGAATTACATCGGCAAACCCGAGGGTCTCCCGGAAGGAGTACTGTGAAAGTCTTAAGGTCAACAAATAATGGCGTATCGCTCCTGGTGAACTAGCCAGAGTAAGCTTGTAGATGCGACTGTGGTAAAACGAGGAGCAAGTGGCAGGAGTAACTATGACTCTCTTAAGGTAGCCAAATGCCTCGTCAACAGGCGAATTCCAACGGCAAACTCGAGCAGCTCCCGGAAGGAGTACTGTGAAAGCCTTAAGGTCAACAAATAATGGCGTATCGCTCCTGGTGAACTGGCCAGAGTAAGCTTGTAGATGTGACTGTGTGAAATGGGGTGCAACTGGCAGGAGTAACTATGACTCTCTTAAGGTAGCCAAATGCCTCGTCAACAGGCGAAAAACATCGGCATTCTCGAGGAGCTCCCGGCAGGAGTACTGTGAAAGTCTTAAGGTCAACAAATAATGGTGTATCGCTTCTGGTGAACTAGCCAGAGTAAGCTTGTAGATGTGACTGTGGTAAAATGGGGAGCAAGTGGCAGGAGTAACTATGACTGTCTTAGGGTTGCCAAATGACTCGTCAAAAGGCGAATTACATCGGCATACCCGAGGAGCTCCCGGAAGGAGTACTGTGAAAGTCTTAAGGTCAACAAATAATGGCGTATCGCTTCTGGTGAACTAGCCAGAGTAAGCTTGTAGATGCGACTGTGGTAAAACGAGGAGCAAGTGGCAGGAGTAACTATGACTCTCTTAAGGTATCCAAATGCCTCGTCAACAGGCGAATTCCAACGGCAAACTCGAGCAGCTCCCGGAAGGAGTACTGTGAAAGTCTTAAGGTCAACAAATAATGGCGTATCGCTTCTGGTGAACTAGCCAGAGTAAGCTTGTAGATGTGACTGTGGTAAAATGGGGAGCAAGTGACAGGAGTAACTATGACTCTCTTAGGGTTGCCAAATGACTCGTCAAAAGGCGAATTACATCGGCAAACCCGAGGGTCTCCCGGAAGGAGTACTGTGAAAGTCTTAAGGTCAACAAATAATGGCGTATCGCTCCTGGTGAACTAGCCAGAGTAAGCTTGTAGATGCGACTGTGGTAAAACGAGGAGCAAGTGGCAGGAGTAACTATGACTCTCTTAAGGTAGCCAAATGCCTCGTCAACAGGCGAATTCCAACGGCAAACTCGAGCAGCTCCCGGCTGGAGTACTGTGAAAGTCTTAAGGTCAACAAATAATGGCGTATCGCTTCTGGTGAACTAGCCAGAGTAAGCTTGTAAATGTGACTGTGGTAAAATGGGGAGCAAGTGGCAGGAGTAACTATGACTCTCTTAGGGTTGCCAAATGACTCGTCAAAAGGCGAATTACATCGGCAAACTCGAGGAGCTCCCGGAAGGAGTACTGTGAAAGCCTTAAGGTCAACAAATAATGGCGTATCGCTCCTGGTGAACTAGCCAGAGTAAGCTTGTAGATGCGACTGTGGTAAAACGAGGAGCAAGTGGCAGGAGTAACTATGACTCTCTTAAGGTAGCCAAATTCCTCGTCAACAGGCGAATTCCAACGGCAAACTCGAGGAGCTCCCGGAAGGAGTACTGTGAAAGCCTTAAGGTCAACAAATAATGGCGTATCGCTCCTGGTGAACTGGCCAGAGTAAGCTTGTAGATGTGACTGTGTGAAACGGGGTGCAACTGGCAGGAGTAACTATGACTCTCTTAAGGTAGCCAAATGCCTCGTCAACAGGCGAAAAACATCGGCATTCTCGAGGAGCTCCCGGCAGGAGTACTGTGAAAGTCTTAAGGTCAACAAATAATGGTGTATCGCTTCTGGTGAACTAGCCAGAGTAAGCTTGTAGATGTGACTGTGGTAAAATGGGGAGCAAGTGGCAGGAGTAACTATGACTCTCTTAGGGTTGCCAATGACTCGTCAAAAGGCGAATTACATCGGCAAACCCGAGGAGCTCCCGGAAGGAGTACTGTGAAAGTCTTAAGGTCAACAAATAATGGCGTATCGCATCTGGTGAACTAGCCAGAGTAAGCTTGTAGATGCGACTGTGGTAAAACGAGGAGCAAGTGGCAGGAGTAACTATGACTCTCTTAAGGTAGCCAAATGCCTCGTCAACAGGCGAATTCCAACGGCAAACTCGAGCAGCTCCCGGCAGGAGTACTGTGAAAGTCTTAAGGTCAACAAATAATGGCGTATCGCTTCTGCTGAACTAGCCAGAGTAAGCTTGTAGATGTGACTGTGGTAAAATGGGGAGCAAGTGGCAGGAGTAACTATGACTCTCTTAGGGTTGCCAAATGACTCGTCAAAAGGCGAATTACATCGGCAAACCCGAGGAGCTCCCGGAAGGAGTACTGTGAAAGTCTTAAGGTCAACAAATAATGGCGTATCGCTCCTGGTGAACTAGCCAGAGTAAGCTTGTAGATGCGACTGTGGTAAAACGAGGAGCAAGTGGCAGGAGTAACTATGACTCTCTTAAGGTATCCAAATGCCTCGTCAACAGGCGAATTCCAACGGCAAACTCGAGCAGCTCCCGGAAGGAGTACTGTGAAAGTCTTAAGGTCAACAAATAATGGCGTATCGCTTCTGGTGAACTAGCCAGAGTAAGCTTGTAGATGTGACTGTGGTAAAATGGGGAGCAAGTGGCAGGAGTAACTATGACTCTCTTAGGGTTGCCAAATGACTCGTCAAAAGGCGAATTACATCGGCAAACCCGAGGAGCTCCCGGAAGGAGTACTGTGAAAGTCTTAAGGTCAACAAATAATGGCGTATCGCTCCTGGTGAACTAGCCAGAGTAAGCTTGTAGATGCGACTGTGGTAAAACGAGGAGCAAGTGGCAGGAGTAACTATGACTCTCTTAAGGTAGCCAAATGCCTCGTCAACAGGCGAATTCCAACGGCAAACTCGAGCAGCTCCCGGCAGGAGTACTGTGAAAGTCTTAAGGTCAACAAATAATGGCGTATCGCTTCTGGTGAACTAGCCAGAGTAAGCTTGTAGATGTGACTGTGATAAAATGGGGAGCAAGTGGCAGGAGTAACTATGACTCTCTTAGGGTTGCCAAATGACTCGTCAAAAGGCGAATTACATCGGCAAACTCGAGGAGCTCCCGGAAGGAGTACTGTGAAAGCCTTAAGGTCAACAAATAATGGCGTATCGCTCCTGGTGAACTAGCCAGAGTAAGCTTGTAGATGCGACTGTGGTAAAACGAGGAGCAAGTGGCAGGAGTAACTATGACTCTCTTAAGGTAGCCAAATGCCTCGTCAACAGGCGAATTCCAACGGCAAACTCGAGCAGCTCCCGGCAGGAGTACTGTGAAAGTCTTAAGGTCAACAAATAATGGCGTATCGCTTCTGGTGAACTAGCCAGAGTAAGCTTGTAGATGTGACTGTGGTAAAATGGGGAGCAAGTGGCAGGAGTAACTATGACTCTCTTAGGGTTGCCAAATGACTCGTCAAAAGGCGAATTACATCGGCAAACCCGAGGAGCTCCCGGAAGGAGTACTGTGAAAGTCTTAAGGTCAACAAATAATGGCGTATCGCTCCTGGTGAACTAGCCAGAGTAAGCTTGTAGATGCGACTGTGGTAAAACGAGGAGCAAGTGGCAGGAGTAACTATGACTCTCTTAAGGTATCCAAATGCCTCGTCAACAGGCGAATTCCAACGGCAAACTCGAGCAGCTCCCGGAAGGAGTACTGTGAAAGTCTTAAGGTCAACAAATAATGGCGTATCGCTTCTGGTGAACTAGCCAGAGTAAGCTTGTAGATGTGACTGTGGTAAAATGGGGAGCAAGTGGCAGGATTAACTATGACTCTCTTAGGGTTGCCAAATGACTCGTCAAAAGGCGAATTACATCGGCAAACCCGAGGAGCTCCCGGAAGGAGTACTGTGAAAGTCTTAAGGTCAACAAATAATGGCGTATCGCTCCTGGTGAACTAGCCAGAGTAAGCTTGTAGATGCGACTGTGGTAAAACGAGGAGCAAGTGGCAGGAGTAACTATGACTCTCTTAAGGTAGCCAAATGCCTCGTCAACAGGCGAATTCCAACGGCAAACTCGAGCAGCTCCCGGCAGGAGTACTGTGAAAGTCTTAAGGTCAACAAATAATGGCGTATCGCTTCTGGTGAACTAGCCAGAGTAAGCTTGTAGATGTGACTGTGGTAAAATGGGGAGCAAGTGGCAGGAGGAACTATGACTCTCTTAGGGTTGCCAAATGACTCGTCAATAGGTGAATTACATCGGCAAACTCGAGGAGCTCCCGGAAGGAGTACTGTGAAAGCCTTAAGGTCAACAAATAATGGCGTATCGCTCCTGGTGAACTAGCCAGAGTAAGCTTGTAGATGCGACTGTGGTAAAACGAGGAGCAAGTGGCAGGAGTAACTATGACTCTCTTAAGGTAGCCAAATGCCTCGTCAACAGGCGAATTCCAACGGCAAACTCGAGCAGCTCCCGGCAGGAGTACTGTGAAAGTCTTAAGGTCAACAAATAATGGCGTATCGCTTCTGGTGAACTAGCCAGAGTAAGCTTGTAGATGTGACTGTGGTAAAATTGGGAGCAAGTGGCAGGAGTAACTATGACTCTCTTAGGGTTGCCAAATGACTCGTCAAAAGGCGAAATACATCGGCAAACTCGAGGAGCTCCCGGAAGGAGTACTGTGAAAGCCTTAAGGTCAACAAATAATGGCGTATCGCTCCTGGTGAACTAGCCAGAGTAAGCTTGTAGATGCGACTGTGGTAAAACGAGGAGCAAGTGGCAGGAGTAACTATGACTCTCTTAAGGTATCCAAATGCCTCGTCAACAGGCGAATTCCAACGGCAAACTCGAGCAGCTCCCGGAAGGAGTACTGTGAAAGTCTTAAGGTCAACAAATAATGGCGTATAGGTTCTGGTGAACTAGCCAGAGTAAGCTTGTAGATGTGACTGTGGTAAAATGGGGAGCAAGTGGCAGGAGTAACTATGACTCTCTTAGGGTTGCCAAATGACTCGTCAAAAGGCGAATTACATCGGCAAACCCGAGGAGCTCCCGGAAGGAGTACTGTGAAAGTCTTAAGGTCAACAAATAATGGCGTATCGCTCCTGGTGAACTAGCCAGAGTAAGCTTGTAGATGCGACTGTGGTAAAACGAGGAGCAAGTGGCAGGAGTAACTATGACTCTCTTAAGGTATCCAAATGCCTCGTCAACAGGCGAATTCCAACGGCAAACTCGAGCAGCTCCCGGAAGGAGTACTGTGAAAGTCTTAAGGTCAACAAATAATGGCGTATCGCTTCTGGTGAACTAGCCAGAGTAAGCTTGTAGATGTGACTGTGGTAAAATGGGGAGCAAGTGGCAGGAGTAACTATGACTCTCTTAGGGTTGCCAAATGACTCGTCAAAAGGCGAATTACATCGGCAAACCCGAGGAGCTCCCGGAAGGAGTACTGTGAAAGCCTTAAGGTCAACAAATAATGGCGTATCGCTCCTGGTGAACTAGCCAGAGTAAGCTTGTAGATGCGACTGTGGTAAAACGAGGAGCAAGTGGCAGGAGTAACTATGACTCTCTTAAGGTAGCCAAATGCCTCGTCAACAGGCGAATTCCAACGGCAAACTCGAGCAGCTCCCGGCAGGAGTACTGTGAAAGTCTTAAGGTCAACAAATAATGGCGTATCGCTTCTGGTGAACTAGCCAGAGTAAGCTTGTAGATGTGACTGTGGTAAAATGGGGAGCAAGTGGCAGGAGTAACTATGACTCTCTTAGGGTTGCCAAATGACTCGTCAAAAGGCGAAAAACATCGGCATTCTCGAGGAGCTCCCGGAAGGAGTACTGTGAAAGTCTTAAGGTCAACAAATAATGGTGTATCGCTTCTGGTGAACTAGCCAGAGTAAGCTTGTAGATGTGACTGAGGTAAAATGGGGAGCAAGTGGCAGGAGTAACTATGACTCTCTTAGGGTTGCCAAATGACTCGTCAAAAGGCGAATTACATCGGCAAACCCGAGGAGCTCCCGGAAGGAGTACTGTGAAAGTCTTAAGGTCAACAAATAATGGCGTATCGCTCCTGGTGAACTAGCCAGAGTAAGCTTGTAGATGCGACTGTGGTAAAATGGGG
This sequence comes from Schistocerca nitens, assembly GCF_023898315.1. NCBI lineage: Eukaryota > Metazoa > Arthropoda > Insecta > Orthoptera > Acrididae > Schistocerca > Schistocerca nitens. The sequence goes on along the minus strand of NC_064619.1, from coordinate 667,788,221 downwards.
AGCAAGTGGCAGGAGTAACTATGACTCTCTTAGGGTTGCCAAATGACTCGTCAAAAGGCGAATTACATCGGCAAACTCGAGGAGCTCCCGGAAGGAGTACTGTGAAAGCCTTAAGGTCAACAAATAATGGCGTATCGCTCCTGGTGAACTAGCCAGAGTAAGCTTGTAGATGCGACTGTGGTAAAACGAGGAGCAAGTGGCAGGAGTAACTATGACTCTCTTAAGGTAGCCAAATGCCTCGTCAACAGGCGAATTCCAACGGCAAACTCGAGCAGCTCCCGGCAGGAGTACTGTGAAAGTCTTAAGGTCAACAAATAATGGCGTATCGCTTCTGGTGAACTAGCCAGAGTAAGCTTGTAGATGTGACTGTGGTAAAATGGGGAGCAAGTGGCAGGAGTAACTATGACTCTCTTAGGGTTGCCAAATGACTCGTCAAAAGGCGAATTACATCGGCAAACCCGAGGAGCTCCCGGAAGGAGTACTGTGAAAGTCTTAAGGTCAACAAATAATGGCGTATCGCTCCTGGTGAACTAGCCAGAGTAAGCTTGTAGATGCGACTGTGGTAAAACGAGGAGCAAGTGGCAGGAGTAACTATGACTCTCTTAAGGTATCCAAATGCCTCGTCAACAGGCGAATTCCAACGGCAAACTCGAGCAGCTCCCGGCAGGAGTACTGTGAAAGTCTTAAGGTCAACAAATAATGGCGTATCGCTTCTGGTGAACTAGCCAGAGTAAGCTTGTAGATGCGACTGTGGTAAAACGAGGAGCAAGTGGCAGGAGTAACTATGACTCTCTTAAGGTAGCCGAATGCCTCGTCAACAGGCGAATTGCAACGGCAAACTCGAGCAGCTCCCGGAAGGAGTACTGTGAAAGCCTTAAGGTCAACAAATAATGGCGTATCGCTCCTGGTGAACTAGCCAGAGTAAGCTTGTAGATGCGACTGTGGTAAAACGAGGAGCAAGTGGCAGGAGTAACTATGACTCTCTTAAGGTAGCCAAATGCCTCGTCAACAGGCGAATTCCAACGGCAAACTCGAGCAGCTCCCGGCAGGAGTACTGTGAAAGTCTTAAGGTCAACAAATAATGGCGTATCGCTTCTGGTGAACTAGCCAGAGTAAGCTTGTAGATGTGACTGTGGTAAAATGGGGAGCAAGTGGCAGGAGTAACTATGACTCTCTTAGGGTTGCCAAATGACTCGTCAAAAGGCGAATTACATCGGCAAACCCGAGGAGCTCCCGGAAGGAGTACTGTGAAAGTCTTAAGGTCAACAAATAATGGCGTATCGCTCCTGGTGAACTAGCCAGAGTAAGCTTGTAGATGCGACTGTGGTAAAACGAGGAGCAAGTGGCAGGAGTAACTATGACTCTCTTAAGGTATCCAAATGCCTCGTCAACAGGCGAATTCCAACGGCAAACTCGAGCAGCTCCCGGAAGGAGTACTGTGAAAGTCTTAAGGTCAACAAATAATGGCGTATCGCTTCTGGTGAACTAGCCAGAGTAAGCTTGTAGATGTGACTGTGGTAAAATGGGGAGCAAGTGGCAGGAGTAACTATGACTCTCTTAGGGTTGCCAAATGACTCGTCAAAAGGCGAATTACATCGGCAAACCCGAGGAGCTCCCGGAAGGAGTACTGTGAAAGTCTTAAGGTCAACAAATAATGGCGTATCGCTCCTGGTGAACTAGCCAGAGTAAGCTTGTAGATGCGACTGTGGTAAAACGAGGAGCAAGTGGCAGGAGTAACTATGACTCTCTTAAGGTAGCCAAATGCCTCGTCAACAGGCGAATTCCAACGGCAAACTCGAGCAGCTCCCGGCAGGAGTACTGTGAAAGTCTTAAGGTCAACAAATAATGGCGTATCGCTTCTGGTGAACTGGCCAGAGTAAGCTTGTAGATGTGACTGTGTGAAACGGGGTGCAACTGGCAGGAGTAACTATGACTCTCTTAAGGTAGCCAAATGCCTCGTCAACAGGCGAAAAACATCGGCATTCTCGAGGAGCTCCCGGCAGGAGTACTGTGAAAGTCTTAAGGTCAACAAATAATGGTGTATCGCTTCTGGTGAACTAGCCAGAGTAAGCTTGTAGATGTGACTGTGGTAAAATGGGGAGCAAGTGGCAGGAGTAACTATGACTCTCTTAGGGTTGCCAAATGACTCGTCAAAAGGCGAATTACATCGGCAAACCCGAGGAGCTCCCGGAAGGAGTACTGTGAAAGTCTTAAGGTCAACAAATAATGGCGTATCGCTTCTGGTGAACTAGCCAGAGTAAGCTTGTAGATGCGACTGTGGTAAAACGAGGAGCAAGTGGCAGGAGTAACTATGACTCTCTTAAGGTATCCAAATGCCTCGTCAACAGGCGAATTCCAACGGCAAACTCGAGCAGCTCCCGGAAGGAGTACTGTGAAAGTCTTAAGGTCAACAAATAATGGCGTATCGCTTCTGGTGAACTAGCCAGAGTAAGCTTGTAGATGTGACTGTGGTAAAATGGGGAGCAAGTGGCAGGAGTAACTATGACTCTCTTAGGGTTGCCAAATGACTCGTCAAAAGGCGAATTACATCGGCAAACCCGAGGAGCTCCCGGAAGGAGTACTGTGAAAGTCTTAAGGTCAACAAATAATGGCGTATCGCTTCTGGTGAACTAGCCAGAGTAAGCTTGTAGATGTGACTGTGTGAAACGGGGTGCAACTGGCAGGAGTAACTATGACTCTCTTAAGGTAGCCAAATGCCTCGTCAACAGGCGAAAAACATCGGCATTCTCGAGGAGCTCCCGGCAGGAGTACTGTGAAAGTCTTAAGGTCAACAAATAATGGTGTATCGCTTCTGGTGAACTAGCCAGAGTAAGCTTGTAGATGTGACTGTGGTAAAATGGGGAGCAAGTGGCAGGAGTAACTATGACTCTCTTAGGGTTGCCAAATGACTCGTCAAAAGGCGAATTACATCGGCAAACCCGAGGAGCTCCCGGAAGGAGTACTGTGAAAGTCTTAAGGTCAACAAATAATGGCGTATCGCTTCTGGTGAACTAGCCAGAGTAAGCATGTAGATGCGACTGTGGTAAAACGAGGAGCAAGTGGCAGGAGTAACTATGACTCTCTTAAGGTATCCAAATGCCTCGTCAACAGGCGAATTCCAACGGCAAACTCGAGCAGCTCCCGGAAGGAGTACTGTGAAAGTCTTAAGGTCAACAAATAATGGCGTATCGCTTCTGGTGAACTAGCCAGAGTAAGCTTGTAGATGTGACTGTGGTAAAATGGGGAGCAAGTGACAGGAGTAACTATGACTCTCTTAGGGTTGCCAAATGACTCGTCAAAAGGCGAATTACATCGGCAAACCCGAGGGTCTCCCGGAAGGAGTACTGTGAAAGTCTTAGGGTCAACAAATAATGGCGTATCGCTCCTGGTGAACTAGCCAGAGTAAGCTTGTAGATGCGACTGTGGTAAAACGAGGAGCAAGTGGCAGGAGTAACTATGACTCTCTTAAGGTAGACAAATGCCTCGTCAACAGGCGAATTCCAACGGCAAACTCGAGGAGCTCCCGGAAGGAGTACTGTGAAAGCCTTAAGGTCAACAAATAATGGCGTATCGCTCCTGGTGAACTGGCCAGAGTAAGCTTGTAGATGTGACTGTGTGAAACGGGGTGCAACTGGCAGGAGTAACTATGACTCTCTTAAGGTAGCCAAATGCCTCGTCAACAGGCGAAAAACATCGGCATTCTCGAGGAGCTCCCGGCAGGAGTACTGTGAAAGTCTTAAGGTCAACAAATAATGGTGTAACGCTTCTGGTGAACTAGCCAGAGTAAGCTTGTAGATGTGACTGTGGTAAAATGGGGAGCAAGTGGCAGGAGTAACTATGACTGTCTTAGGGTTGCCAAATGACTCGTCAAAAGGCGAATTACATCGGCAAACCCGAGGAGCTCCCGGAAGAAGTACTGTGAAAGTCTTAAGGTCAACAAATAATGGCGTATCGCATCTGGTGAACTAGCCAGAGTAAGCTTGTAGATGCGACTGTGGTAAAACGAGGAGCAAGTGGCAGGAGTAACTATGACTCTCTTAAGGTAGCCAAATGCCTCGTCGACAGGCGAATTCCAACGGCAAACTCGAGGAGCTCCCGGAAGGAGTACTGTGAAAGCCTTAAGGTCAACAAATAATGGCGTATCGCTCCTGGTGAACTAGCCAGAGTAAGCTTGCAGATGCGACTGTGGTAAAACGAGGAGCAAGTGGCAGGAGTAACTATGACTCTCTTAAGGTAGCCAAATGCCTCGTCAACAGGCGAATTCCAACGGCAAACTCGAGGAGCTCCCGGCAGGAGTACTGTGAAAGTCTTAAGGTCAACAAATAATGGCGTATCGCTTCTGGTGAACTAGCTAGAGTAAGCTTGTAGATGTGACTGTGGTAAAACGAGGAGCAAGTGGCAGGAGTAACTATGACTCTCTTAAGGTAGCCAAATGCCTCGTCAACAGGCGAATTCCAACGGCAAACTCGAGCAGCTCCCGGAAGGAGTACTGTGAAAGTCTTAAGGTCAACAAATAATGGCGTATCGCTCCTGGTGAACTAGCCAGAGTAAGCTTGTAGATGCGACTGTGGTAAAACGAGGAGCAAGTGGCAGGAGTAACTATGACTCTCTTAAGGTAGCCAAATGCCTCGTCAACAGGCGAATTCCAACGGCAAACTCGAGCAGCTCCCGGCAGGAGTACTGTGAAAGTCTTAAGGTCAACAAATAATGGCGTATCGCTTCTGGTGAACTAGCCAGAGTAAGCTTGTAGATGCGACTGTGGTAAAACGAGGAGCAAGTGGCAGGAGTAACTATGACTCTCTTAAGGTAGCCAAATGCCTCGTCAACAGGCGAATTCCAACGGCAAACTCGAGCAGCTCCCGGCAGGAGTACTGTGAAAGTCGTAAGGTCAACAAATAATGGCGTATCGCTTCTGGTGAACTAGCCAGAGTAAGCTTGTAGATGTGACTGTGGTAAAATGGGGAGCAAGTGGCAGGAGTAACTATGACTCTCTTAGGGTTGCCAAATGACTCGTCAAAAGGCGAATTACATCGGCAAACTCGAGGAGCTCCCGGAAGGAGTACTGTGAAAGCCTTAAGGTCAACAAATAATGGCGTATCGCTCCTGGTGAACTAGCCAGAGTAAGCTTGTAGATGCGACTGTGGTAAAACGAGGAGCAAGTGGCAGGAGTAACTATGACTCTCTTAAGGTAGCCAAATGCCTCGTCAACAGGCGAATTCCAACGGCAAACTCGAGCAGCTCCCGGCAGGAGTACTGTGAAAGTCTTAAGGTCAACAAATAATGGCGTATCGCTTCTGGTGAACTAGCCAGAGTAAGCTTGTAGATGCGACTGTGGTAAAACGAGGAGCAAGTGGCAGGAGTAACTATGACTCTCTTAAGGTAGCGAAATGCCTCGTCAACAGGCGAATTGCAACGGCAAACTCGAACAGCTCCCGGAAGGAGTACTGTGAAAGCCTTAAGGTCAACAAATAATGGCGTATCGCTCCTGGTGAACTAGCCAGAGTAAGCTTGTAGATGCGACTGTGGTAAAACGAGGAGCAAGTGGCAGGAGTAACTATGACTCTCTTAAGGTAGCCAAATGCCTCGTCAACAGGCGAATTCCAACGGCAAACTCGAGCAGCTCCCGGCAGGAGTACTGTGAAAGTCTTAAGGTCAACAAATAATGGCGTATCGCTTCTGGTGAACTAGCCAGAGTAAGCTTGTAGATGTGACTGTGGTAAAATGGGGAGCAAGTGGCAGGAGTAACTATGACTCTCTTAGGGTTGCCAAATGACTCGTCAAAAGGCGAATTACATCGGCAAACTCGAGGAGCTCCCGGAAGGAGTACTGTGAAAGCCTTAAGGTCAACAAATAATGGCGTATCGCTCCTGGTGAACTAGCCAGAGTAAGCTTGTAGATGCGACTGTGGTAAAACGAGGAGCAAGTGGCAGGAGTAACTATGACTCTCTTAAGGTAGCCAAATGCCTCGTCAACAGGCGAATTCCAACGGCAAACTCGAGCAGCTCCCGGCAGGAGTACTGTGAAAGTCTTAAGGTCAACAAATAATGGCGTATCGCTTCTGGTGAACTAGCCAGAGTAAGCTTGTAGATGTGACTGTGGTAAAATGGGGAGCAAGTGGCAGGAGTAACTATGACTCTCTTAGGGTTGCCAAATGACTCGTCAAAAGGCGAATTACATCGGCAAACCCGAGGAGCTCCCGGAAGGAGTACTGTGAAAGTCTTAAGGTCAACAAATAATGGCGTATCGCTCCTGGTGAACTAGCCAGAGTAAGCTTGTAGATGCGACTGTGGTAAAACGAGGAGCAAGTGGCAGGAGTAACTATGACTCTCTTAAGGTATCCAAATGCCTCGTCAACAGGCGAATTCCAACGGCAAACTCGAGCAGCTCCCGGAAGGAGTACTGTGAAAGTCTTAAGGTCAACAAATAATGGCGTATCGCTTCTGGTGAACTAGCCAGAGTAAGCTTGTAGATGTGACTGTGGTAAAATGGGGAGCAAGTGGCAGGAGTAACTATGACTCTCTTAGGGTTGCCAAATGACTCGTCAAAAGGCGAATTACATCGGCAAACCCGAGGAGCTCCCGGAAGGAGTACTGTGAAAGTCTTAAGGTCAACAAATAATGGCGTATCGCTCCTGGTGAACTAGCCAGAGTAAGCTTGTAGATGCGACTGGGGTAAAACGAGGAGCAAGTGGCAGGAGTAACTATGACTCTCTTAAGGTAGCCAAATGCCTCGTCAACAGGCGAATTCCAACGGCAAACTCGAGCAGCTCCCGGCAGGAGTACTGTGAAAGTTTTAAGGTCAACAAATAATGGCGTATCGCTTCTGGTGAACTAGCCAGAGTAAGCTTGTAGATGTGACTGTGGTAAAATGGGGAGCAAGTGGCAGGAGGAACTATGACTCTCTTAGGGTTGCCAAATGACTCGTCAAAAGGTGAATTACATCGGCAAACTCGAGGAGCTCCCGGAAGGAGTACTGTGAAAGCCTTAAGGTCAACAAATAATGGCGTATCGCTCCTGGTGAACTAGCCAGAGTAAGCTTGTAGATGCGACTGTGGTAAAACGAGGAGCAAGTGGCAGGAGTAACTATGACTCTCTTAAGGTAGCCAAATGCCTCGTCAACAGGCGAATTCCAATGGCAAACTCGAGCAGCTCCCGGAAGGAGTACTGTGAAAGCCTTAAGGTCAACAAATAATGGCGTATCGCTCCTGGTGAACTGGCCAGAGTAAGCTTGTAGATGTGACTGTGTGAAACGGGGTGCAACTGGCAGGAGTAACTATGACTCTCTTAAGGTAGCCAAATGCCTCGTCAACAGGCGAAAAACATCGGCATTCTCGAGGAGCTCCCGGCAGGAGTACTGTGAAAGTCTTAAGGTCAACAAATAATGGTGTATCGCTTCTGGTGAACTAGCCAGAGTAAGCTTGTAGATGTGACTGTGGTAAAATGGGGAGCAAGTGGCAGGAGTAACTATGACTCTCTTAGGGTTGCCAAATGACTCGTCAAAAGGCGAATTACATCGGCAAACCCGAGGAGCTCCCGGAAGGAGTACTGTGAAAGTCTTAAGGTCAACAAATAATGGCGTATCGCTTCTGGTGAACTAGCCAGAGTAAGCTTGTAGATGCGACTGTGGTAAAACGAGGAGCAAGTGGCAGGAGTAACTATGACTCTCTTAAGGTATCCAAATGCCTCGTCAACAGGCGAATTCCAACGGCAAACTCGAGCAGCTCCCGGAAGGAGTACTGTGAAAGTCTTAAGGTCAACAAATAATGGCGTATCGCTTCTGGTGAACTAGCCAGAGTAAGCTTGTAGATGTGACTGTGGTAAAATGGGGAGCAAGTGACAGGAGTAACTATGACTCTCTTAGGGTTGCCAAATGACTCGTCAAAAGGCGAATTACATCGGCAAAACCGAGGGTCTCCCGGAAGGAGTACTGTGAAAGTCTTAAGGTCAACAAATAATGGCGTATCGCTCCTGGTGAACTAGCCAGAGTAAGCTTGTAGATGCGACTGTGGTAAAACGAGGAGCAAGTGGCAGGAGTAACTATGACTCTCTTAAGGTAGCCAAATGCCTCGTCAACAGGCGAATTCCAACGGCAAACTCGAGCAGCTCCCGGAAGGAGTACTGTGAAAGCCTTAAGGTCAACAAATAATGGCGTATCGCTCCTGGTGAACTGGCCAGAGTAAGCTTGTAGATGTGACTGTGTGAAATGGGGTGCAACTGGCAGGAGTAACTATGACTCTCTTAAGGTAGCCAAATGCCTCGTCAACAGGCGAAAAACATCGGCATTCTCGAGGAGCTCCCGGCAGGAGTACTGTGAAAGTCTTAAGGTCAACAAATAATGGTGTATCGCTTCTGGTGAACTAGCCAGAGTAAGCTTGTAGATGTGACTGTGGTAAAATGGGGAGCAAGTGGCAGGAGTAACTATGACTGTCTTAGGGTTGCCAAATGACTCGTCAAAAGGCGAATTACATCGGCAAACCCGAGGAGCTCCCGGAAGGAGTACTGTGAAAGTCTTAAGGTCAACAAATAATGGCGTATCGCTTCTGGTGAACTAGCCAGAGTAAGCTTGTAGATGCGACTGTGGTAAAACGAGGAGCAAGTGGCAGGAGTAACTATGACTCTCTTAAGGTATCCAAATGCCTCGTCAACAGGCGAATTCCAACGGCAAACTCGAGCAGCTCCCGGAAGGAGTACTGTGAAAGTCTTAAGGTCAACAAATAATGGCGTATCGCTTCTGGTGAACTAGCCAGAGTAAGCTTGTAGATGTGACTGTGGTAAAATGGGGAGCAAGTGACAGGAGTAACTATGACTCTCTTAGGGTTGCCAAATGACTCGTCAAAAGGCGAATTACATCGGCAAACCCGAGGAGCTCCCGGAAGGAGTACTGTGAAAGTCTTAAGGTCAACAAATAATGGCGTATCGCTCCTGGTGAACTAGCCAGAGTAAGCTTGTAGATGCGACTGTGGTAAAACGAGGAGCAAGTGGCAGGAGTAACTATGACTCCCTTAAGGTAGCCAAATGCCTCGTCAACAGGCGAATTCCAACGGCAAACTCGAGCAGCTCCCGGCAGGAGTACTGTGAAAGTCTTAAGGTCAACAAATAATGGCGTATCGCTTCTGGTGAACTAGCCAGAGTAAGCTTGTAGATGTGACTGTGGTAAAATGGGGAGCAAGTGGCAGGAGGAACTATGACTCTCTTAGGGTTGCCAAATGACTCGTCAAAAGGTGAATTACATCGGCAAACTCGAGGAGCTCCCGGAAGGAGTACTGTGAAAGCCTTAAGGTCAACAAATAATGGCGTATCGCTCCTGGTGAACTAGCCAGAGTAAGCTTGTAGATGCGACTGTGGTAAAACGAGGAGCAAGTGGCAGGAGTAACTATGACTCTCTTAAGATAGCCAAATGCCTCGTCAACAGGCGAATTCCAATGGCAAACTCGAGCAGCTCCCGGAAGGAGTACTGTGAAAGCCTTAAGGTCAACAAATAATGGCGTATCGCTCCTGGTGAACTGGCCAGAGTAAGCTTGTAGATGTGACTGTGTGAAACGGGGTGCAACTGGCAGGAGTAACTATGACTCTCTTAAGGTAGCCAAATGCCTCGTCAACAGGCGAAAAACATCGGCATTCTCGAGGAGCTCCCGGCAGGAGTACTGTGAAAGTCTTAAGGTCAACAAATAATGGTGTATCGCTTCTGGTGAACTAGCCAGAGTAAGCTTGTAGATGTGACTGTGGTAAAATGGGGAGCAAGTGGCAGGAGTAACTATGACTCTCTTAGGGTTGCCAAATGACTCGTCAAAAGGCGAATTACATCGGCAAACCCGAGGAGCTCCCGGAAGAGGTACTGTGAAAGTCTTAAGGTCAACAAATAATGGCGTATCGCTTCTGGTGAACTAGCCAGAGTAAGCTTGTAGATGTGACTGTGGTAAAATGGGGAGCAAGTGACAGGAGTAACTATGACTCTCTTAGGGTTGCCAAATGACTCGTCAAAAGGCGAATTACATCGGCAAACCCGAGGGTCTCCCGGAAGGAGTACTGTGAAAGTCTTAAGGTCAACAAATAATGGCGTATCGCTCCTGGTGAACTAGCCAGAGTAAGCTTGTAGATGCGACTGTGGTAAAACGAGGAGCAAGTGGCAGGAGTAACTATGACTCTCTTAAGGTAGCCAAATGCCTCGTCAACAGGCGAATTCCAACGGCAAACTCGAGCAGCTCCCGGAAGGAGTACTGTGAAAGCCTTAAGGTCAACAAATAATGGCGTATCGCTCCTGGTGAACTGGCCAGAGTAAGCTTGTAGATGTGACTGTGTGAAATGGGGTGCAACTGGCAGGAGTAACTATGACTCTCTTAAGGTAGCCAAATGCCTCGTCAACAGGCGAAAAACATCGGCATTCTCGAGGAGCTCCCGGCAGGAGTACTGTGAAAGTCTTAAGGTCAACAAATAATGGTGTATCGCTTCTGGTGAACTAGCCAGAGTAAGCTTGTAGATGTGACTGTGGTAAAATGGGGAGCAAGTGGCAGGAGTAACTATGACTGTCTTAGGGTTGCCAAATGACTCGTCAAAAGGCGAATTACATCGGCAAACCCGAGGAGCTCCCGGAAGGAGTACTGTGAAAGTCTTAAGGTCAACAAATAATGGCGTATCGCTTCTGGTGAACTAGCCAGAGTAAGCTTGTAGATGCGACTGTGGTAAAACGAGGAGCAAGTGGCAGGAGTAACTATGACTCTCTTAAGGTAGCCAAATGCCTCGTCAACAGGCGAATTCCAACGGCAAACTCGAGCAGCTCCCGGCAGGAGTACTGTGAAAGTCTTAAGGTCAACAAATAATGGCGTATCGCTTCTGGTGAACTAGCCAGAGTAAGCTTGTAAATGTGACTGTGGTAAAATGGGGAGCAAGTGGCAGGAGTAACTATGACTCTCTTAGGGTTGCCAAATGACTCGTCAAAAGGCGAATTACATCGGCAAACTCGAGGAGCTCCCGGAAGGAGTACTGTGAAAGCCTTAAGGTCAACAAATAATGGCGTATCGCTCCTGGTGAACTGGCCAGAGTAAGCTTGTAGATGTGACTGTGTGAAACGGGGTGCAACTGGCAGGAGTAACTATGACTCTCTTAAGGTAGCCAAATGCCTCGTCAACAGGCGAAAAACATCGGCATTCTCGAGGAGCTCCCGGCAGGAGTACTGTGAAAGTCTTAAGGTCAACAAATAATGGTGTATCGCTTCTGGTGAACTAGCCAGAGTAAGCTTGTAGATGTGACTGTGGTAAAATGGGGAGCAAGTGGCAGGAGTAACTATGACTCTCTTAGGGTTGCCAAATGACTCGTCAAAAGGCGAATTACATCGGCAAACCCGAGGAGCTCCCGGAAGGAGTACTGTGAAAGTCTTAAGGTCAACAAATAATGGCGTATCGCATCTGGTGAACTAGCCAGAGTAAGCTTGTAGATGCGACTGTGGTAAAACGAGGAGCAAGTGGCAGGAGTAACTATGACTCTCTTAAGGTAGCCAAATGCCTCGTCAACAGGCGAATTCCAACGGCAAACTCGAGGAGCTCCCGGAAGGAGTACTGTGAAAGCCTTAAGGTCAACAAATAATGGCGTATCGCTCCTGGTGAACTAGCCAGAGTAAGCTTGTAGATGCGACTGTGGTAAAACGAGGAGCAAGTGGCAGGAGTAACTATGACTCTCTTAAGGTAGCCAAATGCCTCGTCAACAGGCGAATTCCAACGGCAAACTCGAGGAGCTCCCGGCAGGAGTACTGTGAAAGTCTTAAGGTCAACAAATAATGGCGTATCGCTTCTGGTGAACTAGCTAGAGTAAGCTTGTAGATGTGACTGTGGTAAAACGAGGAGCAAGTGGCAGGGGTAACTATGACTCTCTTAAGGTAGCCAAATGCCTCGTCAACAGGCGAATTCCAACGGCAAACTCGAGCAGCTCCCGGAAGGAGTACTGTGAAAGTCTTAAGGTCAACAAATAATGGCGTATCGCTCCTGGTGAACTGGCCAGAGTAAGCTTGTAGATGTGACTGTGTGAAACGGGGTGCAACTGGCAGGAGTAACTATGACTCTCTTAAGGTAGCCAAATGCCTCGTCAACAGGCGAAAAACATCGGCATTCTCGAGGAGCTCCCGGCAGGAGTACTGTGAAAGTCTTAAGGTCAACAAATAATGGTGTATCGCTTCTGGTGAACTAGCCAGAGTAAGCTTGTAGATGTGACTGTGGTAAAATGGGGAGCAAGTGGCAGGAGTAACTATGACTCTCTTAGGGTTGCCAAATGACTCGTCAAAAGGCGAATTACATCGGCAAACCCGAGGAGCTCCCGGAAGGAGTACTGTGAAAGTCTTAAGGTCAACAAATAATGGCGTATCGCTCCTGGTGAACTAGCCAGAGTAAGCTTGTAGATGCGACTGTGGTAAAACGAGGAGCAAGTGGCAGGAGTAACTATGACTCTCTTAAGGTAGCCAAATGCCTCGTCAACAGGCGAATTGCAACGGCAAACTCGAGCAGCTCCCGGAAGGAGTACTGTGAAAGCCTTAAGGTCAACAAATAATGGCGTATCGCTCCTGGTGAACTAGCCAGAGTAAGCTTGTAGATGCGACGGTATTAAAACGAGGAGCAAGTGGCAGGAGTAACTATGACTCTCTTAAGGTAGCCAAATGCCTCGTCAACAGGCGAATTCCAACGGCAAATTCGAGCAGCTCCCGGCAGGAGTACTGTGAAAGTCTTAAGGTCAACAAATAATGGCGTATCGCTTCTGGTGAACTAGCCAGAGTAAGCTTGTAGATGTGACTGTGGTAAAATGGGGAGCAAGTGGCAGGAGTAACTATGACTCTCTTAGGGTTGCCAAATGACTCGTCAAAAGGCGAATTACATCGGCAAACCCGAGGAGCTCCCGGAAGGAGTACTGTGAAAGTCTTAAGGTCAACAAATAATGGCGTATCGCATCTGGTGAACTAGCCAGAGTAAGCTTGTAGATGCGACTGTGGTAAAACGAGGAGCAAGTGGCAGGAGTAACTATGACTCTCTTAAGGTAGCCAAATGCCTCGTCAACAGGCGAATTCCAACGGCAAACTCGAGGAGCTCCCGGAAGGAGTACTGTGAAAGCCTTAAGGTCAACAAATAATGGCGTATCGCTCCTGGTGAACTAGCCAGAGTAAGCTTGTAGATGCGACTGTGGTAAAACGAGGAGCAAGTGGCAGGAGTAACTATGACTCTCTTAAGGTAGCCAAATGCCTCGTCAACAGGCGAATTCCAACGGCAAACTCGAGGAGCTCCCGGCAGGAGTACTGTGAAAGTCTTAAGGTCAACAAATAATGGCGTATCGCTTCTGGTGAACTAGCTAGAGTAAACTTGTAGATGTGACTGTGGTAAAACGAGGAGCAAGTGGCAGGAGTAACTATGACTCTCTTAAGGTAGCCAAATGCCTCGTCAACAGGCGAATTCCAACGGCAAACTCGAGCAGCTCCCGGAAGGAGTACTGTGAAAGTCTTAAGGTCAACAAATAATGGCGTATCGCTCCTGGTGAACTAGCCAGAGTAAGCTTGTAGATGCGACTGTGGTAAAACGAGGAGCAAGTGGCAGGAGTAACTATGACTCTCTTAAGGTAGCCAAATGCCTCGTCAACAGGCGAATTCCAACGGCAAACTCGAGCAGCTCCCGGCAGGAGTACTGTGAAAGTCTTAAGGTCAACAAATAATGGCGTATCGCTTCTGGTGAACTAGCCAGAGTAAGCTTGTAGATGCGACTGTGGTAAAACGAGGAGCAAGTGGCAGGAGTAACTATGACTCTCTTAAGGTAGCCAAATGCCTCGTCAACAGGCGAATTCCAACGGCAAACTCGAGCACCTCCCGGCAGGAGTACTGTGAAAGTCTTAAGGTCAACAAATAATGGCGTATCGCTTCTGGTGAACTAGCCAGAGTAAGCTTGTAGATGTGACTGTGGTAAAATGGGGAGCAAGTGGCAGGAGTAACTATGACTCTCTTAGGGTTGCCAAATGACTCGTCAAAAGGCGAATTACATCGGCAAACTCGAGGAGCTCCCGGAAGGAGTACTGTGAAAGCCTTAAGGTCAACAAATAATGGCGTATCGCTCCTGGTGAACTAGCCAGAGTAAGCTTGTAGATGCGACTGTGGTAAAACGAGGAGCAAGTGGCAGGAGTAACTATGACTCTCTTAAGGTAGCCAAATGCCTCGTCAACAGGCGAATTCCAACGGCAAACTCGAGCAGCTCCCGGCAGGAGTACTGTGAAAGTCTTAAGATCAACAAATAATGGCGTATCGCTTCTGGTGAACTAGCCAGAGTAAGCTTGTAGATGCGACTGTGGTAAAACGAGGAGCAAGTGGCAGGAGTAACTATGACTCTCTTAAGGTAGCCAAATGCCTCGTCAACAGGCGAATTGCAACGGCAAACTCGAGCAGCTCCCGGAAGGAGTACTGTGAAAGCCTTAAGGTCAACAAATTATGGCGTATCGCTCCTGGTGAACTAGCCAGAGTAAGCTTGTAGATGCGACTGTGGTAAAACGAGGAGCAAGTGGCAGGAGTAACTATGACTCTCTTAAGGTAGCCAAATGCCTCGTCAACAGGCGAATTCCAACGGCAAACTCGAGCAGCTCCCGGCAGGAGTACTGTGAAAGTCTTAAGGTCAACAAATAATGGCGTATCGCTTCTGGTGAACTAGCCAGAGTAAGCTTGTAGATGTGACTGTGGTAAAATGGGGAGCAAGTGGCAGGAGTAACTATGACTCTCTTAGGGTTGCCAAATGACTCGTCAAAAGGCGAATTACATCGGCAAACTCGAGGAGCTCCCGGAAGGAGTACTGTGAAAGCCTTAAGGTCAACAAATAATGGCGTATCGCTCCTGGTGAACTAGCCAGAGTAAGCTTGTAGATGCGACTGTGGTAAAACGAGGAGCAAGTGGCAGGAGTAACTATGACTCTCTTAAGGTAGCCAAATGCCTCGTCAACAGGCGAATTCCAACGGCAAACTCGAGCAGCTCCCGGCAGGAGTACTGTGAAAGTCTTAAGGTCAACAAATAATGGCGTATCGCTTCTGGTGAACTAGCCAGAGTAAGCTTGTAGATGTGACTGTGGTAAAATGGGGAGCAAGTGGCAGGAGTAACTATGACTCTCTTAGGGTTGCCAAATGACTCGTCAAAAGGCGAATTACATCGGCAAACCCGAGGAGCTCCCGGAAGGAGTACTGTGAAAGTCTTAAGGTCAACAAATAATGGCGTATCGCTCCTGGTGAACTGGCCAGAGTAAGCTTGTAGATGCGACTGTGGTAAAACGAGGAGCAAGTGGCAGGAGTAACTATGACTCTCTTAAGGTATCCAAATGCCTCGTCAACAGGCGAATTCCAACGGCAAACTCGAGCAGCTCCCGGAAGGAGTACTGTGAAAGTCTTAAGGTCAACAAATAATGGCGCATCGCTTCTGGTGAACTAGCCCGAGTAAGCTTGTAGATGTGACTGTGGTAAAATGGGGAGCAAGTGGCAGGAGTAACTATGACTCTCTTAGGGTTGCCAAATGACTCGTCAAAAGGCGAATTACATCGGCAAACCCGAGGAGCTCCCGGAAGGAGTACTGTGAAAGTCTTAAGGTCAACAAATAATGGCGTATCGCTCCTGGTGAACTAGCCAGAGTAAGCTTGTAGATGCGACTGTGGTAAAACGAGGAGCAAGTGGCAGGAGTAACTATGACTCTCTTAAGGTAGCCAAATGCCTCGTCAACAGGCGAATTCCAACGGCAAACTCGAGCAGCTCCCGGCAGGAGTACTGTGAAAGTCTTAAGGTCAACAAATAATGGCGTATCGCTTCTGGTGAACTAGCCAGAGTAAGCTTGTAGATGTGACTGTGGTAAAATGGGGAGCAAGTGGCAGGAGGAACTATGACTCTCTTAGGGTTGCCAAATGACTCGTCAAAAGGTGAATTACATCGGCAAACTCGAGGAGCTCCCGGAAGGAGTACTGTGAAAGCCTTAAGGTCAACAAATAATGGCGTATCGCTCCTGGTGAACTAGCCAGAGTAAGCTTGTAGATGCGACTGTGGTAAAACGAGGAGCAAGTGGCAGGAGTAACTATGACTCTCTTAAGGTAGCCAAATGCCTCGTCAACAGGCGAATTCCAATGGCAAACTCGAGGAGCTCCCGGAAGGAGTACTGTGAAAGCCTTAAGGTCAACAAATAATGGCGTATCGCTCCTGGTGAACTGGCCAGAGTAAGCTTGTAGATGTGACTGTGTGAAACGGGGTGCAACTGGCAGGAGTAACTATGACTCTCTTAAGGTAGCCAAATGCCTCGTCAACAGGCGAAAAACATCGGCATTCTCGAGGAGCTCCCGGCAGGAGTACTGTGAATGTCTTAAGGTCAACAAATAATGGTGTATCGCTTCTGGTGAACTAGCCAGAGTAAGCTTGTAGATGTGACTGTGGTAAAATGGGGAGCAAGTGGCAGGAGTAACTATGACTCTCTTAGGGTTGCCAAATGACTCGTCAAAAGGCGAATTACATCGGCAAACCCGAGGAGCTCCCGGAAGGAGTACTGTGAAAGTCTTAAGGTCAACAAATAATGGCGTATCGCTTCTGGTGAACTAGCCAGAGTAAGCTTGTAGATGCGACTGTGGTAAAACGAGGAGCAAGTGGCAGGAGTAACTATGACTCTCTTAAGGTATCCAAATGCCTCGTCAACAGGCGAATTCCAACGGCAAACTCGAGCAGCTCCCGGAAGGAGTACTGTGAAAGTCTTAAGGTCAACAAATAATGGCGTATCGCTTCTGGTGAACTAGCCAGAGTAAGTTTGTAGATGTAACTGTGGTAAAATGGGGAGCAAGTGACAGGAGTAACTATGACTCTCTTAGGGTTGCCAAATGACTCGTCAAAAGGCGAATTACATCGGCAAACCTGAGGGTCTCCCGGAAGGAGTACTGTGAAAGTCTTAAGGTCAACAAATAATGGCGTATCGCTCCTGGTGAACTAGCCAGAGTAAGCTTGTAGATGCGATTGTGGTAAAACGAGGAGCAAGTGGCAGGAGTAACTATGACTCTCTTAAGGTAGCCAAATGCCTCGTCAACAGGTGAATTCCAACGGCAAACTCGAGCAGCTCCCGGAAGGAGTACTGTGAAAGCCTTAAGGTCAACAAATAATGGCGTATCGCTCCTGGTGAACTAGCCAGAGTAAGTTTGTAGATGTAACTGTGGTAAAATGGGGAGCAAGTGACAGGAGTAACTATGACTCTCTTAGGGTTGCCAAATGACTCGTCAAAAGGCGAATTACATCGGCAAACCTGAGGGTCTCCCGGAAGGAGTACTGTGAAAGCCTTAAGGTCAACAAATAATGGCGTATCGCTTCTGGTGAACTAGCCAGAGTAAGTTTGTAGATGTAACTGTGGTAAAATGGGGAGCAAGTGACAGGAGTAACTATGACTCTCTTAGGGTTGCCAAATGACTCGTCAAAAGGCGAATTACATCGGCAAACCTGAGGGTCTCCCGGAAGGAGTACTGTGAAAGCCTTAAGGTCAACAAATAATGGCGTATCGCTCCTGGTGAACTGGCCAGAGTAAGCTTGTAGATGTGACTGTGTGAAATGGGGTGCAACTGGCAGGAGTAACTATGACTCTCTTAAGGTAGCCAAATGCCTCGTCAACAGGCGAAAAACATCGGCATTCTCGAGGAGCTCCCGGCAGGAGTACTGTGAAAGTCTTAAGGTCAACAAATAATGGTGTATCGCTTCTGGTGAACTAGCCAGAGTAAGCTTGTAGATGTGACTGTGTGAAACGGGGTGCAACTGGCAGGAGTAACTATGACTCTCTTAAGGTAGCCAAATGCCTCGTCAACAGGCGAAAAACATCGGCATTCTCGAGGAGCTCCCGGCAGGAGTACTGTGAAAGTCTTAAGGTCAACAAATAATGGTGTATCGCTTCTGGTGAACTAGCCAGAGTAAGCTTGTAGATGTGACTGTGGTAAAATGGGGAGCAAGTGGCAGGAGTAACTATGACTCTCTTAGGGTTGCCAAATGACTCGTCAAAAGGCGAATTACATCGGCAAACCCGAGGAGCTCCCGGAAGGAGTACTGTGAAAGTCTTAAGGTCAACAAATAA
Organism: Schistocerca nitens; assembly: GCF_023898315.1. Classification (NCBI taxonomy): domain Eukaryota; kingdom Metazoa; phylum Arthropoda; class Insecta; order Orthoptera; family Acrididae; genus Schistocerca; species Schistocerca nitens. The sequence continues at coordinate 667,770,152 of NC_064619.1, read as the reverse complement.
TGGCGTATCGCTCCTGGTGAACTAGCCAGAGTAAGCTTGTAGATGCGACTGTGGTAAAACGAGGAGCAAGTGGCAGTAGTAACTATGACTCTCTTAAGGTAGCCAAATGCCTCGTCAACAGGCGAATTGCAACGGCAAACTCGAGCAGCTCCCGGAAGGAGTACTGTGAAAGCCTTAAGGTCAACAAATAATGGCGTATCGCTCCTGGTGAACTAGCCAGAGTAAGCTTGTAGATGCGACGGTATTAAAACGAGGAGCAAGTGGCAGGAGTAACTATGACTCTCTTAAGGTAGCCAAATGCCTCGTCAACAGGCGAATTCCAACGGCAAACTCGAGCAGCTCCCGGAAGGAGTACTGTGAAAGCCTTAAGGTCAACAAATAATGGCGTATCGCTCCTGGTGAACTGGCCAGAGTAAGCTTGTAGATGTGACTGTGTGAAACGGGGTGCAACTGGCAGGAGTAACTATGACTCTCTTAAGGTAGCCAAATGCCTCGTCAACAGGCGAAAAACATCGGCATTCTCGAGGAGCTCCCGGCAGGAGTACTGTGAAAGTCTTAAGGTCAACAAATAATGGTGTATCGCTTCTGGTGAACTAGCCAGAGTAAGCTTGTAGATGTGACTGTGGTAAAATGGGGAGCAAGTGGCAGGAGTAACTATGACTCTCTTAGGGTTGCCAAATGACTCGTCAAAAGGCGAATTACATCGGCAAACCCGAGGAGCTCCCGGAAGGAGTACTGTGAAAGTCTTAAGGTCAACAAATAATGGCGTATCGCATCTGGTGAACTAGCCAGAGTAAGCTTGTAGATGCGACTGTGGTAAAACGAGGAGCAAGTGGCAGGAGTAACTATGACTCTCTTAAGGTAGCCAAATGCCTCGTCAACAGGCGAATTCCAACGGCAAACTCGAGGAGCTCCCGGAAGGAGTACTGTGAAAGCCTTAAGGTCAACAAATAATGGCGTATCGCTCCTGGTGAACTAGCCAGAGTAAGCTTGTAGATGCGACTGTGGTAAAACGAGGAGCAAGTGGCAGGAGTAACTATGACTCTCTTAAGGTAGCCAAATGCCTCGTCAACAGGCGAATTCCAACGGCAAACTCGAGGAGCTCCCGGCAGGAGTACTGTGAAAGTCTTAAGGTCAACAAATAATGGCGTATCGCTTCTGGTGAACTAGCTAGAGTAAGCTTGTAGATGTGACTGTGGTAAAACGAGGAGCAAGTGGCAGGAGTAACTATGACTCTCTTAAGGTAGCCAAATGCCTCGTCAACAGGCGAATTCCAACGGCAAACTCGAGCAGCTCCCGGAAGGAGTACTGTGAAAGTCTTAAGGTCAACAAATAATGGCGTATCGCTCCTGGTGAACTGGCCAGAGTAAGCTTGTAGATGTGACTGTGTGAAACGGGGTGCAACTGGCAGGAGTAACTATGACTCTCTTAAGGTAGCCAAATGCCTCGTCAACAGGCGAAAAACATCGGCATTCTCGAGGAGCTCCCGGCAGGAGTACTGTGAAAGTCTTAAGGTCAACAAATAATGGTGTATCGCTTCTGGTGAACTAGCCAGAGTAAGCTTGTAGATGTGACTGTGGTAAAATGGGGAGCAAGTGGCAGGAGTAACTATGACTCTCTTAGGGTTGCCAAATGACTCGTCAAAAGGCGAATTACATCGGCAAACCCGAGGAGCTCCCGGAAGGAGTACTGTGAAAGTCTTAAGGTCAACAAATAATGGCGTATCGCTCCTGGTGAACTAGCCAGAGTTAGCTTGTAGATGCGACTGTGGTAAAACGAGGAGCAAGTGGCAGGAGTAACTATGACTCTCTTAAGGTAGCCAAATGCCCCGTCAACAGGCGAATTGCAACGGCAAACTCGAGCAGCTCCCGGAAGGAGTACTGTGAAAGCCTTAAGGTCAACAAATAATGGCGTATCGCTCCTGGTGAACTAGCCAGAGTAAGCTTGTAGATGCGACTGTGGTAAAACGAGGAGCAAGTGGCAGGAGTAACTATGACTCTCTTAAGGTAGCCAAATGCCTCGTCAACAGGCGAATTCCAACGGCAAACTCGAGCAGCTCCCGGCAGGAGTACTGTGAAAGTCTTAAGGTCAACAAATAATGGCGTATCGCTTCTGGTGAACTAGCCAGAGTAAGCTTGTAGATGTGACTGTGGTAAAATGGGGAACAAGTGGCAGGAGTAACTATGACTCTCCTAGGGTTGCCAAATGACTCGTCAAAAGGCGAATTACATCGGCAAACTCGAGGAGCTCCCGGAAGGAGTACTGTGAAAGCCTTAAGGTCAACAAATAATGGCGTATCGCTCCTGGTGAACTAGCCAGAGTAAGCTTGTAGATGCGACTGTGGTAAAACGAGGAGCAAGTGGCAGGAGTAACTATGACTCTCTTAAGGTATCCAAATGCCTCGTCAACAGGCGAATTCCAACGGCAAATTCGAGCAGCTCCCGGAAGGAGTACTCTGAAAGCCTTAAGGTCAACAAATAATGGCGTATCGCTCCTGGTGAACTGGCCAGAGTAAGCTTCTAGATGTGACTGTGTGAAACGGGGTGCAACTGGCAGGAGTAACTATGACTCTCTTAAGGTAGCCAAATGCCTCGTCAACAGGCGAAAAACATCGGCATTCTCGAGGAGCTCCCGGCAGGAGTACTGTGAAAGTCTTAAGGTCAACAAATAATGGTGTATCGCTTCTGGTGAACTAGCCAGAGTAAGCTTGTAGATGTGACTGTGGTAAAATGGGGAGCAAGTGGCAGGAGTAACTATGACTCTCTTAGGGTTGCCAAATGACTCGTCAAAAGGCGAATTTCATCGGCAAACCCGAGGAGCTCCCGGAAGGAGTACTGTGAAAGCCTTAAGGTCAACAAATAATGGCGTATCGCTTCTGGTGAACTAGCCAGAGTAAGCTTGTAGATGTGACTGTGGTAAAATGGGGAGCAAGTGGCAGGAGTAACTATGACTCTCTTAGGGTTGCCAAATGACTCGTCAAAAAGCGAATTACATCGGCAAACTCGAGGAGCTCCCGGAAGGAGTACTGTGAAAGCCTTAAGGTCAACAAATAATGGCGTATCGCTCCTGGTGAACTAGCCAGAGTAAGCTTGTAGATGCGACTGTGGTAAAACGAGGAGCAAGTGGCAGGAGTAACTATGACTCTCTTAAGGTAGCCAAATTCCTCGTCAACAGGCGAATTCCAACGGCAAACTCGAGGAGCTCCCGGAAGGAGTACTGTGAAAGCCTTAAGGTCAACAAATAATGGCGTATCGCTCCTGGTGAACTGGCCAGAGTAAGCTTGTAGATGTGACTGTGTGAAACGGGGTGCAACTGGCAGGAGTAACTATGACTCTCTTAAGGTAGCCAAATGCCTCGTCAACAGGCGAAAAACATCGGCATTCTCGAGGAGCTCCCGGCAGGAGTACTGTGAAAGTCTTAAGGTCAACAAATAATGGTGTATCGCTTCTGGTGAACTAGCCAGAGTAAGCTTGTAGATGTGACTGTGGTAAAATGGGGAGCAAGTGGCAGGAGTAACTATGACTCTCTTAGGGTTGCCAAATGACTCGTCAAAAGGCGAATTTCATCGGCAAACCCGAGGAGCTCCCGGAAGGAGTACTGTGAAAGCCTTAAGGTCAACAAATAATGGCGTATCGCTTCTGGTGAACTAGCCAGAGTAAGCTTGTAGATGTGACTGTGGTAAAATGGGGAGCAAGTGGCAGGAGTAACTATGACTCTCTTAGGGTTGCCAAATGACTCGTCAAAAGGCGAATTACATCGGCAAACTCGAGGAGCTCCCGGAAGGAGTACTGTGAAAGCCTTAAGGTCAACAAATAATGGCGTATCGCTCCTGGTGAACTAGCCAGAGTAAGCTTGTAGATGCGACTGTGGTAAAACGAGGAGCAAGTGGCAGGAGTAACTATGACTCTCTTAAGGTAGCCAAATTCCTCGTCAACAGGCGAATTCCAACGGCAAACTCGAGGAGCTCCCGGAAGGAGTACTGTGAAAGCCTTAAGGTCAACAAATAATGGCGTATCGCTCCTGGTGAACTGGCCAGAGTAAGCTTGTAGATGTGACTGTGTGAAACGGGGTGCAACTGGCAGGAGTAACTATGACTCTCTTAAGGTAGCCAAATGCCTCGTCAACAGGCGAAAAACATCGGCATTCTCGAGGAGCTCCCGGCAGGAGTACTGTGAAAGTCTTAAGGTCAACAAATAATGGTGTATCGCTTCTGGTGAACTAGCCAGAGTAAGCTTGTAGATGTGACTGTGGTAAAATGGGGAGCAAGTGGCAGGAGTAACTATGACTCTCTTAGGGTTGCCAAATGACCCGTCAAAAGGCGAATTACATCAGCAAACTCGAGGAGCTCCCGGAAGGAGTACTGTGAAAGCCTTAAGGTCAACAAATAATGGCGTATCGCTCCTGGTGAACTAGCCAGAGTAAGCTTGTAGATGCGACTGTGGTAAAACGAGGAGCAAGTGGCAGGAGTAACTATGACTCTCTTAAGGAATCCAAATGCCTCGTCAACAGGCGAATTCCAACGGCAAACTGGAGCAGCTCCCGGCAGGAGTACTGTGAAAGTCTTAAGGTCAACAAATAATGGCGTATCGCTTCTGGTGAACTAGCCAGAGTAAGCTTGTAGATGTGACTGTGGTAAAATGGGGAGCAAGTGGCAGGAGTAACTATGACTCTCTTAGGGTTGCCAAATGACTCGTCAAAAGGCGAATTACATCGGCAAACCCGAGGAGCTCCCGGAAGGAGTACTGTGAAAGTCTTAAGGTCAACAAATAATGGCGTATCGCATCTGGTGAACTAGCCAGAGTAAGCTTGTAGATGCGACTGTGGTAAAACGAGGAGCAAGTGGCAGGAGTAACTATGACTCTCTTAAGGTAGCCAAATGCCTCGTCAACAGGCGAATTCCAACGGCAAACTCGAGGAGCTCCCGGAAGGAGTACTGTGAAAGCCTTAAGGTCAACAAATAATGGTGTATCGCTCCTGGTGAACTAGCCAGAGTAAGCTTGTAGATGCGAATGTGGTAAAACGAGGAGCAAGTGGCAGGAGTAACTATGACTCTCTTAAGGTAGCCAAATGCCTCGTCAACAGGCGAATTCCAACGGCAAACTCGAGGAGCTCCCGGAAGGAGTACTGTGAAAGCCTTAAGGTCAACAAATAATGGTGTATCGCTCCTGGTGAACTAGCCAGAGTAAGCTTGTAGATGTGACTGTGGTAAAACGAGGAGCAAGTGGCAGGAGTAACTATGACTCTCTTAAGGTAGCCAAATGCCTCGTCAACAGGCGAATTCCAACGGCAAACTCGAGCAGCTCCCGGAAGGAGTACTGTGAAAGCCTTAAGGTCAACAAATAATGGCGTATCGCTCCTGGTGAACTGGCCAGAGTAAGCTTGTAGATGTGACTGTGTGAAACGGGGTGCAACTGGCAGGAGTAACTATGACTCTCTTAAGGTAGCCAAATGCCTCGTCAACAGGCGAAAAACATCGGCATTCTCGAGGAGCTCCCGGCAGGAGTACTGTGAAAGTCTTAAGGTCAACAAATAATGGTGTATCGCTTCTGGTGAACTAGCCAGAGTAAGCTTGTAGATGTGACTGTGGTAAAATGGGGAGCAAGTGGCAGGAGTAACTATGACTCTCTTAGGGTTGCCAAATGACTCGTCAAAAGGCGAATTACATCGGCAAACCCGAGGAGCTCCCGGAAGGAGTACTGTGAAAGTCTTAAGGTCAACAAATAATGGCGTATCGCTCCTGGTGAACTAGCCAGAGTAAGCTTGTAGATGCGACTGTGGTAAAACGAGGAGCAAGTGGCAGGAGTAACTATGACTCTCTTAAGGTAGCCAAATGCCTCGTCAACGGGCGAATTCCAACGGCAAACTCGAGCAGCTCCCGGAAGGAGTACTGTGAAAGTCTTAAGGTCAACAAATAATGGCGTATCGCTTCTGGTGAACTAGCCAGAGTAAGCTTGTAGATGTGACTGTGATAAAATGGGGAGCAAGTGGGAGGAGTAACTATGACTCTCTTAGGGTTGCCAAATGACTCGTCAAAAGGCGAATTACATCGGCAAACCCGAGGAGCTCCCGGAAGTAGTACTGTGAAAGTCTTAAGGTCAACAAATAATGGCGTATCGCTCCTGGTGAACTAGCCAGAGTAAGCTTGTAGATGTGACTGTGTGAAACGGGGTGCAACTGGCAGGAGTAACTATGACTCTCTTAAGGTAGCCAAATGCCTCGTCAACAGGCGAAAAACATCGGCATTCTCGAGGAGCTCCCGGCAGGAGTACTGTGAAAGTCTTAAGGTCAACAAATAATGGTGTATCGCTTCTGGTGAACTAGCCAGAGTAAGCTTGTAGATGTGACTGTGGTAAAATGGGGAGCAAGTGGCAGGAGTAACTATGACTCTCTTAGGGTTGCCAAATGACTCGTCAAAAGGCGAATTACATCGGCAAACCCGAGGAGTTCCCGGAAGGAGTACTGTGAAAGTCTTAAGGTCAACAAATAATGGCGTATCGCTTCTGGTGAACTAGCCAGAGTAAGCTTGTAGATGCGACTGTGGTAAAACGAGGAGCAAGTGGCAGGAGTAACTATGACTCTCTTAAGGTAGCCAAATGCCTCGTCAACAGGCGAATTGCAACGGCAAACTCGAGCAGCTCCCGGAAGGAGTACTGTGAAAGCCTTAAGGTCAACAAATAATGGCGTATCGCTCCTGGTGAACTAGCCAGAGTAAGCTTGTAGATGCGACTGTGGTAAAACGAGGAGCAAGTGGCAGGAGTAACTATGACTCTCTTAAGGTAGCCAAATGCCTCGTCAACAGGCGAATTCCAACGGCAAACTCGAGCAGCTCCCGGCAGGAGTACTGTGAAAGTCTTAAGGTCAACAAATAATGGCGTATCGCTTCTGGTGAACTAGCCAGAGTAAGCTTGTAGATGCGACTGTGGTAAAACGAGGAGCAAGTGGCAGGAGTAACTATGACTCTCTTAAGGTAGCCAAATGCCTCGTCAACAGGCGAATTGCAACGGCAAACTCGAGCAGCTCCCGGAAGGAGTACTGTGAAAGCCTTAAGGTCAACAAATAATGGCGTATCGCTCCTGGTGAACTAGCCAGAGTAAGCTTGTAGATGCGACTGTGGTAAAACGAGGAGCAAGTGGCAGGAGTAACTATGACTCTCTTAAGGTAGCCAAATGCCTCGTCAACAGGCGAATTCCAACGGCAAACTCGAGCAGCTCCCGGCAGGAGTACTGTGAAAGTCTTAAGGTCAACAAATAATGGCGTATCGCTTCTGGTGAACTAGCCAGAGTAAGCTTGTAGATGTGACTGTGGTAAAATGGGGAGCAAGTGGCAGGAGTAACTATGACTCTCTTAGGGTTGCCAAATGACTCGTCAAACGGCGAATTACATCAGCAAACTCGAGGAGCTCCCGGAAGGAGTACTGTGAAAGCCTTAAGGTCAACAAATAATGGCGTATCGCTCCTGGTGAACTAGCCAGAGTAAGCTTGTAGATGCGACTGTGGTAAAACGAGGAGCAAGTGGCAGGAGTAACTATGACTCTCTTAAGGTATCCAAATGCCTCGTCAACAGGCGAATTCCAACGGCAAACTCGAGCAGCTCCCGGCAGGAGTACTGTGAAAGTCTTAAGGTCAACAAATAATGGCGTATCGCTTCTGGTGAACTAGCCAGAGTAAGCTTGTAGATGTGACTGTGGTAAAATGGGGAACAAGTGGCAGGAGTAACTATGACTCTCCTAGGGTTGCCAAATGACTCGTCAAAAGGCGAATTACATCGGCAAACTCGAGGAGCTCCCGGAAGGAGTACTGTGAAAGCCTTAAGGTCAACAAATAATGGCGTATCGCTCCTGGTGAACTAGCCAGAGTAAGCTTGTAGATGCGACTGTGGTAAAACGAGGAGCAAGTGGCAGGAGTAACTATGACTCTCTTAAGGTAGCCAAACGCCTCGTCAACAGGCGAATTCCAACGGCAAACTCGAGCAGCTCCCGGAAGGAGTACTGTGAAAGCCTTAAGGTCAACAAATAATGGCGTATCGCTCCTGGTGAACTGGCCAGAGTAAGCTTCTAGATGTGACTGTGTGAAACGGGGTGCAACTGGCAGGAGTAACTATGACTCTCTTAAGGTAGCCAAAAGCCTCGTCAACAGGCGAAAAACATCGGCATTCTCGAGGAGCTCCCGGCAGGAGTAATGTGAAAGTCTTAAGGTCAACAAATAATGGTGTATCGCTTCTGGTGAACTAGCCAGAGTAAGCTTGTAGATGTGACTGTGGTAAAATGGGGAGCAAGTGGCAGGAGTAACTATGACTCTCTTAGGGTTGCCAAATGACTCGTCAAAAGGCGAATTTCATCGGCAAACCCGAGGAGCTCCTGGAAGGAGTACTGTGAAAGTCTTAAGGTCAACAAATAATGGCGTATCGCTCCTGGTGAACTAGCCAGAGTAAGCTTGTAGATGCGACTGTGGTAAAACGAGGAGCAAGTGGCAGGAGTAACTATGACTCTCTTAAGGTAGCCAAATGCCTCGTCAACAGGCGAATTCCAACGGCAAACTCGAGCAGCTCCCGGAAGGAGTACTGTGAAAGCCTTAAGGTCAACAAATAATGGCGTATCGCTCCTGGTGAACTAGCCAGAGTATGCTTGTAGATGCGACTGTGGTAAAACGAGGAGCAAGTGGCAGGGGTAACTATGACTCTCTTAAGGTAGCCAAATGCCTCGTCAACAGGCGAATTCCAACGGCAAACTCGAGCAGCTCCCGGCAGGAGTACTGTGAAAGTCTTAAGGTCAACAAATAATGGCGTATCGCTTCTGGTGAACTAGCCAGAGTAAGCTTGTAGATGTGACTGTGGTAAAATGGGGAGCAAGTGGCAGGAGTAACTATGACTCTCTTAGGGTTGCCAAATGACTCGTCAAAAGGCGAATTACATCGGCAAACTCGAGGAGCTCCCGGAAGGAGTACTGTGAAAGCCTTAAGGTCAACAAATAATGGCGTATCGCTCCTGGTGAACTAGCCAGAGTAAGCTTGTAGATGCGACTGTGGTAAAACGAGGAGCAAGTGGCAGAAGTAACTATGACTCTCTTAAGGTAGCCAAATGCCTCGTCAACAGGCGAATTCCAACGGCAAACTCGAGCAGCTCCCGGAAGGAGTACTGTGAAAGCCTTAAGGTCAACAAATAATGGCGTATCGCTCCTGGTGAACTAGCCAGAGTAAGCTTGTAGATGTGACTGTGGTAAAATGGGGAGCAAGTGGCAGGAGTAACTATGACTCTCTTAGGGTTGCCAAATGACTCGTCAAAAGGCGAATTACATCGGCAAACCCGAGGAGCTCCCGGAAGTAGTACTGTGAAAGTCTTAAGGTCAACAAATAATGGCGTATCGCTCCTGGTGAACTAGCCAGAGTAAGCTTGTAGATGCGACTGTGGTAAAACGAGGAGCAAGTGGCAGGAGTAACTATGACTCTCTTAAGGTAGCCAAATGCCTCGTCAACAGGCGAATTCCAACGGCAAACTCGAGCAGCTCCCGGCAGGAGTACTGTGAAAGTCTTAAGGTCAACAAATAATGGCGTATCGCTTCTGGTGAACTAGCCAGAGTAAGCTTGTAGATGTGACTGTGGTAAAATGGGGAGCAAGTGGCAGGAGTAACTATGACTCTCTTAGGGTTGCCAAATGACTCGTCAAAAGGCGAATTACATCGGCAAACTCGAGGAGCTCCCGGAAGGAGTACTGTGAAAGCCTTAAGGTCAACAAATAATGGCGTATCGCTCCTGGTGAACTAGCCAGAGTAAGCTTGTAGATGCGACTGTGGTAAAACGAGGAGCAAGTGGCAGGAGTAACTATGACTCTCTTAAGGTAGCCAAATGCCTCGTCAACAGGCGAATTCCAACGGCAAACTCGAGCAGCTCCCGGAAGGAGTACTGTGAAAGCCTTAAGGTCAACAAATAATGGCGTATCGCTCCTGGTGAACTGGCCAGAGTAAGCTTGTAGATGTGACTGTGTGAAACGGGGTGCAACTGGCAGGAGTAACTATGACTCTCTTAAGGTAGCCAAATGCCTCGTCAACAGGCGAAAAACATCGGCATTCTCGAGGAGCTCCTGGCAGGAGTACTGTGAAAGTCTTAAGGTCAACAAATAATGGTGTATCGCTTCTGGTGAACTAGCCAGAGTAAGCTTGTAGATGTGACTGTGGTAAAATGGGGAGCAAGTGGCAGGAGTAACTATGACTCTCTTAGGGTTGCCAAATGACTCGTCAAAAGGCGAATTACATCGGCAAACCCGAGGAGCTCCCGGAAGGAGTACTGTGAAAGTTTAAGGTCAACAAATAATGGCGTATCGCATCTGGTGAACTAGCCAGAGTAAGCTTGTAGATGCGACTGTGGTAAAACGAGGAGCAAGTGGCAGGAGTAACTATGACTCTCTTAAGGTAGCCAAATGCCTCGTCAACAGGCGAATTCCAACGGCAAACTCGAGGAGCTCCCGGAAGGAGTACTGTGAAAGCCTTAAGGTCAACAAATAATGGCGTATCGCTCCTGGTGAACTAGCCAGAGTAAGCTTGTAGATGCGACTGTGCTAAAACGAGGAGCAAGTGGCAGGAGTAACTATGACTCTCTTAAGGTAGCCAAATGCCTCGTCAACAGGCGAATTCCAACGGCAAACTCGAGCAGCTCCCGGCAGGAGTACTGTGAAAGTCTTAAGGTCAACAAATAATGGCGTATCGCTTCTGGTGAACTAGCCAGAGTAAGCTTGTAGATGTGACTGTGGTAAAATGGGGAGCAAGTGGCAGGAGTAACTATGACTCTCTTAGGGTTGCCAAATGACTCGTCAAAAGGCGAATTACATCGGCAAACCCGAGGAGCTCCCGGAAGGAGTACTGTGAAAGTCTTAAGGTCAACAAATAATGGCGTATCGCTCCTGGTGAACTAGCCAGAGTAAGCTTGTAGATGCGACTGTGGTAAAACGAGGAGCAAGTGGCAGGAGTAACTATGACTCTCTTAAGGTAGCCAAATGCCTCGTCAACGGGCGAATTCCAACGGCAAACTCGAGCAGCTCCCGGAAGGAGTACTGTGAAAGTCTTAAGGTCAACAAATAATGGCGTATCGCTTCTGGTGAACTGGCCAGAGTAAGCTTCTAGATGTGACTGTGTGAAACGGGGTGCAACTGGCAGGAGTAACTATGACTCTCTTAAGGTAGCCAAATGCCTCGTCAACAGGCGAAAAACATCGGCATTCTCGAGGAGCTCCCGGCAGGAGTACTGTGAAAGTCTTAAGGTCAACAAATAATGGTGTATCGCTTCTGGTGAACTAGCCAGAGTAAGCTTGTAGATGTGACTGTGGTAAAATGGGGAGCAAGTGGCAGGAGTAACTATGACTCTCTTAGGGTTGCCAAATGACTCGTCAAAAGGCGAATTTCATCGGCAAACCCGAGGAGCTCCCGGAAGGAGTACTGTGAAAGCCTTAAGGTCAACAAATAATGGCGTATCGCTTCTGGTGAACTAGCCAGAGTAAGCTTGTAGATGTGACTGTGGTAAAATGGGGAGCAAGTGGCAGGAGTAACTATGACTCTCTTAGGGTTGCCAAATGACTCGTCAAAAAGCGAATTACATCGGCAAACTCGAGGAGCTCCCGGAAGGAGTACTGTGAAAGCCTTAAGGTCAACAAATAATGGCGTATCGCTCCTGGTGAACTAGCCAGAGTAAGCTTGTAGATGCGACCGTGGTAAAACGAGGAGCAAGTGGCAGGAGTAACTATGACTCTCTTAAGGTAGCCAAATTCCTCGTCAACAGGCGAATTCCAACGGCAAACTCGAGGAGCTCCCGGAAGGAGTACTGTGAAAGCCTTAAGGTCAACAAATAATGGCGTATCGCTCCTGGTGAACTGGCCAGAGTAAGCTTGTAGATGTGACTGTGTGAAACGGGGTGCAACTGGCAGGAGTAACTATGACTCTCTTAAGGTAGCCAAATGCCTCGTCAACAGGCGAAAAACATCGGCATTCTCGAGGAGCTCCCGGCAGGAGTACTGTGAAAGTCTTAAGGTCAACAAATAATGGTGTATCGCTTCTGGTGAACTAGCCAGAGTAAGCTTGTAGATGTGACTGTGGTAAAATGGGGAGCAAGTGGCAGGAGTAACTATGACTCTCTTAGGGTTGCCAAATGACTCGTCAAAAGGCGAATTTCATCGGCAAACCCGAGGAGCTCCCGGAAGGAGTACTGTGAAAGCCTTAAGGTCAACAAATAATGGCGTATCGCTTCTGGTGAACTAGCCGGAGTAAGCTTGTAGATGTGACTGTGGTAAAATGGGGAGCAAGTGGCAGGAGTAACTATGACTCTCTTAGGGTTGCCAAATGACTCGTCAAAAGGCGAATTACATCGGCAAACTCGAGGAGCTCCCGGAAGGAGTACTGTGAAAGCCTTAAGGTCAACAAATAATGGTGTATCGCTCCTGGTGAACTAGCCAGAGTAAGCTTGTAGATGCGACTGTGGTAAAACGAGGAGCAAGTGGCAGGAATAACTATGACTCTCTTAAGGTACCCAAATTCCTCGTCAACAGGCGAATTCCAACGGCAAACTCGAGGAGCTCCCGGAAGGAGTACTGTGAAAGCCTTAAGGTCAACAAATAATGGCGTATCGCTCCTGGTGAACTGGCCAGAGTAAGCTTGTAGATGTGACTGTGTGAAACGGGGTGCAACTGGCAGGAGTAACTATGACTCTCTTAAGGTAGCCAAATGCCTCGTCAACAGGCGAAAAACATCGGCATTCTCGAGGAGCTCCCGGCAGGAGTACTGTGAAAGTCTTAAGGTCAACAAATAATGGTGTATCGCTTCTGGTGAACTAGCCAGAGTAAGCTTGTAGATGTGACTGTGGTAAAATGGGGAGCAAGTGGCAGGAGTAACTATGACTCTCTTAGGGTTGCCAAATGACTCGTCAAAAGGCGAATTACATCGGCAAACCCGAGGAGCTCCCGGAAGGAGTACTGTGAAAGTTTAAGGTCAACAAATAATGGCGTATCGCATCTGGTGAACTAGCCAGAGTAAGCTTGTAGATGCGACTGTGGTAAAACGAGGAGCAAGTGGCAGGAGTAACTATGACTCTCTTAAGGTAGCCAAATGCCTCGTCAACAGGCGAATTCCAACGGCAAACTCGAGGAGCTCCCGGAAGGAGTACTGTGAAAGCCTTAAGGTCAACAAATAATGGCGTATCGCTCCTGGTGAACTAGCCAGAGTAAGCTTGTAGATGCGACTGTGCTAAAACGAGGAGCAAGTGGCAGGAGTAACTATGACTCTCTTAAGGTAGCCAAATGCCTCGTCAACAGGCGAATTCCAACGGCAAACTCGAGCAGCTCCCGGCAGGAGTACTGTGAAAGTCTTAAGGTCAACAAATAATGGCGTATCGCTTCTGGTGAACTAGCCAGAGTAAGCTTGTAGATGCGACTGTGGTAAAACGAGGAGCAAGTGGCAGGAGTAACTATGACTCTCTTAAGGTAACCAAATGCCTCGTCAACAGGCGAATTGCAACGGCAAACTCGAGCAGCTCCCGGAAGGAGTACTGTGAAAGCCTTAAGGTCAACAAATAATGGCGTATCGCTCCTGGTGAACTAGCCAGAGTAAGCTTGTAGATGCGACTGTGTTAAAACGAGGAGCAAGTGGCAGGAGTAACTATGACTCTCTTAAGGTAGCCAAATGCCTCGTCAACAGGCGAATTCCAACGGCAAACTCGAGCAGCTCCCGGCAGGAGTACTGTGAAAGTCTTAAGGTCAACAAATAATGGCGTATCGCTTCTGGTGAACTAGCCAGAGTAAGCTTGTAGATGTGACTGTGGTAAAATGGGGAGCAACTGGCAGGAGTAACTATGACTCTCTTAGGGTTGCCAAATGACTCGTCAAAAGGCGAATTACATCAGCAAACTCGAGGAGCTCCCGGAAGGAGTACTGTGAAAGTCTTAAGGTCAACAAATAATGGCGTATCGCTCCTGGTGAACTAGCCAGAGTAAGCTTGTAGATGCGACTGTGGTAAAACGAGGAGCAAGTGGCAGGAGTAACTATGACTCTCTTAAGGAATCCAAATGCCTCGTCAACAGGCGAATTCCAACGGCAAACTGGAGCAGCTCCCGGCAGGAGTACTGTGAAAGTCTTAAGGTCAACAAATAATGGCGTATCGCTTCTGGTGAACTAGCCAGAGTAAGCTTGTAGATGTGACTGTGGTAAAATGGGGAGCAAGTGGCAGGAGTAACTATGACTCTCTTAGGGTTGCCAAATGACTCGTCAAAAGGCGAATTACATCGGCAAACCCGAGGAGCTCCCGGAAGGAGTACTGTGAAAGTCTTAAGGTCAACAAATAATGGCGTATCGCATCTGGTGAACTAGCCAGAGTAAGCTTGTAGATGCGACTGTGGTAAAACGAGGAGCAAGTGGCAGGAGTAACTATGACTCTCTTAAGGTAGCCAAATGCCTCGTCAACAGGCGAATTCCAACGGCAAACTCGAGGAGCTCCCGGAAGGAGTACTGTGAAAGCCTTAAGGTCAACAAATAATGGTGTATCGCTCCTGGTGAACTAGCCAGAGTAAGCTTGTAGATGCGAATGTGGTAAAACGAGGAGCAAGTGGCAGGAGTAACTATGACTCTCTTAAGGTAGCCAAATGCCTCGTCAACAGGCGAATTCCAACGGCAAACTCGAGGAGCTCCCGGCAGGAGTACTGTGAAAGTCTTAAGGTCAACAAATAATGGCGTATCGCTTCTGGTGAACTAGCTAGAGTAAGCTTGTAGATGTGACTGTGGTAAAACGAGGAGCAAGTGGCAGGAGTAACTATGACTCTCTTAAGGTAGCCAAATGCCTCGTCAACAGGCGAATTCCAACGGCAAACTCGAGCAGCTCCCGGAAGGAGTACTGTGAAAGCCTTAAGGTCAACAAATAATGGCGTATCGCTCCTGGTGAACTGGCCAGAGTAAGCTTGTAGATGTGACTGTGTGAAACGGGGTGCAACTGGCAGGAGTAACTATGACTCTCTTAAGGTAGCCAAATGCCTCGTCAACAGGCGAAAAACATCGGCATTCTCGAGGAGCTCCCGGCAGGAGTACTGTGAAAGTCTTAAGGTCAACAAATAATGGTGTATCGCTTCTGGTGAACTAGCCAGAGTAAGCTTGTAGATGTGACTGTGGTAAAATGGGGAGCAAGTGGCAGGAGTAACTATGACTCTCTTAGGGTTGCCAAATGACTCGTCAAAAGGCGAATTACATCGGCAAACCCGAGGAGCTCCCGGAAGGAGTACTGTGAAAGTCTTAAGGTCAACAAATAATGGCGTATCGCTCCTGGTGAACTAGCCAGAGTAAGCTTGTAGATGCGACTGTGGTAAAACGAGGAGCAAGTGGCAGGAGTAACTATGACTCTCTTAAGGTAGCCAAATGCCTCGTCAACGGGCGAATTCCAACGGCAAACTCGAGCAGCTCCCGGAAGGAGTACTGTGAAAGTCTTAAGGTCAACAAATAATGGCGTATCGCTTCTGGTGAACTAGCCAGAGTAAGCTTGTAGATGTGACTGTGATAAAATGGGGAGCAAGTGGCAGGAGTAACTATGACTCTCTTAGGGTTGCCAAATGACTCGTCAAAAGGCGAATTACATCGGCAAACCCGAGGAGCTCCCGGAAGTAGTACTGTGAAAGCCTTAAGGTCAACAAATAATGGCGTATCGCTCCTGGTGAACTAGCCAGAGTAAGCTTGTAGATGCGACTGTGGTAAAACGAGGAGCAAGTGGCAGGAGTAACTATGACTCTCTTAAGGTAGCCAAATGCCTCGTCAACAGGCGAATTCCAACGGCAAACACGAGCAGCTCCCGGCAGGAGTACTGTGAAAGTCTTAAGGTCAACAAATAATGGCGTATCGCTTCTGGTGAACTAGCCAGAGTAAGCTTGTAGATGTGACTGTGGTAAAATGGGGAGCAAGTGGCAGGAGTAACTATGACTCTCTTAGGGTTGCCAAATGACTCGTCAAACGGCGAATTACATCAGCAAACTCGAGGAGCTCCCGGAAGGAGTACTGTGAAAGCCTTAAGGTCAACAAATAATGGCGTATCGCTCCTGGTGAACTAGCCAGAGTAAGCTTGTAGATGCGACTGTGGTAAAACGAGGAGCAAGTGGCAGGAGTAACTATGACTCTCTTAAGGTATCCAAATGCCTCGTCAACAGGCGAATTCCAACGGCAAACTCGAGCAGCTCCCGGCAGGAGTACTGTGAAAGTCTTAAGGTCAACAAATAATGGCGTATCGCTTCTGGTGAACTAGCCAGAGTAAGCTTGTAGATGTGACTGTGGTAAAATGGGGAACAAGTGGCAGGAGTAACTATGACTCTCCTAGGGTTGCCAAATGACTCGTCAAAAGGCGAATTACATCGGCAAACTCGAGGAGCTCCCGGAAGGAGTACTGTGAAAGCCTTAAGGTCAACAAATAATGGCGTATCGCTCCTGGTGAACTAGCCAGAGTAAGCTTGTAGATGCGACTGTGGTAAAACGAGGAGCAAGTGGCAGGAGTAACTATGACTCTCTTAAGGTAGCCAAACGCCTCGTCAACAGGCGAATTCCAACGGCAAACTCGAGCAGCTCCCGGAAGGAGAACTGTGAAAGCCTTAAGGTCAACAAATAATGGCGTATCGCTCCTGGTGAACTGGCCAGAGTAAGCTTCTAGATGTGACTGTGTGAAACGGGGTGCAACTGGCAGGAGTAACTATGACTCTCTTAAGGTAGCCAAAAGCCTCGTCAACAGGCGAAAAACATCGGCATTCTCGAGGAGCTCCCGGCAGGAGTAATGTGAAAGTCTTAAGGTCAACAAATAATGGTGTATCGCTTCTGGTGAACTAGCCAGAGTAAGCTTGTAGATGTGACTGTGGTAAAATGGGGAGCAAGTGGCAGGAGTAACTATGACTCTCTTAGGGTTGCCAAATGACTCGTCAAAAGGCGAATTTCATCGGCAAACCCGAGGAGCTCCTGGAAGGAGTACTGTGAAAGTCTTAAGGTCAACAAATAATGGCGTATCGCTCCTGGTGAACTAGCCAGAGTAAGCTTGTAGATGCGACTGTGGTAAAACGAGGAGCAAGTGGCAGGAGTAACTATGACTCTCTTAAGGTAGCCAAATGCCTCGTCAACAGGCGAATTCCAACGGCAAACTCGAGCAGCTCCCGGAAGGAGTACTGTGAAAGCCTTAAGGTCAACAAATAATGGCGTATCGCTCCTGGTGAACTAGCCAGAGTATGCTTGTAGATGCGACTGTGGTAAAACGAGGAGCAAGTGGCAGGGGTAACTATGACTCTCTTAAGGTAGCCAAATGCCTCGTCAACAGGCGAATTCCAACGGCAAACTCGAGCAGCTCCCGGCAGGAGTACTGTGAAAGTCTTAAGGTCAACAAATAATGGCGTATCGCTTCTGGTGAACTAGCCAGAGTAAGCTTGTAGATGTGACTGTGGTAAAATGGGGAGCAAGTGGCAGGAGTAACTATGACTCTCTTAGGGTTGCCAAATGACTCGTCAAAAGGCGAATTACATCGGCAAACTCGAGGAGCTCCCGGAAGGAGTACTGTGAAAGCCTTAAGGTCAACAAATAATGGCGTATCGCTCCTGGTGAACTAGCCAGAGTAAGCTTGTAGATGCGACTGTGGTAAAACGAGGAGCAAGTGGCAGAAGTAACTATGACTCTCTTAAGGTAGCCAAATGCCTCGTCAACAGGCGAATTCCAACGGCAAACTCGAGCAGCTCCCGGAAGGAGTACTGTGAAAGCCTTAAGGTCAACAAATAATGGCGTATCGCTCCTGGTGAACTAGCCAGAGTAAGCTTGTAGATGTGACTGTGGTAAAATGGGGAGCAAGTGGCAGGAGTAACTATGACTCTCTTAGGGTTGCCAAATGACTCGTCAAAAGGCGAATTACATCGGCAAACCCGAGGAGCTCCCGGAAGTAGTACTGTGAAAGTCTTAAGGTCAACAAATAATGGCGTATCGCTCCTGGTGAACTAGCCAGAGTAAGCTTGTAGATGCGACTGTGGTAAAACGAGGAGCAAGTGGCAGGAGTAACTATGACTCTCTTAAGGTAGCCAAATGCCTCGTCAACAGGCGAATTCCAACGGCAAACTCGAGCAGCTCCCGGCAGGAGTACTGTGAAAGTCTTAAGGTCAACAAATAATGGCGTATCGCTTCTGGTGAACTAGCCAGAGTAAGCTTGTAGATGTGACTGTGGTAAAATGGGGAGCAAGTGGCAGGAGTAACTATGACTCTCTTAGGGTTGCCAAATGACTCGTCAAAAGGCGAATTACATCGGCAAACTCGAGGAGCTCCCGGAAGGAGTACTGTGAAAGCCTTAAGGTCAACAAATAATGGCGTATCGCTCCTGGTGAACTAGCCAGAGTAAGCTTGTAGATGCGACTGTGGTAAAACGAGGAGCAAGTGGCAGGAGTAACTATGACTCTCTTAAGGTACCCAAATGCCTCGTCAACAGGCGAATTCCAACGGCAAACTCGAGCAGCTCCCGGAAGGAGTACTGTGAAAGCCTTAAGGTCAACAAATAATGGCGTATCGCTCCTGGTGAACTGGCCAGAGTAAGCTTGTAGATGTGACTGTGTGAAACGGGGTGCAACTGGCAGGAGTAACTATGACTCTCTTAAGGTAGCCAAATGCCTCGTCAACAGGCGAAAAACATCGGCATTCTCGAGGAGCTCCTGGCAGGAGTACTGTGAAAGTCTTAAGGTCAACAAATAATGGTGTATCGCTTCTGGTGAACTAGCCAGAGTAAGCTTGTAGATGTGACTGTGGTAAAATGGGGAGCAAGTGGCAGGAGTAACTATGACTCTCTTAGGGTTGCCAAATGACTCGTCAAAAGGCGAATTACATCGGCAAACCCGAGGAGCTCCCGGAAGGAGTACTGTGAAAGTTTAAGGTCAACAAATAATGGCGTATCGCATCTGGTGAACTAGCCAGAGTAAGCTTGTAGATGCGACTGCGGTAAAACGAGGAGCAAGTGGCAGGAGTAACTATGACTCTCTTAAGGTAGCCAAATGCCTCGTCAACAGGCGAATTGCAACGGCAAACTCGAGGAGCTCCCGGAAGGAGTACTGTGAAAGCCTTAAGGTCAACAAATAATGGCGTATCGCTCCTGGTGAACTAGCCAGAGTAAGCTTGTAGATGCGACTGTGGTAAAACGAGGAGCAAGTGGCAGGAGTAACTATGACTCTCTTAAGGTAGCCAAATGCCTCGTCAACAGGCGAATTCCAACGGCAAACTCGAGCAGCTCCCGGCAGGAGTACTGTGAAAGTCTTAAGGTCAACAAATAATGGCGTATCGCTCCTGGTGAACTAGCCAGAGTAAGCTTGTAGATGTGACTGTGGTAAAATGGGGAGCAAGTGGCAGGAGTAACTATGACTCTCTTAGGGTTGCCAAATGACTCGTCAAAAGGCGAATTACATCAGCAAACTCGAGGAGCTCCCGGAAGGAGTACTGTGAAAGCCTTAAGGTCAACAAATAATGGCGTATCGCTCCTGGTGAACTAGCCAGAGTAAGCTTGTAGATGCGACTGTGGTAAAACGAGGAGCAAGTGGCAGGAGTAACTATGACTCTCTTAAGGTATCCAAATGCCTCGTCAACAGGCGAATTCCAACGGCAAACTCGAGCAGCTCCCGGCAGGAGTACTGTGAAAGTCTTAAGGTCAACAAATAATGGCGTATCGCTTCTGGTGAACTAGCCAGAGTAAGCTTGTAGATGTGACTGTGGTAAAATGGGGAACAAGTGGCAGGAGTAACTATGACTCTCCTAGGGTTGCCAAATGACTCGTCAAAAGGCGAATTACATCGGCAAACTCGAGGAGCTCCCGGAAGGAGTACTGTGAAAGCCTTAAGGTCAACAAATAATGGCGTATCGCTCCTGGTGAACTAGCCAGAGTAAGCTTGTAGATGCGACTGTGGTAAAACGAGGAGCAAGTGGCAGGAGTAACTATGACTCTCTTAAGGTAGCCAAACGCCTCGTCAACAGGCGAATTCCAACGGCAAACTCGAGCAGCTCCCGGAAGGAGTACTGTGAAAGCCTTAAGGTCAACAAATAATGGCGTATCGCTCCTGGTGAACTGGCCAGAGTAAGCCTCTAGATGTGACTGTGTGAAACGGGGTGCAACTGGCAGGAGTAACTATGACTCTCTTAAGGTAGCCAAATGCCTCGTCAACAGGCGAAAAACATCGGCATTCTCGAGGAGCTCCCGGCAGGAGTACTGTGAAAGTCTTAAGGTCAACAAATAATGGTGTATCGCTTCTGGTGAACTAGCCAGAGTAAGCTTGTAGATGTGACTGTGGTAAAATGGGGAGCAAGTGGCAGGAGTAACTATGACTCTCTTAGAGTTGCCAAATGACTCGTCAAAAGGCGAATTTCATCGGCAAACCCGCGGAGCTCCTGGAAGGAGTACTGTGAAAGTCTTAAGGTCAACAAATAATGGCGTATCGCTCCTGGTGAACTAGCCAGAGTAAGCTTGTTGATGCGACTGTGGTAAAACGAGGAGCAAGTGGCAGGAGTAACTATGACTCTCTTAAGGTAGCCAAATGCCTCGTCAACAGGCGAATTCCAACGGCAAACTCGAGCAGCTCCCGGAAGGAGTACTGTGAAAGCCTTAAGGTCAACAAATAATGGCGTATCGCTCCTGGTGAACTAGCCAGAGTATGCTTGTAGATGCGACTGTGGTAAAACGAGGAGCAAGTGGCAGGAGTAACTATGATTCTCTTAAGGTAGCCAAATGCCTCGTCAACAGGCGAATTCCAACGGCAAACTCGAGCAGCTCCCGGCAGGAGTACTGTGAAAGTCTTAAGGTCAACAAATAATGGCGTATCGCTTCTGGTGAACTAGCCAGAGTAAGCTTGTAGATGTGACTGTGGTAAAATGGGGAGCAAGTGGCAGGAGTAACTATGACTCTCTTAGGGTTGCCAAATGACTCGTCAAAAGGCGAATTACATCGGCAAACTCGAGGAGCTCCCGGAAGGAGTACTGTGAAAGCCTTAAGGTCAACAAATAATGGCGTATCGCTCCTGGTGAACTAGCCAGAGTAAGCTTGTAGATGCGACTGTGGTAAAACGAGGAGCAAGTGGCAGGAGTAACTATGACTCTCTTAAGGTAGCCAAATGCCTCGTCAACAGGCGATTTCCAACGGCAAACTCGAGCAGCTCCCGGAAGGAGTACTGTGAAAGCCTTAAGGTCAACAAATAATGGCGTATCGCTCCTGGTGAACTGGCCAGAGTAAGCTTCTAGATGTGACTGTGTGAAACGGGGTGCAACTGGCAGGAGTAACTATGACTCTCTTAAGGTAGCCAAATGCCTCGTCAACAGGCGAAAAACATCGGCATTCTCGAGGAGCTCCCGGCAGGAGTACTGTGAAAGTCTTAAGGTCAACAAATAATGGTGTATCGCTTCTGGTGAACTAGCCAGAGTAAGCTTGTAGATGTGACTGTGGTAAAATGGGGAGCAAGTGGCAGGAGTAACTATGACTCTCTTAGGGTTGCCAAATGACTCGTCAAAAGGCGAATTACATCGGCAAACCCGAGGAGCTCCCGGAAGGAGTACTGTGAAAGTCTTAAGGTCAACAAATAATGGCGTATCGCTTCTGGTGAACTAGCTAGAGTAAGCTTGTAGATGTGACTGTGGTAAAACGAGGAGCAAGTGGCAGGAGTAACTATGACTCTCTTAAGGTAGCCAAATGCCTCGTCAACAGGCGAATTCCAACGGCAAACTCGAGCAGCTCCCGGAAGGAGTACTGTGAAAGCCTTAAGGTCAACAAATAATGGCGTATCGCTCCTGGTGAACTGGCCAGAGTAAGCTTGTAGATGTGACTGTGTGAAACGGGGTGCAACTGGCAGGAGTAACTATGACTCTCTTAAGGTAGCCAAATGCCTCGTCAACAGGCGAAAAACATCGGCATTCTCGAGGAGCTCCCGGCAGGAGTACTGTGAAAGTCTGAAGGTCAACAAATAATGGTGTATCGCTTCTGGTGAACTAGCCAGAGTAAGCTTGTAGATGTGACTGTGGTAAAATGGGGAGCAAGTGGCAGGAGTAACTATGACTCTCTTAAGGTAGCCAAATGCCTCGTCAACAGGCGAATTCCAACGGCAAACTCGAGCAGCTCCCGGAAGGAGTACTGTGAAAGCCTTAAGGTCAACAAATAATGGCGTATCGCTCCTGGTGAACTGGCCAGAGTAAGCTTCTAGATGTGACTGTGTGAAACGGGGTACAACTGGCAGGAGTAACTATGACTCTCTTAAGGTAGCCAAATGCCTCGTCAACAGGCGAAAAACATCGGCATTCTCGAGGAGCTCCCGGCAGGAGTACTGTGAAAGTCTTAAGGTCAACAAATAATGGTGTATCGCTTCTGGTGAACTAGCCAGAGTAAGCTTGTAGATGTGACTGTGGTAAAATGGGGAGCAAGTGGCAGGAGTAACTATGACTCTCTTAGGGTTGCCAAATGACTCGTCAAAAGGCGAATTTCATCGGCAAACTCGAGGAGCTCCCGGAAGGAGTACTGTGAAAGTCTTAAGGTCAACAAATAATGGCGTATCGCTCCTGGTGAACTAGCCAGAGTAAGCTTGTAGATGCGACTGTGGTAAAACGAGGAGCAAGTGGCAGGAGTAACTATGACTCTCTTAAGGGAGCCAAATGCCTCGTCAACAGGCGAATTCCAACGGCAAACTCGAGCAGCTCCCGGAAGGAGTACTGTGAAAGCCTTAAGGTCAACAAATAATGGCGTATCGCTCCTGGTGAACTAGCCAGAGTAAGCTTGTAGATGCGACTGTGGTAAAACGAGGAGCAAGTGGCAGGAGTAACTATGACTCTCTTAAGGTAGCCAAATGCCTCGTCAACAGGCGAATTCCAACGGCAAACTCGAGGAGCTCCCAGCAGGAGTACTGTGAAAGTCTTAAGGTCAACAAATAATGGCGTATCGCTTCTGGTGAACTAGCCAGAGTAAGCTTGTAGATGTGACTGTGGTAAAATGGGGAGCAAGTGGCAGGAGTAACTATGACTCTCTTAGGGTTGCCAAATGACTCGTCAAAAGGCGAATTACATCGGCAAACTCGAGGAGCTCCCGGAAGGAGTACTGTGAAAGCCTTAAGGTCAACAAATAATGGCGTATCGCTCCTGGTGAACTAGCCAGAGTAAGCTTGTAGATGCGACTGTGGTAAAACGAGGAGCAAGTGGCAGGAGTAACTATGACTCTCTTAAGGTAGCCAAATGCCTCGTCAACAGGCGAATTCCAACGGCAAACTCGAGCAGCTCCCGGAAGGAGTACTGTGAAAGCCTTAAGGTCAACAAATAATGGCGTATCGCTCCTGGTGAACTGGCCAGAGTAAGCTTGTAGATGTGACTGTGTGAAACGGGGTGCAACTGGCAGGAGTAACTATGACTCTCTTAAGGTAGCCAAATGCCTCGTCAACAGGCGAAAAACATCGGCATTCTCGAGGAGCTCCCGGCAGGAGTACTGTGAAAGTCTTAAGGTCAACAATTAATGGTGTATCGCTTCTGGTGAACTAGCCAGAGTAAGCTTGTAGATGTGACTGTGGTAAAATGGGGAGCAAGTGGCAGGAGTAACTATGACTCTCTTAGGGTTGCCAAATGACTCGTCAAAAGGCGAATTTCATCGGCAAACCCGAGGAGCTCCCGGAAGGAGTACTGTGAAATTCTTAAGGTCAACAAATAATGGCGTATCGCTCCTGGTGAACTAGCCAGAGTAAGCTTGTAGATGCGACTGTGGTAAAACGAGGAGCAAGTGGCAGGAGTAACTATGACTCTCTTAAGGGAGCCAAATGCCTCGTCAACAGGCGAATTCCAACGGCAAACTCGAGCAGCTCCCGGAAGGAGTACTGTGAAAGCCTTAAGGTCAACAAATAATGGCGTATCGCTCCTGGTGAACTAGCCAGAATATGCTTGTAGATGCGACTGTGGTAAAACGAGGAGCAAGTGGCAGGAGTAACTATGACTCTCTTAAGGTAGCCGAATGCCTCGTCAACAGGCGAATTCCAACGGCAAACTCGAGCAGCTCCCGGCAGGAGTACTGTGAAAGTCTTAAGGTCAACAAATAATGGCGTATCGCTTCTGGTGAACTAGCCAGAGTAAGCTTGTAGATGTGACTGTGGTAAAATGGGGAGCAAGTGGCAGGAGTAACTATGACTCTCTTAGGGTTGCCAAATGACTCGTCAAAAGGCGAATTACATCGGCAAACTCGAGGAGCTCCCGGAAGGAGTACTGTGAAAGCCTTAAGGTCAACAAATAATGGCGTATCGCTCCTGGTGAACTAGCCAGAGTAAGCTTGTAGATGCGACTGTGGTAAAACGAGGAGCAAGTGGCAGGAGTAACTATGACTCTCTTAAGGTAGCCAAATGCCTCGTCAACAGGCGAATTCCAACGGCAAACTCGAGGAGCTCCCGGAAGGAGTACTGTGAAAGCCTTAAGGTCAACAAATAATGGCGTATCGCTCCTGGTGAACTGGCCAGAGTAAGCTTGTAGATGTGACTGTGTGAAACGGGGTGCAACTGGCAGGAGTAACTATGACTCTCTTAAGGTAGCCAAATGCCTCGTCAACAGGCGAAAAACATCGGCATTCTCGAGGAGCTCCCGGCAGGAGTACTGTGAAAGTCTTAAGGTCAACAAATAATGGTGTATCGCTTCTGGTGAACTAGCCAGAGTAAGCTTGTAGATGTGACTGTGGTAAAATGGGGAGCAAGTGGCAGGAGTAACTATGACTCTCTTAGGGTTGCCAAATGACTCGTCAAAAGGCGAAATACATCGGCAAACCCGAGGAGCTCCCGGAAGGAGTACTGTGAAAGTCTTAAGGTCAACAAATAATGGCGTATCGCATCTGGTGAACTAGCCAGAGTAAGCTTGTAGATGCGACTGTGGTAAAACGAGGAGCAAGTGGCAGGAGTAACTATGACTCTCTTAAGGTAGCCAAATGCCTCGTCAACAGGCGAATTCCAACGGCAAACTCGAGGAGCTCCCGGAAGGAGTACTGTGAAAGCCTTAAGGTCAACAAATAATGGCGTATCGCTCCTGGTGAACTAGCCAGAGTAAGCTTGTTGATGCGACTGTGGTAAAACGAGGAGCAAGTGGCAGGAGTAACTATGACTCTCTTAAGGTAGCCAAACGCCTCGTCAACAGGCGAATTCCAACGGCAAACTCGAGGAGCTCCCGGCAGGAGTACTGTGAACGTCTTAAGGTCAACAAATAATGGCGTATCGCTTCTGGTGAACTAGCTAGAGTAAGCTTGTAGATGTGACTGTGGTAAAACGAGGAGCAAGTGGCAGGAGTAACTATGACTCTCTTAAGGTAGCCAAATGCCTCGTCAACAGGCGAATTCCAACGGCAAACTCGAGCAGCTCCCGGAAGGAGTACTGTGAAAGCCTTAAGGTCAACTAATAATGGCGTATCGCTCCTGGTGAACTGGCCAGAGTAAGCTTGTAGATGTGACTGTGTGAAACGGGGTGCAACTGGCAGGAGTAACTATGACTCTCTTAAGGTAGCCAAATGCCTCGTCAACAGGCGAAAAACATCGGCATTCTCGAGGAGCTCCCGGCAGGAGTACTGTGAAAGTCTTAAGGTCAACAAATAATGGTGTATCGCTTCTGGTGAACTAGCCAGAGTAAGCTTGTAGATGTGACTGTGGTAAAATGGGGAGCAAGTGGCAGGAGTAACTATGACTCTCTTAGGGTTGCCAAATGACTCGTCAAAAGGCGAATTACATCGGCAAACCCGAGGAGCTCCCGGAAGGAGTACTGTGAAAGTCTTAAGGTCAACAAATAATAACGTATCGCTCCTGGTGAACTAGCCAGAGTAAGCTTGTAGATGCGACTGTGGTAAAACGAGGAGCAAGTGGCAGGAGTAACTATGACTCTCTTAAGGTATCCAAATGCCTCGTCAACAGGCGAATTCCAACGGTAAACTCGAGCAGCTCCCGGAAGGAGTACTGTGAAAGTCTTAAGGTCAACAAATAATGGCGTATAGGTTCTGGTGAACTAGCCAGAGTAAGCTTGTAGATGTGACTGTGGTGAAATGGGGAGCAAGTGGCAGGAGTAACTATGACTCTCTTAGGGTTGCCAAATGACTCGTCTAAAGGCGAATTACATCGGCAAACCCGAGGAGCTCCCGGAAGGAGTACTGTGAAAGTCTTAAGGTCAACAAATAATGGCGTATCGCTCCTGGTGAACTAGCCAGAGTAAGCTTGTAGATGCGACTGTGGTAAAACGAGGAGCAAGTGGCAGGAGTAACTATGACTCTCTTAAGGTAGCCAAATGCCTCGTCAACAGGCGAATTCCAACGGCAAACTCGAGCAGCTCCCGGCAGGAGTACTGTGAAAGTCTTAAGGTCAACAAATAATGACGTATCGCTTCTGGTGTACTAGCCAGAGTAAGCTTGTAGATGTGACTGTGGTAAAATGGGGAGCAAGTGGCAGGAGTAACTATGACTCTCTTAGGGTTGCCAAATGACTCGTCAAAAGGCGAATTACATCGGCAAACTCGAGGAGCTCCCGGAAGGAGTACTGTGAAAGCCTTAAGGTCAACAAATAATGGCGTATCGCTCCTGGTGAACTAGCCAGAGTAAGCTTGTAGATGCGACTGTGGTAAAACGAGGAGCAAGTGGCAGGAGTAACTATGACTCTCTTAAGGTAGCCAAATTCCTCGTCAACAGGCGAATTCCAACGGCAAACTCGAGGAGCTCCCAGAAGGAGTACTGTGAAAGCCTTAAGGTCAACAAATAATGGCGTATCGCTCCTGGTGAACTGGCCAGAGTAAGCTTGTAGATGTGACTGTGTGAAACGGGGTGCAACTGGCAGGAGTAACTATGACTCTCTTAAGGTAGCCAAATGCCAAGTCAACAGGCGAAAAACATCGGCATTCTCGAGGAGCTCCCGGCAGGAGTACTGTGAAAGTCTTAAGGTCAACAAATAATGGTGTATCGCTTCTGGTGAACTAGCCAGAGTAAGCTTGTAGATGTGACTGTGGTAAAATGGGGAGCAAGTGGCAGGAGTAACTATGACTCTCTTAGGGTTGCCAAATGACTCGTCAAAAGGCGAATTACATCGGCAAACCCGAGGAGCTCCCGGAAGGAGTACTGTGAAAGTCTTAAGGTCAACAAATAATGGCGTATCGCTCCTGGTGAACTAGCCAGAGTAAGCTTGTAGATGCGACTGTGGTAAAACGAGGAGCATGTGGCAGGAGTAACTATGACTCTCTTAAGGTAGCCAAATGCCTCGTCAAAAGGCGAATTCCAACGGCAAACTGGAGCAGCTCCCGGAAGGAGTACTGTGAAAGCCTTAAGGTCAACAAATAATGGCGTATCGCTCCTGGTGAACTAGCCAGAGTATTCTTGTAGATGCGACTGTGGTAAAACGAGGAGCAAGTGGCAGGAGTAACTATGACTCTCTTAAGGTAGCCAAATGCCTCGTCAACAGGCGAATTCCAACGGCAAACTCGAGCAGCTCCCGGCAGGAGTACTGTGAAAGTCTTAAGGTCAACAAATAATGGCGTATCGCTTCTGGTGAACTAGCCAGAGTAAGCTTGTAGATGTGACTGTGGTAAAATGGGGAGCAAGTGGCAGGAGTAACTATGACTCTCTTAGGGTTGCCAAATGACTCGTCAAAAGGCGAATTACATCGGCAAGCTCGAGGAGCTCCCGGAAGGAGTACTGTGAAAGCCTTAAGGTCAACAAATAATGGCGTATCGCTCCTGGTGAACTAGCCAGAGTAAGCTTGTAGATGCGACTGTGGTAAAACGAGGAGCAAGTGGCAGGAGTAACTATGACTCTCTTAAGGTAGCCAAATGCCTCGTCAACAGGCGAATTCCAACGGCAAACTCGAGCAGCTCCCGGCAGGAGTACTGTGAAAGTCTTAAGGTCAACAAATAATGACGTATCGCTTCTGGTGAACTAGCCAGAGTAAGCTTGTAGATGTGACTGTGGTAAAATGGGGAGCAAGTGGCAGGAGTAACTATGACTCTCTTAGGGTTGCCAAATGACTCGTCAAAAGGCGAATTACATCGGCAAACTCGAGGAGCTCCCGGAAGGAGTACTGTGAAAGCCTTAAGGTCAACAAATAATGGCGTATCGCTCCTGGTGAACTAGCCAGAGTAAGCTTGTAGATGCGACTGTGGTAAAACGAGGAGCAAGTGGCAGGAGTAACTATGACTCTCTTAAGGTAGCCAAATTCCTCGTCAACAGGCGAATTCCAACGGCAAACTCGAGGAGCTCCCAGAAGGAGTACTGTGAAAGCCTTAAGGTCAACAAATAATGGCGTATCGCTCCTGGTGAACTGGCCAGAGTAAGCTTGTAGATGTGACTGTGTGAAACGGGGTGCAACTGGCAGGAGTAACTATGACTCTCTTAAGGTAGCCAAATGCCAAGTCAACAGGCGAAAAACATCGGCATTCTCGAGGAGCTCCCGGCAGGAGTACTGTGAAAGTCTTAAGGTCAACAAATAATGGTGTATCGCTTCTGGTGAACTAGCCAGAGTAAGCTTGTAGATGTGACTGTGGTAAAATGGGGAGCAAGTGGCAGGAGTAACTATGACTCTCTTAGGGTTGCCAAATGACTCGTCAAAAGGCGAATTACATCGGCAAACCCGAGGAGCTCCCGGAAGGAGTACTGTGAAAGTCTTAAGGTCAACAAATAATGGCGTATCGCTCCTGGTGAACTAGCCAGAGTAAGCTTGTAGATGCGACTGTGGTAAAACGAGGAGCATGTGGCAGGAGTAACTATGACTCTCTTAAGGTAGCCAAATGCCTCGTCAACAGGCGAATTCCAACGGCAAACTCGAGCAGCTCCCGGCAGGAGTACTGTGAAAGTCTTAAGGTCAACAAATAATGGCGTATCGCTTCTGGTGAACTAGCCAGAGTAAGCTTGTAGATGTGACTGTGGTAAAATGGGGAGCAAGTGGCAGGAGTAACTATGACTCTCTTAGGGTTGCCAAATGACTCGTCAAAAGGCGAATTACATCGGCAAGCTCGAGGAGCTCCCGGAAGGAGTACTGTGAAAGCCTTAAGGTCAACAAATAATGGCGTATCGCTCCTGGTGAACTAGCCAGAGTAAGCTTGTAGATGCGACTGTGGTAAAACGAGGAGCAAGTGGCAGGAGTAACTATGACTCTCTTAAGGTAGCCAAATGCCTCGTCAACAGGCGAATTCCAACGGCAAACTCGAGCAGCTCCCGGAAGGAGTACTGTGAAAGCCTTAAGGTCAACAAATAATGGCGTATCGCTCCTGGTGAACTGGCCAGAGTAAGCTTGTAGATGTGACTGTGTGAAACGGGGTGCAACTGGCAGGAGTAACTATGACTCTCTTAAGGTAGCCAAATGCCAAGTCAACAGGCGAAAAACATCGGCATTCTCGAGGAGCTCCCGGCAGGAGTACTGTGAAAGTCTTAAGGTCAACAAATAATGGTGTATCGCTTCTGGTGAACTAGCCAGAGTAAGCTTGTAGATGTGACTGTGGTAAAATGGGGAGCAAGTGGCAGGAGTAACTATGACTCTCTTAGGGTTGCCAAATGACTCGTCAAAAGGCGAATTACATCGGCAAACCCGAGGAGCTCCCGGAAGGAGTACTGTGAAAGTCTTAAGGTCAACAAATAATGGCGTATCGCTCCTGGTGAACTAGCCAGAGTAAGCTTGTAGATGCGACTGTGGTAAAACGAGGAGCATGTGGCAGGAGTAACTATGACTCTCTTAAGGTAGCCAAATGCCTCGTCAAAAGGCGAATTCCAACGGCAAACTGGAGCAGCTCCCGGAAGGAGTACTGTGAAAGCCTTAAGGTCAACAAATAATGGCGTATCGCTCCTGGTGAACTAGCCAGAGTATTCTTGTAGATGCGACTGTGGTAAAACGAGGAGCAAGTGGCAGGAGTAACTATGACTCTCTTAAGGTAGCCAAATGCCTCGTCAACAGGCGAATTCCAACGGCAAACTCGAGCAGCTCCCGGCAGGAGTACTGTGAAAGTCTTAAGGTCAACAAATAATGGCGTATCGCTTCTGGTGAACTAGCCAGAGTAAGCTTGTAGATGTGACTGTGGTAAAATGGGGAGCAAGTGGCAGGAGTAACTATGACTCTCTTAGGGTTGCCAAATGACTCGTCAAAAGGCGAATTACATCGGCAAGCTCGAGGAGCTCCCGGAAGGAGTACTGTGAAAGCCTTAAGGTCAACAAATAATGGCGTATCGCTCCTGGTGAACTAGCCAGAGTAAGCTTGTAGATGCGACTGTGGTAAAACGAGGAGCAAGTGGCAGGAGTAACTATGACTCTCTTAAGGTAGCCAAATGCCTCGTCAACAGGCGAATTCCAACGGCAAACTCGAGCAGCTCCCGGCAGGAGTACTGTGAAAGTCTTAAGGTCAACAAATAATGACGTATCGCTTCTGGTGAACTAGCCAGAGTAAGCTTGTAGATGTGACTGTGGTAAAATGGGGAGCAAGTGGCAGGAGTAACTATGACTCTCTTAGGGTTGCCAAATGACTCGTCAAAAGGCGAATTACATCGGCAAACTCGAGGAGCTCCCGGAAGGAGTACTGTGAAAGCCTTAAGGTCAACAAATAATGGCGTATCGCTCCTGGTGAACTAGCCAGAGTAAGCTTGTAGATGCGACTGTGGTAAAACGAGGAGCAAGTGGCAGGAGTAACTATGACTCTCTTAAGGTAGCCAAATTCCTCGTCAACAGGCGAATTCCAACGGCAAACTCGAGGAGCTCCCAGAAGGAGTACTGTGAAAGCCTTAAGGTCAACAAATAATGGCGTATCGCTCCTGGTGAACTGGCCAGAGTAAGCTTGTAGATGTGACTGTGTGAAACGGGGTGCAACTGGCAGGAGTAACTATGACTCTCTTAAGGTAGCCAAATGCCAAGTCAACAGGCGAAAAACATCGGCATTCTCGAGGAGCTCCCGGCAGGAGTACTGTGAAAGTCTTAAGGTCAACAAATAATGGTGTATCGCTTCTGGTGAACTAGCCAGAGTAAGCTTGTAGATGTGACTGTGGTAAAATGGGGAGCAAGTGGCAGGAGTAACTATGACTCTCTTAGGGTTGCCAAATGACTCGTCAAAAGGCGAATTACATCGGCAAACCCGAGGAGCTCCCGGAAGGAGTACTGTGAAAGTCTTAAGGTCAACAAATAATGGCGTATCGCTCCTGGTGAACTAGCCAGAGTAAGCTTGTAGATGCGACTGTGGTAAAACGAGGAGCATGTGGCAGGAGTAACTATGACTCTCTTAAGGTAGCCAAATGCCTCGTCAACAGGCGAATTCCAACGGCAAACTCGAGCAGCTCCCGGCAGGAGTACTGTGAAAGTCTTAAGGTCAACAAATAATGGCGTATCGCTTCTGGTGAACTAGCCAGAGTAAGCTTGTAGATGTGACTGTGGTAAAATGGGGAGCAAGTGGCAGGAGTAACTATGACTCTCTTAGGGTTGCCAAATGACTCGTCAAAAGGCGAATTACATCGGCAAGCTCGAGGAGCTCCCGGAAGGAGTACTGTGAAAGCCTTAAGGTCAACAAATAATGGCGTATCGCTCCTGGTGAACTAGCCAGAGTAAGCTTGTAGATGCGACTGTGGTAAAACGAGGAGCAAGTGGCAGGAGTAACTATGACTCTCTTAAGGTAGCCAAATGCCTCGTCAACAGGCGAATTCCAACGGCAAACTCGAGCAGCTCCCGGAAGGAGTACTGTGAAAGCCTTAAGGTCAACAAATAATGGCGTATCGCTCCTGCTGAACTGGCCAGAGTAAGCTTGTAGATGTGACTGTGTGCAACGGGGTGCAACTGGCAGGAGTTACTATGACTCTCTTAAGGTAGCCAAATGCCTCGTCAACAGGCGAAAAACATCGGCATTCTCGAGGAGCTCCCGGCAGGAGTACTGTGAAAGTCTTATGGTCAACAAATAATGGTGTATCGCTTCTGGTGAACTAGCCAGAGTAAGCTTGTAGATGTGACTGTGGTAAAATGGGGAGCAAGTGGCAGGAGTAACTATGACTCTCTTAGGGTTGCCAAATGACTCGTCAAAAGGCGAATTACATCGGCAAACCCGAGGAGCTCCCGGAAGGAGTACTGTGAAAGTCTTAAGGTCAACAAATAATGGCGTATCGCATCTGGTGAACTAGCCAGAGTAAGCTTGTAGATGCGACTGTGGTAAAACGAGGAGCAAGTGGCAGGAGTAACTATGACTCTCTTAAGGTAGCCAAATGCCTCGTCAACAGGCGAATTCCAACGGCAAACTCGAGGAGCTCCCGGAAGGAGTACTGTGAAAGTCTTAAGGTCAACAAATAATGGTGTATCGCTTCTGGTGAACTAGCCAGAGTAAGCTTGTAGATGTGACTGTGGTAAAATGGGGAGCAAGTGGCAGGAGTAACTATGACTCTCTTAGGGTTGCCAAATGACTCGTCAAAAGGCGAATTACATCGGCAAACCCGAGGAGCTCCCGGAAGGAGTACTGTGAAAGTCTTAAGGTCAACAAATAATGGCGTATCGCTCCTGGTGAACTAGCCAGAGTAAGCTTGTAGATGCGACTGTGGTAAAACGAGGAGCATGTGGCAGGAGTAACTATGACTCTCTTAAGGTAGCCAAATGCCTCGTCAAAAGGCGAATTCCAACGGCAAACTGGAGCAGCTCCCGGAAGGAGTACTGTGAAAGCCTTAAGGTCAACAAATAATGGCGTATCGCTCCTGGTGAACTAGCCAGAGTATGCTTGTAGATGCGACTGTGGTAAAACGAGGAGCAAGTGGCAGGAGTAACTATGACTCTCTTAAGGTAGCCAAATGCCTCGTCAACAGGCGAATTCCAACGGCAAACTCGAGCAGCTCCCGGAAGGAGTACTGTGAAAGTCTTAAGGTCAACAAATAATGGCGTATAGGTTCTGGTGAACTAGCCAGAGTAAGCTTGTAGATGTGACTGTGGTAAAATGGGGAGCAAGTGGAAGGAGTAACTATGACTCTCTTAGGGTTGCCAAATGACTCGTCAAAAGGCGAATTACATCGGCAAACCCGAGGAGCTCCCGGAAGGAGTACTGTGAAAGTCTTAAGGTCAACAAATAATGGCGTATCGCTCCTGGTGAACTAGCCAGAGTAAGCTTGTAGATGCGACTGTGGTAAAACGAGGAGCAAGTGGCAGGAGTAACTATGACTCTCTTAAGGTAGCCAAATGCCTCGTCAACAGGCGAATTCCAACGGCAAACTCGATCAGCTCCCGGCAGGAGTACTGTGAAAGTCTTAAGGTCAACAAATAATGACGTATCGCTTCTGGTGAACTAGCCAGAGTAAGCTTGTAGATGTGACTGTGGTAAAATGGGGAGCAAGTGGCAGGAGTAACTATGACTCTCTTAGGGTTGCCAAATGACTCGTCAAAAGGCGAATTACATCGGCAAACTCGAGGAGCTCCCGGAAGGAGTACTGTGAAAGCCTTAAGGTCAACAAATAATGGCGTATCGCTCCTGGTGAACTAGCCAGAGTAAGCTTGTAGATGCGACTGTGGTAAAACGAGGAGCAAGTGGCAGGAGTAACTATGACTCTCTTAAGGTAGCCAAATTCCTCGTCAACAGGCGAATTCCAACGGCAAACTCGAGGAGCTCCCAGAAGGAGTACTGTGAAAGCCTTAAGGTCAACAAATAATGGCGTATCGCTCCTGGTGAACTGGCCAGAGTAAGCTTGTAGATGTGACTGTGTGAAACGGGGTGCAACTGGCAGGAGTAACTATGACTCTCTTAAGGTAGCCAAATGCCAAGTCAACAGGCGAAAAACATCGGCATTCTCGAGGAGCTCCCGGCAGGAGTACTGTGAAAGTCTTAAGGTCAACAAATAATGGTGTATCGCTTCTGGTGAACTAGCCAGAGTAAGCTTGTAGATGTGACTGTGGTAAAATGGGGAGCAAGTGGCAGGAGTAACTATGACTCTCTTAGGGTTGCCAAATGACTCGTCAAAAGGCGAATTACATCGGCAAACCCGAGGAGCTCCCGGAAGGAGTACTGTGAAAGTCTTAAGGTCAACAAATAATGGCGTATCGCTCCTGGTGAACTAGCCAGAGTAAGCTTGTAGATGCGACTGTGGTAAAACGAGGAGCATGTGGCAGGAGTAACTATGACTCTCTTAAGGTAGCCAAATGCCTCGTCAAAAGGCGAATTCCAACGGCAAACTGGAGCAGCTCCCGGAAGGAGTACTGTGAAAGCCTTAAGGTCAACAAATAATGGCGTATCGCTCCTGGTGAACTAGCCAGAGTATGCTTGTAGATGCGACTGTGGTAAAACGAGGAGCAAGTGGCAGGAGTAACTATGACTCTCTTAAGGTAGCCAAATGCCTCGTCAACAGGCGAATTCCAACGGCAAACTCGAGCAGCTCCCGGCAGGAGTACTGTGAAAGTCTTAAGGTCAACAAATAATGGCGTATCGCTTCTGGTGAACTAGCCAGAGTAAGCTTGTAGATGTGACTGTGGTAAAATGGGGAGCAAGTGGCAGGAGTAACTATGACTCTCTTAGGGTTGCCAAATGACTCGTCAAAAGGCGAATTACATCGGCAAGCTCGAGGAGCTCCCGGAAGGAGTACTGTGAAAGCCTTAAGGTCAACAAATAATGGCGTATCGCTCCTGGTGAACTAGCCAGAGTAAGCTTGTAGATGCGACTGTGGTAAAACGAGGAGCAAGTGGCAGGAGTAACTATGACTCTCTTAAGGTAGCCAAATTCCTCGTCAACAGGCGAATTCCAACGGCAAACTCGAGGAGCTCCCAGAAGGAGTACTGTGAAAGCCTTAAGGTCAACAAATAATGGCGTATCGCTCCTGGTGAACTGGCCAGAGTAAGCTTGTAGATGTGACTGTGTGAAACGGGGTGCAACTGGCAGGAGTAACTATGACTCTCTTAAGGTAGCCAAATGCCAAGTCAACAGGCGAAAAACATCGGCATTCTCGAGGAGCTCCCGGCAGGAGTACTGTGAAAGTCTTAAGGTCAACAAATAATGGTGTATCGCTTCTGGTGAACTAGCCAGAGTAAGCTTGTAGATGTGACTGTGGTAAAATGGGGAGCAAGTGGCAGGAGTAACTATGACTCTCTTAGGGTTGCCAAATGACTCGTCAAAAGGCGAATTACATCGGCAAACCCGAGGAGCTCCCGGAAGGAGTACTGTGAAAGTCTTAAGGTCAACAAATAATGGCGTATCGCTCCTGGTGAACTAGCCAGAGTAAGCTTGTAGATGCGACTGTGGTAAAACGAGGAGCATGTGGCAGGAGTAACTATGACTCTCTTAAGGTAGCCAAATGCCTCGTCAAAAGGCGAATTCCAACGGCAAACTGGAGCAGCTCCCGGAAGGAGTACTGTGAAAGCCTTAAGGTCAACAAATAATGGCGTATCGCTCCTGGTGAACTAGCCAGAGTATGCTTGTAGATGCGACTGTGGTAAAACGAGGAGCAAGTGGCAGGAGTAACTATGACTCTCTTAAGGTAGCCAAATGCCTCGTCAACAGGCGAATTCCAACGGCAAACTCGAGCAGCTCCCGGCAGGAGTACTGTGAAAGTCTTAAGGTCAACAAATAATGGCGTATCGCTTCTGGTGAACTAGCCAGAGTAAGCTTGTAGATGTGACTGTGGTAAAATGGGGAGCAAGTGGCAGGAGTAACTATGACTCTCTTAGGGTTGCCAAATGACTCGTCAAAAGGCGAATTACATCGGCAAGCTCGAGGAGCTCCCGGAAGGAGTACTGTGAAAGCCTTAAGGTCAACAAATAATGGCGTATCGCTCCTGGTGAACTAGCCAGAGTAAGCTTGTAGATGCGACTGTGGTAAAACGAGGAGCAAGTGGCAGGAGTAACTATGACTCTCTTAAGGTAGCCAAATGCCTCGTCAACAGGCGAATTCCAACGGCAAACTCGAGCAGCTCCCGGAAGGAGTACTGTGAAAGCCTTAAGGTCAACAAATAATGGCGTATCGCTCCTGGTGAACTGGCCAGAGTAAGCTTGTAGATGTGACTGTGTGCAACGGGGTGCAACTGGCAGGAGTTACTATGACTCTCTTAAGGTAGCCAAATGCCTCGTCAACAGGCGAAAAACATCGGCATTCTCGAGGAGCTCCTGGCAGGAGTACTGTGAAAGTCTTAAGGTCAACAAATAATGGTGTATCGCTTCTGGTGAACTAGCCAGAGTAAGCTTGTAGATGTGACTGTGGTAAAATGGGGAGCAAGTGGCAGGAGTAACTATGACTCTCTTAGGGTTGCCAAATGACTCGTCAAAAGGCGAATTACATCGGCAAACCCGAGGAGCTCCCGGAAGGAGTACTGTGAAAGTCTTAAGGTCAACAAATAATGGCGTATCGCATCTGGTGAACTAGCCAGAGTAAGCTTGTAGATGCGACTGTGGTAAAACGAGGAGCAAGTGGCAGGAGTAACTATGACTCTCTTAAGGTAGCCAAATGCCTCGTCAACAGGCGAATTCCAACGGCAAACTCGAGGAGCTCCCGTAAGGAGTACTGTGAAAGCCTTAAGGTCAACAAATAATGGCGTATCGCTCCTGGTGAACTAGCCAGAGTAAGCTTGTAGATGCGACTGTGCTAAAACGAGGAGCAAGTGGCAGGAGTAACTATGACTCTCTTAAGGTAGCCAAATGCCTCGTCAACAGGCGAATTCCAACGGCAAACTCGAGCAGCTCCCGGAAGGAGTACTGTGAAAGCCTTAAGGTCAACAAATAATGGCGTATCGCTCCTGGTGAACTAGCCAGAGTAAGCTTGTAGATGCGACTGTGGTAAAACGAGGAGCAAGTGGCAGGAGTAACTATGACTCTCTTAAGGTAGCCAAATGCCTCGTCAACAGGCGAATTCCAACGGCAAACTCGAGCAGCTCCCGGCAGGAGTACTGTGAAAGTCTTAAGGTCAACAAATAATGGCGTATCGCTTCTGGTGAACTAGCCAGAGTAAGCTTGTAGATGTGACTGTGATAAAATGGGGAGCAAGTGGCAGGAGTAACTATGACTCTCTTGGGGTTGCCAAATGACTCGTCAAAAGGCGAATTACATCAGCAAACTCGAGGAGCTCCCGGAAGGAGTACTGTGAAAGCCTTAAGGTCAACAAATA
Organism: Schistocerca nitens; assembly: GCF_023898315.1. Taxonomy (NCBI): domain Eukaryota; kingdom Metazoa; phylum Arthropoda; class Insecta; order Orthoptera; family Acrididae; genus Schistocerca; species Schistocerca nitens. The sequence continues at coordinate 667,733,132 of NC_064619.1, read as the reverse complement.
ATGGCGTATCGCTCCTGGTGAACTAGCTAGAGTAAGCTTGTAGATGCGACTGTGGTAAAACGAGGAGCAAGTGGCAGGAGTAACTATGACTCTCTTAAGGTAGCCAAATGCCTCGTCAACAGGCGAATTCCAACGGCAAACTCGAGCAGCTCCCGGCAGGAGTACTGTGAAAGTCTTAAGGTCAACAAATAATGGCGTATCGCTTCTGGTGAACTAGCCAGAGTAAGCTTGTAGATGTGACTGTGGTAAAATGGGGAACAAGTGGCAGGAGTAACTATGACTCTCCTAGGGTTGCCAAATGACTCGTCAAAAGGCGAATTACATCGGCAAACTCGAGGAGCTCCCGGAAGGAGTACTGTGAAAGCCTTAAGGTCAACAAATAATGGCGTATCGCTCCTGGTGAACTAGCCAGAGTAAGCTTGTAGATGCGACTGTGGTAAAACGAGGAGCAAGTGGCAGGAGTAACTATGACTCTCTTAAGGTAGCCAAATGCCTCGTCAACAGGCGAATTCCAACGGCAAACTCGAGCAGCTCCCGGAAGGAGTACTGTGAAAGCCTTAAGGTCAACAAATAATGGCGTATCGCTCCTGGTGAACTGGCCAGAGTAAGCTTCTAGATGTGACTGTGTGAAACGGGGTGCAACTGGCAGGAGTAACTATGACTCTCTTAAGGTAGCCAAATGCCTCGTCAACAGGCGAAAAACATCGGCATTCTCGAGGAGATCCCGGCAGGAGTACTGTGAAAGTCTTAAGGTCAACAAATAATGGTGTATCGGTTCTGGTGAACTAGCCAGAGTAAGCTTGTAGATGTGACTGTGGTAAAATGGGGAGCAAGTGGCAGGAGTAACTATGACTCTCTTAGGGTTGCCAAATGACTCGTCAAAAGGCGAATTACATCGGCAAACCCGAGGAGCTCCCGGAAGGAGTACTGTGAAAGTCTTAAGGTCAACAAATAATGGCGTATCGCTCCTGGTGAACTAGCCAGAGTAAGCTTGTAGATGCGACTGTGGTAAAACGAGGAGCATGTGGCAGGAGTAACTATGACTCTCTTAAGGTAGCCAAATGCCTCGTCAAAAGGCGAATTCCAACGGCAAACTCGAGCAGCTCCCGGAAGGAGTACTGTGAAAGCCTTAAGGTCAACAAATAATGGCGTATCGCTCCTGGTGAACTAGCCAGAGTATGCTTGTAGATGCGACTGTGGTAAAACGAGGAGCAAGTGGCAGGAGTAACTATGACTCTCTTAAGGTAGCCAAATGCCTCGTCAACAGGCGAATTCCAACGGCAAACTCGAGCAGCTCCCGGCAGGAGTAGTGTGAAAGTCTTAAGGTCAACAAATAATGGCGTATCGCTTCTGGTGAACTAGCCAGAGTAAGCTTGTAGATGTGACTGTGGTAAAATGGGGAGCAAGTGGCAGGAGTAACTATGACTCTCTTAGGGTTGCCAAATGACTCGTCAAAAGGCGAATTACATCGGCAAACTCGAGGAGCTCCCGGAAGGAGTACTGTGAAAGCCTTAAGGTCAACAAATAATGGCGTATCGCTCCTGGTGAACTAGCCAGAGTAAGCTTGTAGATGCGACTGTGGTAAAACGAGGAGCAAGTGGCAGGAGTAACTATGACTCTCTTAAGGTAGCCAAATGCCTCGTCAACAGGCGAATTCCAACGGCAAACTCGAGCAGCTCCCGGAAGGAGTACTGTGAAAGCCTTAAGGTCAACAAATAATGGCGTATCGCTCCTGGTGAACTGGCCAGAGTAAGCTTGTAGATGTGACTGTGTGCAACGGGGTGCAACTGGCAGGAGTTACTATGACTCTCTTAAGGTAGCCAAATGCCTCGTCAACAGGCGAAAAACATCGGCATTCTCGAGGAGCTCCCGGCAGGAGTACTGTGAAAGTCTTAAGGTCAACAAATAATGGTGTATCGCTTCTGGTGAACTAGCCAGAGTAAGCTTGTAGATGTGAGTGTGGTAAAATGGGGAGCAAGTGGCAGGAGTAACTATGACTCTCTTAGGGTTGCCAAATGACTCGTCAAAAGGCGAATTACATCGGCAAACCCGAGGAGCTCCCGGAAGGAGTACTGTGAAAGTCTTAAGGTCAACAAATAATGGCGTATCGCATCTGGTGAACTAGCCAGAGTAAGCTTGTAGATGCGACTGTGGTAAAACGAGGAGCAAGTGGCAGGAGTAACTATGACTCTCTTAAGGTAGCCAAATGCCTCGTCAACAGGCGAATTCCAACGGCAAACTCGAGGAGCTCCCGGAAGGAGTACTGTGAAAGCCTTAAGGTCAACAAATAATGGCGTATCGCTCCTGGTGAACTAGCCAGAGTAAGCTTGTAGATGCGACTGTGCTAAAACGAGGAGCAAGTGGCAGGAGTAACTATGACTCTCTTAAGGTAGCCAAATGCCTCGTCAACAGGCGAATTCCAACGGCAAACTCGAGGAGCTCCCGGCAGGAGTACTGTGAAAGTCATAAGGTCAACAAATAATAGCGTATCGCTTCTGGTGAACTAGCTAGAGTAAGCTTGTAGATGTGACTGTGGTAAAACGAGGAGCAAGTGGCAGGAGTAACTATGACTCTCTTAGGGTTGCCAAATGACTCGTCAAAAGGTGAATTACATCGTCAAACTCGAGGAGCTCCCGGAAGGAGTACTGTGAAAGCCTTAAGGTCAACAAATAATGGCGTATCGCTCCTGGTGAACTAGCCAGAGTAAGCTTGTAGATGCGACTGTGGTAAAACGAGGAGCAAGTGGCAGGAGTAACTATGACTCTTAAGGTAGCCAAATGCCTCGTCAAGAGGCGAATTCCAACGGCAAACTCGAGCAGCTCCCGGCAGGAGTACTGTGAAAGTCTTAAGGTCAACAAATAATGGCGTATCGCTTCTGGTGAACTAGCCAGAGTAAGCTTGTAGATGTGACTGTGGTAAAATGGGGAGCAAGTGGCAGGAGTAACTATGACTCTCTTAGGGTTGCCAAATGACTCGTCAAAAGGCGAATTACATAGGCAAACTCGAGGAGCTCCCGGAAGGAGTACTGTGAAAGTCTTAAGGTCAACAAATAATGGCGTATCGCTTCTGGTGAACTAGCCAGAGTAAGCTTGTAGATGCGACTGTGGTAAAACGAGGAGCAAGTGGCAGGAGTAACTATGACTCTCTTAAGGTAGCCAAATGCCTCGTCAACAGGCGAATTGCAACGGCAAACTCGAGCAGCTCCCGGAAGGAGTACTGTGAAAGCCTTAAGGTCAACAAATAATGGCGTATCGCTCCTGGTGAACTGGCCAGAGTAAGCTTCTAGATGTGACTGTGTGAAACGGGGTGCAACTGGCAGGAGTAACTATGACTCTCTTAAGGTAGCCAAATGCCTCGTCAACAGGCGAAAAACATCGGCATTCTCGAGGAGCTCCCGGCAGGAGTACTGTGAAAGTCTTAAGGTCAACAAATAATGGTGTATCGCTTCTGGTGAACTAGCCAGAGTAAGCTTGTAGATGTGACTGTGGTAAAATGGGGAGCAAGTGGCAGGAGTAACTATGACTCTCTTAGGGTTGCCAAATGACTCGTCAAAAGGCGAATTACATCAGCAAACCCGAGGAGCTCCCGGAAGGAGTACTGTGAAAGTCTTAAGGTCAACAAATAATGGCGTATCGCTCCTGGTGAACTGGCCAGAGTAAGCTTGTAGATGTGACTGTGTGCAACGGGGTGCAACTGGCAGGAGTTACTATGACTCTCTTAAGGTAGCCAAATGCCTCGTCAACAGGCGAAAAACATCGGCATTCTCGAGGAGCTCCCGGCAGGAGTACTGTGAAAGTCTTAAGGTCAACAAATAATGGTGTATCGCTTCTGGTGAACTAGCCAGAGTAAGCTTGTAGATGTGAGTGTGGTAAAATGGGGAGCAAGTGGCAGGAGTAACTATGACTCTCTTAGGGTTGCCAAATGACTCGTCAAAAGGCGAATTACATCGGCAAACCCGAGGAGCTCCCGGAAGGAGTACTGTGAAAGTCTTAAGGTCAACAAATAATGGCGTATCGCATCTGGTGAACTAGCCAGAGTAAGCTTGTAGATGCGACTGTGGTAAAACGAGGAGCAAGTGGCAGGAGTAACTATGACTCTCTTAAGGTAGCCAAATGCCTCGTCAACAGGCGAATTCCAACGGCAAACTCGAGGAGCTCCCGGAAGGAGTACTGTGAAAGCCTTAAGGTCAACAAATAATGGCGTATCGCTCCTGGTGAACTAGCCAGAGTAAGCTTGTAGATGCGACTGTGCTAAAACGAGGAGCAAGTGGCAGGAGTAACTATGACTCTCTTAAGGTAGCCAAATGCCTCGTCAACAGGCGAATTCCAACGGCAAACTCGAGGAGCTCCCGGCAGGAGTACTGTGAAAGTCTTAAGGTCAACAAATAATAGCGTATCGCTTCTGGTGAACTAGCTAGAGTAAGCTTGTAGATGTGACTGTGGTAAAACGAGGAGCAAGTGGCAGGAGTAACTATGACTCTCTTATGGTAGCCAAATGCCTCGTCAACAGGCGAATTCCAACGGCAAACTCGAGCAGCTCCCGGAAGGAGTACTGTGAAAGCCTTAAGGTCAACAAATAATGGCGTATCGCTCCTGGTGAACTAGCCAGAGTAGGCTTGTAGATGCGACTGTGGTAAAACGAGGAGCAAGTGGCAGAAAAAACTATGACTCTCTTAAGGTAGCCAAATGCCTCGTCAACAGGCGAATTCCAACGGCAAACTCGAGCAGCTCCCGGCAGGAGTACTGTGAAAGTCTTAAGGTCAACAAATAATGGCGTATCGCTTCTGGTGAACTAGCCAGAGTAAGCTTGTAGATGTGACTGTGTTAAAATGGGGAGCAAGTGGCAGGAGTAACTATGACTCTCTTAGGGTTGCCAAATGACTCGTCAAAAGGTGAATTACATCGTCAAACTCGAGGAGCTCCCGGAAGGAGTACTGTGAAAGCCTTAAGGTCAACAAATAATGGCGTATCGCTCCTGGTGAACTAGCCAGAGTAAGCTTGTAGATGCGACTGTGGTAAAACGAGGAGCAAGTGGCAGGAGTAACTATGACTCTTAAGGTAGCCAAATGCCTCGTCAAGAGGCGAATTCCAACGGCAAACTCGAGCAGCTCCCGGCAGGAGTACTGTGAAAGTCTTAAGGTCAACAAATAATGGCGTATCGCTTCTGGTGAACTAGCCAGAGTAAGCTTGTAGATGTGACTGTGGTAAAATGGGGAGCAAGTGGCAGGAGTAACTATGACTCTCTTAGGGTTGCCAAATGACTCGTCAAAAGGCGAATTACATCGGCAAACTCGAGGAGCTCCCGGAAGGAGTACTGTGAAAGTCTTAAGGTCAACAAATAATGGCGTATCGCTTCTGGTGAACTAGCCAGAGTAAGCTTGTAGATGCGACTGTGGTAAAACGAGGAGCAAGTGGCAGGAGTAACTATGACTCTCTTAAGGTAGCCAAATGCCTCGTCAACAGGCGAATTGCAACGGCAAACTCGAGCAGCTCCCGGAAGGAGTACTGTGAAAGCCTTAAGGTCAACAAATAATGGCGTATCGCTCCTGGTGAACTGGCCAGAGTAAGCTTCTAGATGTGACTGTGTGAAACGGGGTGCAACTGGCAGGAGTAACTATGACTCTCTTAAGGTAGCCAAATGCCTCGTCAACAGGCGAAAAACATCGGCATTCTCGAGGAGCTCCCGGCAGGAGTACTGTGAAAGTCTTAAGGTCAACAAATAATGGTGTATCGCTTCTGGTGAACTAGCCAGAGTAAGCTTGTAGATGTGACTGTGGTAAAATGGGGAGCAAGTGGCAGGAGTAACTATGACTCTCTTAGGGTTGCCAAATGACTCGTCAAAAGGCGAATTACATCAGCAAACCCGAGGAGCTCCCGGAAGGAGTACTGTGAAAGTCTTAAGGTCAACAAATAATAGCGTATCGCTCCTGGTGAACTAGCCAGAGTAAGCTTGTAGATGCGACTGTGGTAAAACGAGGAGCATGTGGCAGGAGTAACTATGACTCTCTTAAGATAGCCAAATGCCTCGTCAAAAGGCGAATACCAACGGCAAACTCGAGCAGCTCCCGGAAGGAGTACTGTGAAAGCCTTAAGGTCAACAAATAATGGCGTACCGCTCCTGGTGAACTAGCCAGAGTATGCTTGTAGATGCGACTGTGGTAAAACGAGGAGCAAGTGGCAGGAGTAACTATGACTCTCTTAAGGTAGCCAAATGCCTCGTCAACAGGCGAATTGCAACGGCAAACTCGAGCAGCTCCCGGAAGGAGTACTGTGAAAGCCTTAAGGTCAACAAATAATGGCGTATCGCTCCTGGTGAACTGGCCAGAGTAAGCTTCTAGATGTGACTGTGTGAAACGGGGTGCAACTGGCAGGAGTAACTATGACTCTCTTAAGGTAGCCAAATGCCTCGTCAACAGGCGAAAAACATCGGCATTCTCGAGGAGCTCCCGGCAGGAGTACTGTGAAAGTCTTAAGGTCAACAAATAATGGTGTATCGCTTCTGGTGAACTAGCCAGAGTAAGCTTGTAGATGTGACTGTGGTAAAATGGGGAGCAAGTGGCAGGAGTAACTATGACTCTCTTAGGGTTGCCAAATGACTCGTCAAAAGGCGAATTACATCAGCAAACCCGAGGAGCTCCCGGAAGGAGTACTGTGAAAGTCTTAAGGTCAACAAATAATGGCGTATCGCTCCTGGTGAACTAGCCAGAGTAAGCTTGTAGATGCGACTGTGGTAAAACGAGGAGCATGTGGCAGGAGTAACTATGACTCTCTTAAGATAGCCAAATGCCTCGTCAAAAGGCGAATACCAACGGCAAACTCGAGCAGCTCCCGGAAGGAGTACTGTGAAAGCCTTAAGGTCAACAAATAATGGCGTATCGCTCCTGGTGAACTAGCCAGAGTATGCTTGTAGATGCGACTGTGGTAAAACGAGGAGCAAGTGGCAGGAGTAACTATGACTCTCTTAAGGTAGCCAAATGCCTCGTCAACAGGCGAATTCCAACGGCAAACTCGAGCAGCTCCCGGCAGGAGTACTGTGAAAGTCTTAAGGTCAACAAATAATGGCGTATCGCTTCTGGTGAACTGGCCAGAGTAAGCTTGTAGATGCGACTGTGGTAAAACGAGGAGCAAGTGGCAGGAGTAACTATGACTCTCTTAAGGTAGCCAAATGCCTCGTCAACAGGCGAATTCCAACGGCAAACTCGAGGAGCTCCCGGCAGGAGTACTGTGAAAGTCTTAAGGTCAACAAATAATGGCGTATCGCTTCTGGTGAACTGGCCAGAGTAAGCTTGTAGATGCGACTGTGGTAAAACGAGGAGCAAGTGGCAGGAGTAACTATGACTCTCTTAAGGTAGCCAAATGCCTCGTCAACAGGCGAATTCCAACGGCAAACTCGAGGAGCTCCCGGAAGGAGTACTGTGAAAGCCTTAAGGTCAATAAATAATGGCGTATCGCTTCTGGTGAACTAGCCAGAGTAAGCTTGTAGATGTGACTGTGGTAAAATGGGGAGCAAGTGGCAGGAGTAACTATGACTCTCTTAAGGTAGCCAAATGCCTCGTCAACAGGCGAATTCCAACGGCAAACTCGAGGAGCTCCCGGCAGGAGTACTGTGAAAGTCTTAAGGTCAACAAATAATGGCGTATCGCTTCTGGTGAACTAGCCAGAGTAAGCTTGTAGATGTGACTGTGGTAAAATGGGGAGCAAGTGGCAGGAGTAACTATGACTCTCTTAAGGTCGCCAAATGCCTCGTCAACAGGCGAATTCCAACGGCAAACTCGAGGAGCTCCCGGAAGGAGTACTGTGAAAGTCTTAAGGTCAACAAATAATGGCGTATCGCTTCTGGTGAACTGGCCAGAGTAAGCTTGTAGATGCGACTGTGGTAAAATGGGGAGCAAGTGGCAGGAGTAACTATGACTCTCTTAGGGTTGCCAAATAACTCGTCAAAAGGCGAATTACATCGGCAAACCCGAGGAGCTCCCGGAAGGAGTACTGTGAAAGTCTTAAGGTCAACAAATAATGGCGTATCGCTTCTGGTGAACTGGCCAGAGTAAGCTTGTAGATGCGACTGTGGTAAAACGAGGAGCAAGTGGCAGGAGTAACTATGACTCTCTTAAGGTAGCCAAATGCCTCGTCAACAGGCGAATTCCAACGGCAAACTCGAGGAGCTCCCGGAAGGAGTACTGTGAAAGCCTTAAGGTCAACAAATAATGGCGTATCGCTCCTGGTGAACTGGCCAGAGTAAGCTTGTAGATGTGACTGTGTGAAACGGGGTGCAACTGGCAGGAGTAACTATGACTCTCTTAAGGTAGCCAAATGCCTCGTCAACAGGCGAATTCCAACGGCAAACTCGAGCAGCTCCCGGAAGGAGTACTGTGAAAGCCTTAAGGTCAACAAATAATGGCGTATCGCTCCTGGTGAACTGGCCAGAGTAAGCTTGTAGATGTGACTGTGTGCAACGGGGTGCAACTGGCAGGAGTTACTATGACTCTCTTAAGGTAGCCAAATGCCTCGTCAACAGGCGAAAAACATCGGCATTCTCGAGGAGCTCCCGGAAGGAGTACTGTGAAAGTCTTAAGGTCAACAAATAATGGTGTATCGCTTCTGGTGAACTAGCCAGAGTAAGCTTGTAGATGTGAGTGTGGTAAAATGGGGAGCAAGTGGCAGGAGTAACTATGACTCTCTTAGGGTTGCCAAATGACTCGTCAAAAGGCGAATTACATCGGCAAACCCGAGGAGCTCCCGGAAGGAGTACTGTGAAAGTCTTAAGGTCAACAAATAATGGCGTATCGCATCTGGTGAACTAGCCAGAGTAAGCTTGTAGATGCGACTGTGGTAAAACGAGGAGCAAGTGGCAGGAGTAACTATGACTCTCTTAAGGTAGCCAAATGCCTCGTCAACAGGCGAATTCCAACGGCAAACTCGAGGAGCTCCCGGAAGGAGTACTGTGAAAGCCTTAAGGTCAACAAATAATGGCGTATCGCTCCTGGTGAACTAGCCAGAGTAAGCTTGTAGATGCGACTGTGCTAAAACGAGGAGCAAGTGGCAGGAGTAACTATGACTCTCTTAAGGTAGCCAAATGCCTCGTCAACAGGCGAATTCCAACGGCAAACTCGAGGAGCTCCCGGCAGGAGTACTGTGAAAGTCTTAAGGTCAACAAATAATGGCGTATCGCTTCTGGTGAACTAGCTAGAGTAAGCTTGTAGATGTGACTGTGGTAAAACGAGGAGCAAGTGGCAGGAGTAACTATGACTCTCTTAAGGTAGCCAAATGCCTCGTCAACAGGCGAATTCCAACGGCAAACTCGAGCAGCTCCCGGAAGGAGTACTGTGAAAGCCTTAAGGTCAACAAATAATGGCGTATCGCTCCTGGTGAACTAGCCAGAGTAGGCTTGTAGATGCGACTGTGGTAAAACGAGGAGCAAGTGGCAGAAAAAACTATGACTCTCTTAAGGTAGCCAAATGCCTCGTCAACAGGCGAATTCCAACGGCAAACTCGAGCAGCTCCCGGCAGGAGTACTGTGAAAGTCTTAAGGTCAACAAATAATGGCGTATCGCTTCTGGTGAACTAGCCAGAGTAAGCTTGTAGATGTGACTGTGTTAAAATGGGGAGCAAGTGGCAGGAGTAACTATGACTCTCTTAGGGTTGCCAAATGACTCGTCAAAAGGTGAATTACATCGTCAAACTCGAGGAGCTCCCGGAAGGAGTACTGTGAAAGCCTTAAGGTCAACAAATAATGGCGTATCGCTCCTGGTGAACTAGCCAGAGTAAGCTTGTAGATGCGACTGTGGTAAAACGAGGAGCAAGTGGCAGGAGTAACTATGACTCTTAAGGTAGCCAAATGCCTCGTCAAGAGGCGAATTCCAACGGCAAACTCGAGCAGCTCCCGGCAGGAGTACTGTGAAAGTCTTAAGGTCAACAAATAATGGCGTATCGCTTCTGGTGAACTAGCCAGAGTAAGCTTGTAGATGTGACTGTGGTAAAATGGGGAGCAAGTGGCAGGAGTAACTATGACTCTCTTAGGGTTGCCAAATGACTCGTCAAAAGGCGAATTACATCGGCAAACTCGAGGAGCTCCGGAAGGAGTACTGTGAAAGTCTTAAGGTCAACAAATAATGGCGTATCGCTTCTGGTGAACTAGCCAGAGTAAGCTTGTAGATGCGACTGTGCTAAAACGAGGAGCAAGTGGCAGGAGTAACTATGACTCTCTTAAGGTAGCCAAATGCCTCGTCAACAGGCGAATTCCAACGGCAAACTCGAGGAGCTCCCGGCAGGAGTACTGTGAAAGTCTTAAGGTCAACAAATAATGGCGTATCGCTTCTGGTGAACTAGCTAGAGTAAGCTTGTAGATGTGACTGTGGTAAAACGAGGAGCAAGTGGCAGGAGTAACTATGACTCTCTTAAGGTAGCCAAATGCCTCGTCAACAGGCGAATTCCAACGGCAAACTCGAGCAGCTCCCGGAAGGAGTACTGTGAAAGCCTTAAGGTCAACAAATAATGGCGTATCGCTCCTGGTGAACTAGCCAGAGTAGGCTTGTAGATGCGACTGTGGTAAAACGAGGAGCAAGTGGCAGAAAAAACTATGACTCTCTTAAGGTAGCCAAATGCCTCGTCAACAGGCGAATTCCAACGGCAAACTCGAGCAGCTCCCGGCAGGAGTACTGTGAAAGTCTTAAGGTCAACAAATAATGGCGTATCGCTTCTGGTGAACTAGCCAGAGTAAGCTTGTAGATGTGACTGTGTTAAAATGGGGAGCAAGTGGCAGGAGTAACTATGACTCTCTTAGGGTTGCCAAATGACTCGTCAAAAGGTGAATTACATCGTCAAACTCGAGGAGCTCCCGGAAGGAGTACTGTGAAAGCCTTAAGGTCAACAAATAATGGCGTATCGCTCCTGGTGAACTAGCCAGAGTAAGCTTGTAGATGCGACTGTGGTAAAACGAGGAGCAAGTGGCAGGAGTAACTATGACTCTTAAGGTAGCCAAATGCCTCGTCAAGAGGCGAATTCCAACGGCAAACTCGAGCAGCTCCCGGCAGGAGTACTGTGAAAGTCTTAAGGTCAACAAATAATGGCGTATCGCTTCTGGTGAACTAGCCAGAGTAAGCTTGTAGATGTGACTGTGGTAAAATGGGGAGCAAGTGGCAGGAGTAACTATGACTCTCTTAGGGTTGCCAAATGACTCGTCAAAAGGCGAATTACATCGGCAAACTCGAGGAGCTCCCGGAAGGAGTACTGTGAAAGTCTTAAGGTCAACAAATAATGGCGTATCGCTTCTGGTGAACTAGCCAGAGTAAGCTTGTAGATGCGACTGTGGTAAAACGAGGAGCAAGTGGCAGGAGTAACTATGACTCTCTTAAGGTAGCCAAATGCCTCGTCAACAGGCGAATTGCAACGGCAAACTCGAGCAGCTCCCGGAAGGAGTACTGTGAAAGCCTTAAGGTCAACAAATAATGGCGTATCGCTCCTGGTGAACTGGCCAGAGTAAGCTTCTAGATGTGACTGTGTGAAACGGGGTGCAACTGGCAGGAGTAACTATGACTCTCTTAAGGTAGCCAAATGCCTCGTCAACAAGCGAATTCCAACGGCAAACTCGAGGAGCTCCCGGCAGGAGTACTGTGAAAGTCTTAAGGTCAACAAATAATGGCGTATCGCTCTGGTGAACTAGCCAGAGTAAGCTTGTAGATGTGACTGTGGTAAAATGGGGAGCAAGTGGCAGGAGTAACTATGACTCTCTTAGGGTTGCCAAATGACTCGTCAAAAGGCGAATTACATCAGCAAACCCGAGGAGCTCCCGGAAGGAGTACTGTGAAAGTCTTAAGGTCAACAAATAATGGCGTATCGCTCCTGGTGAACTAGCCAGAGTAAGCTTGTAGATGCGACTGTGGTAAAACGAGGAGCATGTGGCAGGAGTAACTATGACTCTCTTAAGGTAGCCAAATGCCTCGTCAAAAGGCGAATTCCAACGGCAAACTCGAGCAGCTCCCGGAAGGAGTACTGTGAAAGCCTTAAGGTCAACAAATAATGGCGTATCGCTCCTGGTGAACTAGCCAGAGTATGCTTGTAGATGCGACTGTGGTAAAACGAGGAGCAAGTGGCAGGAGTAACTATGACTCTCTTAAGGTAGCCAAATGCCTCGTCAACAGGCGAATTCCAACGGCAAACTCGAGGAGCTCCCGGAAGGAGTACTGTGAAAGCCTTAAGGTCAATAAATAATGGCGTATCGCTTCTGGTGAACTAGCCAGAGTAAGCTTGTAGATGTGACTGTGGTAAAATGGGGAGCAAGTGGCAGGAGTATCTATGACTCTCTTAAGGTAGCCAAATGCCTCGTCAACAGGCGAATTCCAACGGCAAACTCGAGGAGCTCCCGGCAGGAGTACTGTGAAAGTCTTAAGGTCAACAAATAATGGCGTATCGCTTCTGGTGAACTAGCCAGAGTAAGCTTGTAGATGTGACTGTGGTAAAACGAGGAGCAAGTGGCAGGAGTAACTATGACTCTCTTAAGGTAGCCAAATGCCTCGTCAACAGGCGAATTCCAACGGCAAACTCGAGGAGCTCCCGGCAGGAGTACTGTGAAAGCCTTAAGGTCAACAAATAATGGCGTATCGCTTCTGGTGAACTGGCCAGAGTAAGCTATGTAGATGCGACTGTGGTAAAATGGGGAGCAAGTGGCAGGAGTAACTATGACTCTCTTAGGGTTGCCAAATAACTCGTCAAAAGGCGAATTACATCGGCAAACCCGAGGAGCTCCCGGAAGGAGTACTGTGAAAGTCTTAAGGTCAACAAATAATGGCGTATCGCTTCTGGTGAACTGGCCAGAGTAAGCTTGTAGATGCGACTGTGGCAAAACGAGGAGCAAGTGGCAGGAGTAACTATGACTCTCTTAAGGTAGCCAAATGCCTCGTCAACAGGCGAATTCCAACGGCAAACTCGAGGAGCTCCCGGAAGGAGTACTGTGAAAGCCTTAAGGTCAACTAATAATGGCGTATCGCTCCTGGTGAACTGGCCAGAGTAAGCTTGTAGATGTGACTGTGTGAAACGGGGTGCAACTGGCAGGAGTAACTATGACTCTCTTAAGGTAGCCAAATGCCTCGTCAAAAGGCGAATTACATCGGCAAACTCGAGGAGCTCCCGGAAGGAGTACTGTGAAAGTCTTAAGGTCAACAAATAATGGCGTATCGCTCCTGGTGAACTGGCCAGAGTAAGCTTGTAGATGTGACTGTGTGAAACGGGGTGCAACTGGCAGGAGTAACTATGACTCTCTTAAGGTAGCCAAATGCCTCGTCAACAGGCGAATTCCAACGGCAAACTCGAGCAGCTCCCGGAAGGAGTACTGTGAAAGCCTTAAGGTCAACAAATAATGGCGTATCGCTCCTGGTGAACTGGCCAGAGTAAGCTTGTAGATGTGACTGTGTGCAACGGGGTGGAACTGGCAGGAGTTACTATGACTCTCTTAAGGTAGCCAAATGCCTCGTCAACAGGCGAAAAACATCGGCATTCTCGAGGAGCTCCCGGCAGGAGTACTGTGAAAGTCTTAAGGTCAACAAATAATGGTGTATCGCTTCTGGTGAACTAGCCAGAGTAAGCTTGTAGATGTGAGTGTGTTAAATGGGGAGCAAGTGGCAGGAGTAACTATGACTCTCTTAGGGTTGCCAAATGACTCGTCAAAAGGCGAATTACATCGGCAAACCCGAGGAGCTCCCGGAAAGAGTACTGTGAAAGTCTTAAGGTCAACAAATAATGGCGTATCGCATCTGGTGAACTAGCCAGAGTAAGCTTGTAGATGCGACTGTGGTAAAACGAGGAGCAAGTGGCAGGAGTAACTATGACTCTCTTAAGGTAGCCAAATGCCTCGTCAACAGGCGAATTCCAACGGCAAACTCGAGGAGCTCCCGGAAGGAGTACTGTGAAAGCCTTAAGGTCAACAAATAATGGCGTATCGCTCCTGGCGAACTAGCCAGAGTAAGCTTGTAGATGCGACTGTGCTAAAACGAGGAGCAAGTGGCAGGAGTAACTATGACTCTCTTAAGGTAGACAAATGCCTCGTCAACAGGCGAATTCCAACGGCAAACTCGAGGAGCTCCCGGCAGGAGTACTGTGAAAGTCTTAAGGTCAACAAATAATGGCGTATCGCTTCTGGTGAACTAGCTAGAGTAAGCTTGTAGATGTGACTGTGGTAAAACGAGGAGCAAGTGGCAGGAGTAACTATGACTCTCTTAAGGTAGCCAAATGCCTCGTCAACAGGCGAATTCCAACGGCAAACTCGAGCAGCTCCCGGAAGGAGTACTGTGAAAGCCTTAAGGTCAACAAATAATGGCGTATCGCTCCTGGTGAACTAGCCAGAGTAGGCTTGTAGATGCGACTGTGGTAAAACGAGGAGCAAGTGGCAGAAAAAACTATGACTCTCTTAAGGTAGCCAAATGCCTCGTCAACAGGCGAATTCCAACGGCAAACTCGAGCAGCTCCCGGCAGGAGTACTGTGAAAGTCTTAAGGTCAACAAATAATGGCGTATCGCTTCTGGTGAACTAGCCAGAGTAAGCTTGTAGATGTGACTGTGTTAAAATGGGGAGCAAGTGGCAGGAGTAACTATGACTCTCTTAGGGTTGCCAAATGACTCGTCAAAAGGTGAATTACATCGTCAAACTCGAGGAGCTCCCGGAAGGAGTACTGTGAAAGCCTTAAGGTCAACAAATAATGGCGTATCGCTCCTGGTTAACTAGCCAGAGTAAGCTTGTAGATGCGACTGTGGTAAAACGAGGAGCAAGTGGCAGGAGTAACTATGACTCTTAAGGTAGCCAAATGCCTCGTCAAGAGGCGAATTCCAACGGCAAACTCGAGCAGCTCCCGGCAGGAGTACTGTGAAAGTCTTAAGGTCAACAAATAATGGCGTATCGCTTCTGGTGAACTAGCCAGAGTAAGCTTGTAGATGTGACTGTGGTAAAATGGGGAGCAAGTGGCAGGAGTAACTATGACTCTCTTAGGGTTGCCAAATAACTCGTCAAAAGGCGAATTACATCGGCAAACCCGAGGAGCTCCCGGAAGGAGTACTGTGAAAGTCTTAAGGTCAACAAATAATGGCGTATCGCTTCTGGTGAACTGGCCAGAGTAAGCTTGTAGATGCGACTGTGGTAAAACGAGGAGCAAGTGGCAGGAGTAACTATGACTCTCTTAAGGTAGCCAAATGCCTCGTCAACAGGCGAATTCCAACGGCAAACTCGAGGAGCTCCCGGAAGGAGTACTGTGAAAGCCTTAAGGTCAACAAATAATGGCGTATCGCTCCTGGTGAACTGGCCAGAGTAAGCTTCTAGATGTGACTGTGTGAAACGGGGTGCAACTGGCAGGAGTAACTATGACTCTCTTAAGGTAGCCAAATGCCTCGTCAACAGGCGAAAAACATCGGCATTCTCGAGGAGCTCCCGGCAGGAGTACTGTGAAAGTCTTAAGGTCAACAAATAATGGTGTATCGCTTCTGGTGAACTAGCCAGAGTAAGCTTGTAGATGTGACTGTGGTAAAATGGGGAGCAAGTGGCAGGAGTAACTATGACTCTCTTAGGGTTGCCAAATGACTCGTCAAAAGGCGAATTACATCAGCAAACCCGAGGAGCTCCCGGAAGGAGTACTGTGAAAGTCTTAAGGTCAACAAATAATGGCGTATCGCTCCTGGTGAACTAGCCAGAGTAAGCTTGTAGATGCGACTGTGGTAAAACGAGGAGCATGTGGCAGGAGTAACTATGACTCTCTTAAGGTAGCCAAATGCCTCGTCAAAAGGCGAATTCCAACGGCAAACTCGAGCAGCTCCCGGAAGGAGTACTGTGAAAGCCTTAAGGTCAACAAATAATGGCGTATCGCTCCTGGTGAACTAGCCAGAGTATGCTTGTAGATGCGACTGTGGTAAAACGAGGAGCAAGTGGCAGGAGTAACTATGACTCTCTTAAGGTAGCCAAATGCCTCGTCAATAGGCGAATTCCAACGGCAAACTCGAGGAGCTCCCGGAAGGAGTACTGTGAAAGCCTTAAGGTCAATAAATAATGGCGTATCGCTTCTGGTGAACTAGCCAGAGTAAGCTTGTAGATGTGACTGTGGTAAAATGGGGAGCAAGTGGCAGGAGTAACTATGACTCTCTTAAGGTAGCCAAATGCCTCGTCAACAGGCGAATTCCAACGGCAAACTCGAGGAGCTCCCGGCAGGAGTACTGTGAAAGTCTTAAGGTCAACAAATAATGGCGTATCGCTTCTGGTGAACTAGCCAGAGTAAGCTTGTAGATGTGACTGTGGTAAAACGAGGAGCAAGTGGCAGGAGTAACTATGACTCTCTTAAGGTAGCCAAATGCCTCGTCAACAGGCGAATTCCAACGGCAAACTCGAGGAGCTCCCGGCAGGAGTACTGTGAAAGCCTTAAGGTCAACAAATAATGGCGTATCGCTTCTGGTGAACTGGCCAGAGTAAGCTATGTAGATGCGACTGTGGTAAAATGGGGAGCAAGTGGCAGGAGTAACTATGACTCTCTTAGGGTTGCCAAATAACTCGTCAAAAGGCGAATTACATCGGCAAACCCGAGGAGCTCCCGGAAGGAGTACTGTGAAAGTCTTAAGGTCAACAAATAATGGCGTATCGCTTCTGGTGAACAGGCCAGAGTAAGCTTGTAGATGCGACTGTGGTAAAACGAGGAGCAAGTGGCAGGAGTAACTATGACTCTCTTAAGGTAGCCAAATGCCTCGTCAACAGGCGAATTCCAACGGCAAACTCGAGGAGCTCCCGGAAGGAGTACTGTGAAAGCCTTAAGGTCAACTAATAATGGCGTATCGCTCCTGGTGAACTGGCCAGAGTAAGCTTGTAGATGTGACTGTGTGAAACGGGGTGCAACTGGCAGGAGTAACTATGACTCTCTTAAGGTAGCCAAATGCCTCGTCAAAAGGCGAATTACATCGGCAAACTCGAGGAGCTCCCGGAAGGAGTACTGTGAAAGTCTTAAGGTCAACAAATAATGGCGTATCGCTCCTGGTGAACTGGCCAGAGTAAGCTTGTAGATGTGACTGTGTGAAACGGGGTGCAACTGGCAGGAGTAACTATGACTCTCTTAAGGTAGCCAAATGCCTCGTCAACAGGCGAATTCCAACGGCAAACTCGAGCAGCTCCCGGAAGGAGTACTGTGAAAGCCTTAAGGTCAACAAATAATGGCGTATCGCTCCTGGTGAACTGGCCAGAGTAAGCTTGTAGATGTGACTGTGTGCAACGGGGTGGAACTGGCAGGAGTTACTATGACTCTCTTAAGGTAGCCAAATGCCTCGTCAACAGGCGAAAAACATCGGCATTCTCGAGGAGCTCCCGGCAGGAGTACTGTGAAAGTCTTAAGGTCAACAAATAATGGTGTATCGCTTCTGGTGAACTAGCCAGAGTAAGCTTGTAGATGTGAGTGTGGTAAAATGGGGAGCAAGTGGCAGGAGTAACTATGACTCTCTTAGGGTTGCCAAATGACTCGTCAAAAGGCGAATTACATCGGCAAACCCGAGGAGCTCCCGGAAGGAGTACTGTGAAAGTCTTAAGGTCAACAAATAATGGCGTATCGCATCTGGTGAACTAGCCAGAGTAAGCTTGTAGATGCGACTGTGGTAAAACGAGGAGCAAGTGGCAGGAGTAACTATGACTCTCTTAAGGTAGCCAAATGCCTCGTCAACAGGCGAATTCCAACGGCAAACTCGAGGAGCTCCCGGAAGGAGTACTGTGAAAGCCTTAAGGTCAACAAATAATGGCGTATCGCTCCTGGTGAACTAGCCAGAGTAAGCTTGTAGATGCGACTGTGCTAAAACGAGGGGCAAGTGGCAGGAGTAACTATGACTCTCTTAAGGTAGACAAATGCCTCGTCAACAGGCGAATTCCAACGGCAAACTCGAGGAGCTCCCGGCAGGAGTACTGTGAAAGTCTTAAGGTCAACAAATAATGGCGTATCGCTTCTGGTGAACTAGCTAGAGTAAGCTTGTAGATGTGACTGTGGTAAAACGAAGAGCAAGTGGCAGGAGTAACTATGACTCTCTTAAGGTAGCCAAATGCCTCGTCAACAGGCGAATTCCAACGGCAAACTCGAGCAGCTCCCGGAAGGAGTACTGTGAAAGCCTTAAGGTCAACAAATAATGGCGTATCGCTCCTGGTGAACTAGCCAGAGTAGGCTTGTAGATGCGACTGTGGTAAAACGAGGAGCAAGTGGCAGAAAAAACTATGACTCTCTTAAGGTAGCCAAATGCCTCGTCAACAGGCGAATTCCAACGGCAAACTCGAGCAGCTCCCGGCAGGAGTACTGTGAAAGTCTTAAGGTCAACAAATAATGGCGTATCGCTTCTGGTGAACTAGCCAGAGTAAGCTTGTAGATGTGACTGTGTTAAAATGGGGAGCAAGTGGCAGGAGTAACTATGACTCTCTTAGGGTTGCCAAATGACTCGTCAAAAGGTGAATTACATCGTCAAACTCGAGGAGCTCCCGGAAGGAGTACTGTGAAAGCCTTAAGGTCAACAAATAATGGCGTATCGCTCCTGGTTAACTAGCCAGAGTAAGCTTGTAGATGCGACTGTGGTAAAACGAGGAGCAAGTGGCAGGAGTAACTATGACTCTTAAGGTAGCCAAATGCCTCGTCAAGAGGCGAATTCCAACGGCAAACTCGAGCAGCTCCCGGCAGGAGTACTGTGAAAGTCTTAAGGTCAACAAATAATGGCGTATCGCTTCTGGTGAACTAGCCAGAGTAAGCTTGTAGATGTGACTGTGGTAAAATGGGGAGCAAGTGGCAGGAGTAACTATGACTCTCTTAGGGTTGCCAAATGACTCGTCAAAAGGCGAATTACATCGGCAAACTCGAGGAGCTCCCGGAAGGAGTACTGTGAAAGTCTTAAGGTCAACAAATAATGGCGTATCGCTTCTGGTGAACTAGCCAGAGTAAGCTTGTAGATGCGACTGTGGTAAAACGAGGAGCAAGTGGCAGGAGTAACTATGACTCTCTTAAGGTAGCCAAATGCCTCGTCAACAGGCGAATTGCAACGGCAAACTCGAGCAGCTCCCGGAAGGAGTACTGTGAAAGCCTTAAGGTCAACAAATAATGGCGTATCGCTCCTGGTGAACTGGCCAGAGTAAGCTTCTAGATGTGACTGTGTGAAACGGGGTGCAACTGGCAGGAGTAACTATGACTCTCTTAAGGTAGCCAAATGCCTCGTCAACAGGCGAAAAACATCGGCATTCTCGAGGAGCTCCCGGCAGGAGTACTGTGAAAGTCTTAAGGTCAACAAATAATGGTGTATCGCTTCTGGTGAACTAGCCAGAGTAAGCTTGTAGATGTGACTGTGGTAAAATGGGGAGCAAGTGGCAGGAGTAACTATGACTCTCTTAAGGTAGCCAAATGCCTCGTCAACAGGCGAATTCCAACGGCAAACTCGAGGAGCTCCCGGCAGGAGTACTGTGAAAGTCTTAAGGTCAACAAATAATGGCGTATCGCTTCTGGTGAACTAGCCAGAGTAAGCTTGTAGATGTGACTGTGGTAAAACGAGGAGCAAGTGGCAGGAGTAACTATGACTCTCTTAAGGTAGCCAAATGCCTCGTCAATAGGCGAATTCCAACGGCAAACTCGAGGAGCTCCCGGAAGGAGTACTGTGAAAGCCTTAAGGTCAATAAATAATGGCGTATCGCTTCTGGTGAACTAGCCAGAGTAAGCTTGTAGATGTGACTGTGGTAAAATGGGGAGCAAGTGGCAGGAGTAACTATGACTCTCTTAAGGTAGCCAAATGCCTCGTCAACAGGCGAATTCCAACGGCAAACTCGAGGAGCTCCCGGCAGGAGTACTGTGAAAGTCTTAAGGTCAACAAATAATGGCGTATCGCTTCTGGTGAACTAGCCAGAGTAAGCTTGTAGATGTGACTGTGGTAAAACGAGGAGCAAGTGGCAGGAGTAACTATGACTCTCTTAAGGTAGCCAAATGCCTCGTCAACAGGCGAATTCCAACGGCAAACTCGAGGAGCTCCCGGCAGGAGTACTGTGAAAGCCTTAAGGTCAACAAATAATGGCGTATCGCTTCTGGTGAACTGGCCAGAGTAAGCTATGTAGATGCGACTGTGGTAAAATGGGGAGCAAGTGGCAGGAGTAACTATGACTCTCTTAGGGTTGCCAAATAACTCGTCAAAAGGCGAATTACATCGGCAAACCCGAGGAGCTCCCGGAAGGAGTACTGTGAAAGTCTTAAGGTCAACAAATAATGGCGTATCGCTTCTGGTGAACTGGCCAGAGTAAGCTTGTAGATGCGACTGTGGTAAAACGAGGAGCAAGTGGCAGGAGTAACTATGACTCTCTTAAGGTAGCCAAATGCCTCGTCAACAGGCGAATTCCAACGGCAAACTCGAGGAGCTCCCGGAAGGAGTACTGTGAAAGCCTTAAGGTCAACTAATAATGGCGTATCGCTCCTGGTGAACTGGCCAGAGTAAGCTTGTAGATGTGACTGTGTGAAACGGGGTGCAACTGGCAGGAGTAACTATGACTCTCTTAAGGTAGCCAAATGCCTCGTCAAAAGGCGAATTACATCGGCAAACTCGAGGAGCTCCCGGAAGGAGTACTGTGAAAGTCTTAAGGTCAACAAATAATGGCGTATCGCTCCTGGTGAACTGGCCAGAGTAAGCTTGTAGATGTGACTGTGTGAAACGGGGTGCAACTGGCAGGAGTAACTATGACTCTCTTAAGGTAGCCAAATGCCTCGTCAACAGGCGAATTCCAACGGCAAACTCGAGCAGCTCCCGGAAGGAGTACTGTGAAAGCCTTAAGGTCAACAAATAATGGCGTATCGCTCCTGGTGAACTGGCCAGAGTAAGCTTGTAGATGTGACTGTGTGCAACGGGGTGGAACTGGCAGGAGTTACTATGACTCTCTTAAGGTAGCCAAATGCCTCGTCAACAGGCGAAAAACATCGGCATTCTCGAGGAGCTCCCGGCAGGAGTACTGTGAAAGTCTTAAGGTCAACAAATAATGGTGTATCGCTTCTGGTGAACTAGCCAGAGTAAGCTTGTAGATGTGAGTGTGGTAAAATGGGGAGCAAGTGGCAGGAGTAACTATGACTCTCTTAGGGTTGCCAAATGACTCGTCAAAAGGCGAATTACATCGGCAAACCCGAGGAGCTCCCGGAAGGAGTACTGTGAAAGTCTTAAGGTCAACAAATAATGGCGTATCGCATCTGGTGAACTAGCCAGAGTAAGCTTGTAGATGCGACTGTGGTAAAACGAGGAGCAAGTGGCAGGAGTAACTATGACTCTCTTAAGGTAGCCAAATGCCTCGTCAACAGGCGAATTCCAACGGCAAACTCGAGGAGCTCCCGGAAGGAGTACTGTGAAAGCCTTAAGGTCAACAAATAATGGCGTATCGCTCCTGGTGAACTAGCCAGAGTAAGCTTGTAGATGCGACTGTGCTAAAACGAGGAGCAAGTGGCAGGAGTAACTATGACTCTCTTAAGGTAGACAAATGCCTCGTCAACAGGCGAATTCCAACGGCAAACTCGAGGAGCTCCCGGCAGGAGTACTGTGAAAGTCTTAAGGTCAACAAATAATGGCGTATCGCTTCTGGTGAACTAGCTAGAGTAAGCTTGTAGATGTGACTGTGGTAAAACGAGGAGCAAGTGGCAGGAGTAACTATGACTCTCTTAAGGTAGCCAAATGCCTCGTCAACAGGCGAATTCCAACGGCAAACTCGAGCAGCTCCCGGAAGGAGTACTGTGAAAGCCTTAAGGTCAACAAATAATGGCGTATCGCTCCTGGTGAACTAGCCAGAGTAGGCTTGTAGATGCGACTGTGGTAAAACGAGGAGCAAGTGGCAGAAAAAACTATGACTCTCTTAAGGTAGCCAAATGCCTCGTCAACAGGCGAATTCCAACGGCAAACTCGAGCAGCTCCCGGCAGGAGTACTGTGAAAGTCTTAAGGTCAACAAATAATGGCGTATCGCTTCTGGTGAACTAGCCAGAGTAAGCTTGTAGATGTGACTGTGTTAAAATGGGGAGCAAGTGGCAGGAGTAACTATGACTCTCTTAGGGTTGCCAAATGACTCGTCAAAAGGTGAATTACATCGTCAAACTCGAGGAGCTCCCGGAAGGAGTACTGTGAAAGCCTTAAGGTCAACAAATAATGGCGTATCGCTCCTGGTTAACTAGCCAGAGTAAGCTTGTAGATGCGACTGTGGTAAAACGAGGAGCAAGTGGCAGGAGTAACTATGACTCTTAAGGTAGCCAAATGCCTCGTCAAGAGGCGAATTCCAACGGCAAACTCGAGCAGCTCCCGGCAGGAGTACTGTGAAAGTCTTAAGGTCAACAAATAATGGCGTATCGCTTCTGGTGAACTAGCCAGAGTAAGCTTGTAGATGTGACTGTGGTAAAATGGGGAGCAAGTGGCAGGAGTAACTATGACTCTCTTAGGGTTGCCAAATGACTCGTCAAAAGGCGAATTACATCGGCAAACTCGAGGAGCTCCCGGAAGGAGTACTGTGAAAGTCTTAAGGTCAACAAATAATGGCGTATCGCTTCTGGTGAACTAGCCAGAGTAAGCTTGTAGATGCGACTGTGGTAAAACGAGGAGCAAGTGGCAGGAGTAACTATGACTCTCTTAAGGTAGCCAAATGCCTCGTCAACAGGCGAATTGCAACGGCAAACTCGAGCAGCTCCCGGAAGGAGTACTGTGAAAGCCTTAAGGTCAACAAATAATGGCGTATCGCTCCTGGTGAACTGGCCAGAGTAAGCTTCTAGATGTGACTGTGTGAAACGGGGTGCAACTGGCAGGAGTAACTATGACTCTCTTAAGGTAGCCAAATGCCTCGTCAACAGGCGAAAAACATCGGCATTCTCGAGGAGCTCCCGGCAGGAGTACTGTGAAAGTCTTAAGGTCAACAAATAATGGTGTATCGCTTCTGGTGAACTAGCCAGAGTAAGCTTGTAGATGTGACTGTGGTAAAATGGGGAGCAAGTGGCAGGAGTAACTATGACTCTCTTAGGGTTGCCAAATGACTCGTCAAAAGGCGAATTACATCAGCAAACCCGAGGAGCTCCCGGAAGGAGTACTGTGAAAGTCTTAAGGTCAACAAATAATGGCGTATCGCTCCTGGTGAACTAGCCAGAGTAAGCTTGTAGATGCGACTGTGGTAAAACGAGGAGCATGTGGCAGGAGTAACTATGACTCTCTTAAGGTAGCCAAATGCCTCGTCAAAAGGCGAATTCCAACGGCAAACTCGAGCAGCTCCCGGAAGGAGTACTGTGAAAGCCTTAAGGTCAACAAATAATGGCGTATCGCTCCTGGTGAACTAGCCAGAGTATGCTTGTAGATGCGACTGTGGTAAAACGAGGAGCAAGTGGCAGGAGTAACTATGACTCTCTTAAGGTAGCCAAATGCCTCGTCAACAGGCGAATTCCAACGGCAAACTCGAGGAGCTCCCGGAAGGAGTACTGTGAAAGCCTTAAGGTCAATAAATAATGGCGTATCGCTTCTGGTGAACTAGCCAGAGTAAGCTTGTAGATGTGACTGTGGTAAAATGGGGAGCAAGTGGCAGGAGTAACTATGACTCTCTTAAGGTAGCCAAATGCCTCGTCAACAGGCGAATTCCAACGGCAAACTCGAGGAGCTCCCGGCAGGAGTACTGTGAAAGTCTTAAGGTCAACAAATAATGGCGTATCGCTTCTGGTGAACTAGCCAGAGTAAGCTTGTAGATGTGACTGTGGTAAAATGGGGAGCAAGTGGCAGGAGTAACTATGACTCTCTTAAGGTAGCCAAATGCCACGTCAACAGGCGAATTCCAACGGCAAACTCGAGGAGCTCCCGGAAGGAGTACTGTGAAAGTCTTAAGGTCAACAAATAATGGCGTATCGCTTCTGGTGAACTGGCCAGAGTAAGCTTGTAGATGCGACTGTGGTAAAATGGGGAGCAAGTGGCAGGAGTAACTATGACTCTCTTAGGGTTGCCAAATAACTCGTCAAAAGGCGAATTACATCGGCAAACCCGAGGAGCTCCCGGAAGGAGTACTGTGAAAGTCTTAAGGTCAACAAATAATGGCGTATCGCTTCTGGTGAACTGGCCAGAGTAAGCTTGTAGATGCGACTGTGGTAAAACGAGGAGCAAGTGGCAGGAGTAACTACGACTCTCTTAAGGTAGCCAAATGCCTCGTCAACAGGCGAATTCCAACGGCAAACTCGAGGAGCTCCCGGAAGGAGTACTGTGAAAGTCTTAAGGTCAACAAATAATGGCGTATCGCTCCTGGTGAACTGGCCAGAGTAAGCTTGTAGATGTGACTGTGTGAAACGGGGTGCAACTGGCAGGAGTAACTATGACTCTCTTAAGGTAGCCAAATGCCTCGTCAAAAGGCAAATTACATCGGCAAACTCGAGGAGCTCCCAGCAGGAGTACTGTGAAAGTCTTAAGGTCAACAAATAATGGCGTATCGCTTCTGGTGAACTAGCCAGAGTAAGCTTGTAGATGTGACTGTGGTAAAATGGTGAGCAAGTGGCAGGAGTAACTATGACTCTCTTAAGGTAGCCAAATGCCTCGTCAACAGGCGAATTCCAACGGCAAACTCGAGGAGCTCCCGGCAGGAGTACTGTGAAAGTCTTAAGGTCAACAAATAATGGCGTATCGCTTCTGGTGAACTGGCCAGAGTAAGCTTGTAGATGCGACTGTGGTAAAACGAGGAGCAAGTGGCAGGAGTAACTATGACTCTCTTAAGGTAGCCAAATGCCTCGTCAACAGGCGAATTCCAACGGCAAACTCGAGGAGCTCCCGGAAGGAGTACTGTGAAAGCCTTAAGGTCAATAAATAATGGCGTATCGCTTCTGGTGAACTAGCCAGAGTAAGCTTGTAGATGTGACTGTGGTAAAATGGGGAGCAAGTGGCAGGAGTAACTATGACTCTCTTAAGGTAGCCAAATGCCTCGTCAACAGGCGAATTCCAACGGCAAACTCGAGGAGCTCCCGGCAGGAGTACTGTGAAAGTCTTAAGGTCAACAAATAATGGCGTATCGCTTCTGGTGAACTGGCCAGAGTAAGCTTGTAGATGCGACTGTGGTAAAATGGGGAGCAAGTGGCAGGAGTAACTATGACTCTCTTAAGGTAGCCAAATGCCTCGTCAACAGGCGAATTCCAACGGCAAACTCGAGGAGCTCCCGGCAGTAGTACTGTGAAAGTCTTAAGGTCAACAAATAATGGCGTATCGCTTCTGGTGAACTGGCCAGAGTAAGCTTGTAGATGCGACTGTGGTAAAACGAGGAGCAAGTGGCAGGAGTAACTATGACTCTCTTAAGGTAGCCAAATGCCTCGTCAACAGGCGAATTCCAACGGCAAACTCGAGGAGCTCCCGGCAGGAGTACTGTGAAAGTCTTAAGGTCAACAAATAATGGCGTATCGCTTCTGGTGAACTGGCCAGAGTAAGCTTGTAGATGCGACTGTGGTAAAATGGGGAGCAAGTGGCAGGAGTAACTATGACTCTCTTAGGGTTGCCAAATAACTCGTCAAAAGGCGAATTACATCGGCAAACCCGAGGAGCTCCCGGAAGGAGTACTGTGAAAGTCTTAAGGTCAACAAATAATGGCGTATCGCTTCTGGTGAACTGGCCAGAGTAAGCTTGTAGATGCGACTGTGGTAAAACGAGGAGCAAGTGGCAGGAGTAACTATGACTCTCTTAAGGTAGCCAAATGCCTCGTCAACAGGCGAATTCCAACGGCAAACTCGAGGAGCTCCCGGAAGGAGTACTGTGAAAGCCTTAAGGTCAACAAATAATGGCGTATCGCTCCTGGTGAACTGGCCAGAGTAAGCTTGTAGATGTGACTGTGTGAAACGGGGTGCAACTGGCAGGAGTAACTATGACTCTCTTAAGGTAGCCAAATGCCTCGTCAAAAGGCGAATTACATCGGCAAACTCGAGGAGCTCCCAGCAGGAGTACTGTGAAAGTCTTAAGGTCAACAAATAATGGCGTATCGCTTCTGGTGAACTAGCCAGAGTAAGCTTGTAGATGTGACTGTGGTAAAATGGGGAGCAAGTGGCAGGAGTAACTATGACTCTCTTAAGGTAGCCAAATGCCTCGTCAACAGGCGAATTCCAACGGCAAACTCGAGGAGCTCCCGGCAGGAGTACTGTGAAAGTCTTAAGGTCAACAAATAATGGCGTATCGCTTCTGGTGAACTGGCCAGAGTAAGCTTGTAGATGCGACTGTGGTAAAATGGGGAGCAAGTGGCAGGAGTAACTATGACTCTCTTAAGGTAGCCAAATGCCTCGTCAACAGGCGAATTCCAACGGCAAACTCGAGGAGCTCCCGGCAGTAGTACTGTGAAAGTCTTAAGGTCAACAAATAATGGCGTATCGCTTCTGGTGAACTGGCCAGAGTAAGCTTGTAGATGCGACTGTGGTAAAACGAGGAGCAAGTGGCAGGAGTAACTATGACTCTCTTAAGGTAGCTAAATGCCTCGTCAACAGGCGAATTCCAACGGCAAACTCGAGGAGCTCCCGGCAGGAGTACTGTGAAAGTCTTAAGGTCAACAAATAATGGCGTATCGCTTCTGGTGAACTGGCCAGAGTAAGCTTGTAGATGCGACTGTGGTAAAATGGGGAGCAAGTGGCAGGAGTAACTATGACTCTCTTAGGGTTGCCAAATAACTCGTCAAAAGGCGAATTACATCGGCAAACCCGAGGAGCTCCCGGAAGGAGTACTGTGAAAGTCTTAAGGTCAACAAATAATGGCGTATCGCTTCTGGTGAACTGGCCAGAGTAAGCTTGTAGATGCGACTGTGGTAAAACGAGGAGCAAGTGGCAGGAGTAACTATGACTCTCTTAAGGTAGCCAAATGCCTCGTCAACAGGCGAATTCCAACGGCAAACTCGAGGAGCTCCCGGAAGGAGTACTGTGAAAGCCTTAAGGTCAACAAATAATGGCGTATCGCTCCTGGTGAACTGGCCAGAGTAAGCTTGTAGATGTGACTGTGTGAAACGGGGTGCAACTGGCAGGAGTAACTATGACTCTCTTAAGGTAGCCAAATGCCTCGTCAAAAGGCGAATTACATCGGCAAACTCGAGGAGCTCCCAGCAGGAGTACTGTGAAAGTCTTAAGGTCAACAAATAATGGCGTATCGCTTCTGGTGAACTAGCCAGAGTAAGCTTGTAGATGTGACTGTGGTAAAATGGGGAGCAAGTGGCAGGAGTAACTATGACTCTCTTAAGGTAGCCAAATGCCTCGTCAACAGGCGAATTCCAACGGCAAACTCGAGGAGCTCCCGGCAGGAGTACTGTGAAAGTCTTAAGGTCAACAAATAATGGCGTATCGCTTCTGGTGAACTGGCCAGAGTAAGCTTGTAGATGCGACTGTGGTAAAACGAGGAGCAAGTGGCAGGAGTAACTATGACTCTCTTAAGGTAGCCAAATGCCTCGTCAACAGGCGAATTCCAACGGCAAACTCGAGGAGCTCCCGGAAGGAGTACTGTGAAAGCCTTAAGGTCAATAAATAATGGCGTATCGCTTCTGGTGAACTAGCCAGAGTAAGCTTGTAGATGTGACTGTGGTAAAATGGGGAGCAAGTGGCAGGAGTAACTATGACTCTCTTAAGGTAGCCAAATGCCTCGTCAACAGGCGAATTCCAACGGCAAACTCGAGGAGCTCCCGGCAGGAGTACTGTGAAAGTCTTAAGGTCAACAAATAATGGCGTATCGCTTCTGGTGAACTGGCCAGAGTAAGCTTGTAGATGCGACTGTGGTAAAATGGGGAGCAAGTGGCAGGAGTAACTATGACTCTCTTAAGGTAGCCAAATGCCTCGTCAACAGGCGAATTCCAACGGCAAACTCGAGGAGCTCCCGGCAGGAGTACTGTGAAAGTCTTAAGGTCAACAAATAATGGCGTATCGCTTCTGGTGAACTGGCCAGAGTAAGCTTGTAGATGCGACTGTGGTAAAATGGGGAGCAAGTGGCAGGAGTAACTATGACTCTCTTAAGGTAGCCAAATGCCTCGTCAACAGGCGAATTCCAACGGCAAACTCGAGGAGCTCCCGGCAGTAGTACTGTGAAAGTCTTAAGGTCAACAAATAATGGCGTATCGCTTCTGGTGAACTGGCCAGAGTAAGCTTGTAGATGCGACTGTGGTAAAACGAGGAGCAAGTGGCAGGAGTAACTATGACTCTCTTAAGGTAGCCAAATGCCTCGTCAACAGGCGAATTCCAACGGCAAACTCGAGGAGCTCCCGGCAGGAGTACTGTGAAAGTCTTAAGGTCAACAAATAATGGCGTATCGCTTCTGGTGAACTGGCCAGAGTAAGCTTGTAGATGCGACTGTGGTAAAATGGGGAGCAAGTGGCAGGAGTAACTATGACTCTCTTAGGGTTGCCAAATAACTCGTCAAAAGGCGAATTACATCGGCAAACCCGAGGAGCTCCCGGAAGGAGTACTGTGAAAGTCTTAAGGTCAACAAATAATGGCGTATCGCTTCTGGTGAACTGGCCAGAGTAAGCTTGTAGATGCGACTGTGGTAAAACGAGGAGCAAGTGGCAGGAGTAACTATGACTCTCTTAAGGTAGCCAAATGCCTCGTCAACAGGCGAATTCCAACGGCAAACTCGAGGAGCTCCCGGAAGGAGTACTGTGAAAGCCTTAAGGTCAATAAATAATGGCGTATCGCTTCTGGTGAACTAGCCAGAGTAAGCTTGTAGATGTGACTGTGGTAAAATGGGGAGCAAGTGGCAGGAGTAACTATGACTCTCTTAAGGTAGCCAAATGCCTCGTCAACAGGCGAATTCCAACGGCAAACTCGAGGAGCTCCCGGCAGGAGTACTGTGAAAGTCTTAAGGTCAACAAATAATGGCGTATCGCTTCTGGTGAACTGGCCAGAGTAAGCTTGTAGATGCGACTGTGGTAAAATGGGGAGCAAGTGGCAGGAGTAACTATGACTCTCTTAAGGTAGCCAAATGCCTCGTCAACAGGCGAATTCCAACGGCAAACTCGAGGAGCTCCCGGCAGGAGTACTGTGAAAGTCTTAAGGTCAACAAATAATGGCGTATCGCTTCTGGTGAACTGGCCAGAGTAAGCTTGTAGATGCGACTGTGGTAAAATGGGGAGCAAGTGGCAGGAGTAACTATGACTCTCTTAAGGTAGCCAAATGCCTCGTCAACAGGCGAATTCCAACGGCAAACTCGAGGAGCTCCCGGCAGTAGTACTGTGAAAGTCTTAAGGTCAACAAATAATGGCGTATCGCTTCTGGTGAACTGGCCAGAGTAAGCTTGTAGATGCGACTGTGGTAAAACGAGGAGCAAGTGGCAGGAGTAACTATGACTCTCTTAAGGTAGCCAAATGCCTCGTCAACAGGCGAATTCCAACGGCAAACTCGAGGAGCTCCCGGCAGGAGTACTGTGAAAGTCTTAAGGTCAACAAATAATGGCGTATCGCTTCTGGTGAACTGGCCAGAGTAAGCTTGTAGATGCGACTGTGGTAAAATGGGGAGCAAGTGGCAGGAGTAACTATGACTCTCTTAGGGTTGCCAAATAACTCGTCAAAAGGCGAATTACATCGGCAAACCCGAGGAGCTCCCGGAAGGAGTACTGTGAAAGTCTTAAGGTCAACAAATAATGGCGTATCGCTTCTGGTGAACTGGCCAGAGTAAGCTTGTAGATGCGACTGTGGTAAAACGAGGAGCAAGTGGCAGGAGTAACTATGACTCTCTTAAGGTAGCCAAATGCCTCGTCAACAGGCGAATTCCAACGGCAAACTCGAGGAGCTCCCGGAAGGAGTACTGTGAAAGCCTTAAGGTCAACAAATAATGGCGTATCGCTCCTGGTGAACTGGCCAGAGTAAGCTTGTAGATGTGACTGTGTGAAACGGGGTGCAACTGGCAGGAGTAACTATGACTCTCTTAAGGTAGCCAAATGCCTCGTCAAAAGGCGAATTACATCGGCAAACTCGAGGAGCTCCCAGCAGGAGTACTGTGAAAGTCTTAAGGTCAACAAATAATGGCGTATCGCTTCTGGTGAACTAGCCAGAGTAAGCTTGTAGATGTGACTGTGGTAAAATGGGGAGCAAGTGGCAGGAGTAACTATGACTCTCTTAAGGTAGCCAAATGCCTCGTCAACAGGCGAATTCCAACGGCAAACTCGAGGAGCTCCCGGCAGGAGTACTGTGAAAGTCTTAAGGTCAACAAATAATGGCGTATCGCTTCTGGTGAACTGGCCAGAGTAAGCTTGTAGATGCGACTGTGGTAAAACGAGGAGCAAGTGGCAGGAGTAACTATGACTCTCTTAAGGTAGCCAAATGCCTCGTCAACAGGCGAATTCCAACGGCAAACTCGAGGAGCTCCCGGCAGGAGTACTGTGAAAGTCTTAAGGTCAACAAATAATGGCGTATCGCTTCTGGTGAACTGGCCAGAGTAAGCTTGTAGATGCGACTGTGGTAAAACGAGGAGCAAGTGGCAGGAGTAACTATGACTCTCTTAAGGTAGCCAAATGCCTCGTCAACAGGCGAATTCCAACGGCAAACTCGAGGAGCTCCCGGCAGGAGTACTGTGAAAGTCTTAAGGTCAACAAATAATGGCGTATCGCTTCTGGTGAACTGGCCAGAGTAAGCTTGTAGATGCGACTGTGGTAAAATGGGGAGCAAGTGGCAGGAGTAACTATGACTCTCTTAGGGTTGCCAAATAACTCGTCAAAAGGCGAATTACATCGGCAAACCCGAGGAGCTCCCGGAAGGAGTACTGTGAAAGTCTTAAGGTCAACAAATAATGGCGTATCGCTTCTGGTGAACTGGCCAGAGTAAGCTTGTAGATGCGACTGTGGTAAAACGAGGAGCAAGTGGCAGGAGTAACTATGACTCTCTTAAGGTAGCCAAATGCCTCGTCAACAGGCGAATTCCAACGGCAAACTCGAGGAGCTCCCGGAAGGAGTACTGTGAAAGCCTTAAGGTCAACAAATAATGGCGTATCGCTCCTGGTGAACTGGCCAGAGTAAGCTTGTAGATGTGACTGTGTGAAACGGGGTGCAACTGGCAGGAGTAACTATGACTCTCTTAAGGTAGCCAAATGCCTCGTCAAAAGGCGAATTACATCGGCAAACTCGAGGAGCTCCCAGCAGGAGTACTGTGAAAGTCTTAAGGTCAACAAATAATGGCGTATCGCTTCTGGTGAACTAGCCAGAGTAAGCTTGTAGATGCGACTGTGGTAAAATGGGGAGCAAGTGGCAGGAGTAACTATGACTCTCTTAAGGTAGCCAAATGCCTCGTCAACAGGCGAATTCCAACGGCAAACTCGAGGAGCTCCCGGCAGGAGTACTGTGAAAGTCTTAAGGTCAACAAATAATGGCGTATCGCTTCTGGTGAACTGGCCAGAGTAAGCTTGTAGATGCGACTGTGGTAAAACGAGGAGCAAGTGGCAGGAGTAACTATGACTCTCTTAAGGTAGCCAAATGCCTCGTCAACAGGCGAATTCCAACGGCAAACTCGAGGAGCTCCCGGCAGGAGTACTGTGAAAGTCTTAAGGTCAACAAATAATGGCGTATCGCTTCTGGTGAACTGGCCAGAGTAAGCTTGTAGATGCGACTGTGGTAAAATGGGGAGCAAGTGGCAGGAGTAACTATGACTCTCTTAGGGTTGCCAAATAACTCGTCAAAAGGCGAATTACATCGGCAAACCCGAGGAGCTCCCGGAAGGAGTACTGTGAAAGTCTTAAGGTCAACAAATAATGGCGTATCGCTTCTGGTGAACTGGCCAGAGTAAGCTTGTAGATGCGACTGTGGTAAAACGAGGAGCAAGTGGCAGGAGTAACTATGACTCTCTTAAGGTAGCCAAATGCCTCGTCAACAGGCGAATTCCAACGGCAAACTCGAGGAGCTCCCGGAAGGAGTACTGTGAAAGCCTTAAGGTCAACAAATAATGGCGTATCGCTCCTGGTGAACTGGCCAGAGTAAGCTTGTAGATGTGACTGTGTGAAACGGGGTGCAACTGGCAGGAGTAACTATGACTCTCTTAAGGTAGCCAAATGCCTCGTCAAAAGGCGAATTACATCGGCAAACTCGAGGAGCTCCCAGCAGGAGTACAGTGAAAGTCTTAAGGTCAACAAATAATGGCGTATCGCTTCTGGTGAACTAGCCAGAGTAAGCTTGTAGATGTGACTGTGGTAAAATGGGGAGCAAGTGGCAGGAGTAACTATGACTCTCTTAAGGTAGCCAAATGCCTGTCAACAGGCGAATTCCAACGGCAAACTCGAGGAGCTCCCGGCAGGAGTACTGTGAAAGTCTTAAGGTCAACAAATAATGGCGTATCGCTTCTGGTGAACTAGCCAGAGTAAGCTTGTAGATGTGACTGTGGTAAAATGGGGAGCAAGTGGCAGGAGTAACTATGACTCTCTTAGGGTTGCCAAATGACTCGTCAAAAGGCGAATTACATCAGCAAACCCGAGGAGCTCCCGGAAGGAGTACTGTGAAAGTGTTAAGGTCAACAAATAATGGCGTATCGCTCCTGGTGAACTAGCCAGAGTAAGCTTGTAGATGCGACTGTGGTAAAACGAGGAGCATGTGGCAGGAGTAACTATGACTCTCTTAAGGTAGCCAAATGCCTCGTCAAAAGGCGAATTCCAACGGCAAACTCGAGCAGCTCCCGGAAGGAGTACTGTGAAAGCCTTAAGGTCAACAAATAATGGCGTATCGCTCCTGGTGAACTAGCCAGAGTATGCTTGTAGATGCGACTGTGGTAAAACGAGGAGCAAGTGGCAGGAGTAACTATGACTCTCTTAAGGTAGCCAAATGCCTCGTCAACAGGCGAATTCCAACGGCAAACTCGAGGAGCTCCCGGAAGGAGTACTGTGAAAGCCTTAAGGTCAAAAAATAATGGCGTATCGCTTCTGGTGAACTAGCCAGAGTAAGCTTGTAGATGTGACTGTGGTAAAATGGGGAGCAAGTGGCAGGAGTAACTATGACTCTCTTAAGGCAGCCAAATGCCTCGTCAACAGGCGAATTCCAACGGCAAACTCGAGGAGCTCCCGGCAGGAGTACTGTGAAAGTCTTAAGGTCAACAAATAATGGCGTATCGCTTCTGGTGAACTGGCCAGAGTAAGCTTGTAGATGCGACTGTGGTAAAATGGGGAGCAAGTGGCAGGAGTAACTATGACTCTCTTAGGGTTGCCAAATAACTCGTCAAAAGGCGAATTACATCGGCAAACCCGAGGAGCTCCCGGAAGGAGTACTGTGAAAGTCTTAAGGTCAACAAATAATGGCGTATCGCTTCTGGTGAACTGGCCAGAGTAAGCTTGTAGATGCGACTGTGGTAAAACGAGGAGCAAGTGGCAGGAGTAACTATGACTCTCTTAAGGTAGCCAAATGCCTCGTCAACAGGCGAATTCCAACGGCAAACTCGAGGAGCTCCCGGAAGGAGTACTGTGAAAGCCTTAAGGTCAACAAATAATGGCGTATCGCTCCTGGTGAACTGGCCAGAGTAAGCTTGTAGATGTGACTGTGTGAAACGGGGTGCAACTGGCAGGAGTAACTATGACTCTCTTAAGGTAGCCAAATGCCTCGTCAAAAGGCGAATTACATCGGCAAACTCGAGGAGCTCCCAGCAGGAGTACTGTGAAAGTCTTAAGGTCAACAAATAATGGCGTATCGCTTCTGGTGAACTAGACAGAGTAAGCTTGTAGATGTGTCTGTGGTAAAATGGGGAGCAAGTGGCAGGAGTAACTATGACTCTCTTAAGGTAGCCAAATGCCTCGTCAACAGGCGAATTACATCGGCAAACTCGAGGAGCTCCCGGCAGGAGTACTGTGAAAGTCTTAAGGTCAACAAATAATGGCGTATCGCTTCTGGTGAACTGGCCAGAGTAAGCTTGTAGATGCGACTGTGGTAAAACGAGGAGCAAGTGGCAGGAGTAACTATGACTCTCTTAAGGTAGCCAAATGCCTCGTCAACAGGCGAATTCCAACGGCAAACTCGAGGAGCTCCCGGAAGGAGTACTGTGAAAGCCTTAAGGTCAATAAATAATGGCGTATCGCTTCTGGTGAACTAGCCAGAGTAAGCTTGTAGATGTGACTGTGGTAAAATGGGGAGCAAGTGGCAGGAGTAACTATGACTCTCTTAAGGTAGCCAAATGCCTCGTCAACAGGCGAATTCCAACGGCAAACTCGAGGAGCTCCCGGCAGGAGTACTGTGAAAGTCTTAAGGTCAACAAATAATGGCGTATCGCTTCTGGTGAACTGGCCAGAGTAAGCTTGTAGATGCGACTGTGGTAAAATGGGGAGCAAGTGGCAGGAGTAACTATGACTCTCTTAAGGTAGCCAAATGCCTCGTCAACAGGCGAATTCCAACGGCAAACTCGAGGAGCTCCCGGCAGGAGTACTGTGAAAGTCTTAAGGTCAACAAATAATGGCGTATCGCTTCTGGTGAACTGGCCAGAGTAAGCTTGTAGATGCTACTGTGGTAAAATGGGGAGCAAGTGGCAGGAGTAACTATGACTCTCTTAGGGTTGCCAAATAACTCGTCAAAAGGCGAATTACATCGGCAAACCCGAGGAGCTCCCGGAAGGAGTACTGTGAAAGTCTTAAGGTCAACAAATAATGGCGTATCGCTTCTGGTGAACTGGCCAGAGTAAGCTTGTAGATGCGACTGTGGTAAAACGAGGAGCAAGTGGCAGGAGTAACTATGACTCTCTTAAGGTAGCCAAATGCCTCGTCAACAGGCGAATTCCAACGGCAAACTCGAGGAGCTCCCGGAAGGAGTACTGTGAAAGTCTTAAGGTCAACAAATAATGGCGTATCGCTTCTGGTGAACTGGCCAGAGTAAGCTTGTAGATGCGACTGTGGTAAAACGAGGAGCAAGTGGCAGGAGTAACTATGACTCTCTTAAGGTAGCCAAATGCCTCGTCAACAGGCGAATTCCAACGGCAAACTCGAGGAGCTCCCGGAAGGAGTACTGTGAAAGTCTTAAGGTCAACAAATAATGGCGTATCGCTCCTGGTGAACTGGCCAGAGTAAGCTTGTAGATGTGACTGTGTGAAACGGGGTGCAACTGGCAGGAGTAACTATGACTCTCTTAAGGTAGCCAAATGCCTCGTCAAAAGGCGAATTACATCGGCAAACTCGAGGAGCTCCCAGCAGGAGTACTGTGAAAGTCTTAAGGTCAACAAATAATGGCGTATCGCTTCTGGTGAACTGGCCAGAGTAAGCTTGTAGATGCGACTGTGGTAAAATGGGGAGCAAGTGGCAGGAGTAACTATGACTCTCTTGAGGTAGCCAAATGCCTCGTCAACAGGCGAATTCCAACGGCAAACTCGAGGAGCTCCCGGAAGGAGTACTGTGAAAGCCTTAAGGTCAATAAATAATGGCGTATCGCTTCTGGTGAACTAGCCAGAGTAAGCTTGTAGATGTGACTGTGGTAAAATGGGGAGCAAGTGGCAGGAGTAACTATGACTCTCTTAAGGTAG
The DNA here is from genome assembly GCF_023898315.1 of Schistocerca nitens. Classification (NCBI taxonomy): domain Eukaryota; kingdom Metazoa; phylum Arthropoda; class Insecta; order Orthoptera; family Acrididae; genus Schistocerca; species Schistocerca nitens. The sequence continues at coordinate 667,697,738 of NC_064619.1, read as the reverse complement.
CCAAATGCCTCGTCAACAGGCGAATTCCAACGGCAAACTCGAGGAGCTCCCGGCAGGAGTACTGTGAAAGTCTTAAGGTCAACAAATAATGGCGTATCGCTTCTGGTGAACTGGCCAGAGTAAGCTTGTAGATGCGACTGTGGTAAAATGGGGAGCAAGTGGCAGGAGTAACTATGACTCTCTTAAGGTAGCCAAATGCCTCGTCAACAGGCGAATTCCAACGGCAAACTCGAGGAGCTCCCGGCAGGAGTACTGTGAAAGTCTTAAGGTCAACAAATAATGGCGTATCGCTTCTGGTGAACTAGCCAGAGTAAGCTTGTAGATGTGACTGTGGTAAAATGGGGAGCAAGTGGCAGGAGTAACTATGACTCTCTTAAGGTAGCCAAATGCCTCGTCAACAGGCGAATTCCAACGGCAAACTCGAGGAGCTCCCGGCAGGAGTACTGTGAAAGTCTTAAGGTCAACAAATAATGGCGTATCGCTTCTGGTGAACTGGCCAGAGTAAGCTTGTAGATGCGACTGTGGTAAAATGGGGAGCAAGTGGCAGGAGTAACTATGACTCTCTTAAGGTAGCCAAATGCCTCGTCAACAGGCGAATTCCAACGGCAAACTCGAGGAGCTCCCGGCAGTAGTACTGTGAAAGTCTTAAGGTCAACAAATAATGGCGTATCGCTTCTGGTGAACTGGCCAGAGTAAGCTTGTAGATGCGACTGTGGTAAAACGAGGAGCAAGTGGCAGGAGTAACTATGACTCTCTTAAGGTAGCCAAATGCCTCGTCAACAGGCGAATTCCAACGGCAAACTCGAGGAGCTCCCGGCAGGAGTACTGTGAAAGTCTTAAGGTCAACAAATAATGGCGTATCGCTTCTGGTGAACTGGCCAGAGTAAGCTTGTAGATGCGACTGTGGTAAAATGGGGAGCAAGTGGCAGGAGTAACTATGACTCTCTTAGGGTTGCCAAATAACTCGTCAAAAGGCGAATTACATCGGCAAACCCGAGGAGCTCCCGGAAGGAGTACTGTGAAAGTCTTAAGGTCAACAAATAATGGCGTATCGCTTCTGGTGAACTGGCCAGAGTAAGCTTGTAGATGCGACTGTGGTAAAACGAGGAGCAAGTGGCAGGAGTAACTATGACTCTCTTAAGGTAGCCAAATGCCTCGTCAACAGGCGAATTCCAACGGCAAACTCGAGGAGCTCCCGGAAGGAGTACTGTGAAAGCCTTAAGGTCAACAAATAATGGCGTATCGCTCCTGGTGAACTGGCCAGAGTAAGCTTGTAGATGTGACTGTGTGAAACGGGGTGCAACTGGCAGGAGTAACTATGACTCTCTTAAGGTAGCCAAATGCCTCGTCAAAAGGCGAATTACATCGGCAAACTCGAGGAGCTCCCAGCAGGAGTACTGTGAAAGTCTTAAGGTCAACAAATAATGGCGTATCGCTTCTGGTGAACTAGCCAGAGTAAGCTTGTAGATGTGACTGTGGTAAAATGGGGAGCAAGTGGCAGGAGTAACTATGACTCTCTTAAGGTAGCCAAATGCCTCGTCAACAGGCGAATTCCAACGGCAAACTCGAGGAGCTCCCGGCAGGAGTACTGTGAAAGTCTTAAGGTCAACAAATAATGGCGTATCGCTTCTGGTGAACTGGCCAGAGTAAGCTTGTAGATGCGACTGTGGTAAAACGAGGAGCAAGTGGCAGGAGTAACTATGACTCTCTTAAGGTAGCCAAATGCCTCGTCAACAGGCGAATTCCAACGGCAAACTCGAGGAGCTCCCGGAAGGAGTACTGTGAAAGCCTTAAGGTCAATAAATAATGGCGTATCGCTTCTGGTGAACTAGCCAGAGTAAGCTTGTAGATGTGACTGTGGTAAAATGGGGAGCAAGTGGCAGGAGTAACTATGACTCTCTTAAGGTAGCCAAATGCCTCGTCAACAGGCGAATTCCAACGGCAAACTCGAGGAGCTCCCGGCAGGAGTACTGTGAAAGTCTTAAGGTCAACAAATAATGGCGTATCGCTTCTGGTGAACTGGCCAGAGTAAGCTTGTAGATGCGACTGTGGTAAAATGGGGAGCAAGTGGCAGGAGTAACTATGACTCTCTTAAGGTAGCCAAATGCCTCGTCAACAGGCGAATTCCAACGGCAAACTCGAGGAGCTCCCGGCAGGAGTACTGTGAAAGTCTTAAGGTCAACAAATAATGGCGTATCGCTTCTGGTGAACTGGCCAGAGTAAGCTTGTAGATGCGACTGTGGTAAAATGGGGAGCAAGTGGCAGGAGTAACTATGACTCTCTTAAGGTAGCCAAATGCCTCGTCAACAGGCGAATTCCAACGGCAAACTCGAGGAGCTCCCGGCAGTAGTACTGTGAAAGTCTTAAGGTCAACAAATAATGGCGTATCGCTTCTGGTGAACTGGCCAGAGTAAGCTTGTAGATGCGACTGTGGTAAAACGAGGAGCAAGTGGCAGGAGTAACTATGACTCTCTTAAGGTAGCCAAATGCCTCGTCAACAGGCGAATTCCAACGGCAAACTCGAGGAGCTCCCGGCAGGAGTACTGTGAAAGTCTTAAGGTCAACAAATAATGGCGTATCGCTTCTGGTGAACTGGCCAGAGTAAGCTTGTAGATGCGACTGTGGTAAAATGGGGAGCAAGTGGCAGGAGTAACTATGACTCTCTTAGGGTTGCCAAATAACTCGTCAAAAGGCGAATTACATCGGCAAACCCGAGGAGCTCCCGGAAGGAGTACTGTGAAAGCCTTAAGGTCAACAAATAATGGCGTATCGCTCCTGGTGAACTGGCCAGAGTAAGCTTGTAGATGTGACTGTGTGAAACGGGGTGCAACTGGCAGGAGTAACTATGACTCTCTTAAGGTAGCCAAATGCCTCGTCAAAAGGCGAATTACATCGGCAAACTCGAGGAGCTCCCAGCAGGAGTACTGTGAAAGTCTTAAGGTCAACAAATAATGGCGTATCGCTTCTGGTGAACTGGCCAGAGTAAGCTTGTAGATGCGACTGTGGTAAAACGAGGAGCAAGTGGCAGGAGTAACTATGACTCTCTTAAGGTAGCCAAATGCCTCGTCAACAGGCGAATTCCAACGGCAAACTCGAGGAGCTCCCGGAAGGAGTACTGTGAAAGCCTTAAGGTCAATAAATAATGGCGTATCGCTTCTGGTGAACTAGCCAGAGTAAGCTTGTAGATGTGACTGTGGTAAAATGGGGAGCAAGTGGCAGGAGTAACTATGACTCTCTTAAGGTAGCCAAATGCCTCGTCAACAGGCGAATTCCAACGGCAAACTCGAGGAGCTCCCGGCAGGAGTACTGTGAAAGTCTTAAGGTCAACAAATAATGGCGTATCGCTTCTGGTGAACTGGCCAGAGTAAGCTTGTAGATGCGACTGTGGTAAAATGGGGAGCAAGTGGCAGGAGTAACTATGACTCTCTTAAGGTAGCCAAATGCCTCGTCAACAGGCGAATTCCAACGGCAAACTCGAGGAGCTCCCGGCAGGAGTACTGTGAAAGTCTTAAGGTCAACAAATAATGGCGTATCGCTTCTGGTGAACTGGCCAGAGTAAGCTTGTAGATGCGACTGTGGTAAAACGAGGAGCAAGTGGCAGGAGTAACTATGACTCTCTTAAGGTAGCCAAATGCCTCGTCAACAGGCGAATTCCAACGGCAAACTCGAGGAGCTCCCGGCAGGAGTACTGTGAAAGTCTTAAGGTCAACAAATAATGGCGTATCGCTTCTGGTGAACTGGCCAGAGTAAGCTTGTAGATGCGACTGTGGTAAAATGGGGAGCAAGTGGCAGGAGTAACTATGACTCTCTTAGGGTTGCCAAATAACTCGTCAAAAGGCGAATTACATCGGCAAACCCGAGGAGCTCCCGGAAGGAGTACTGTGAAAGTCTTAAGGTCAACAAATAATGGCGTATCGCTTCTGGTGAACTGGCCAGAGTAAGCTTGTAGATGCGACTGTGGTAAAACGAGGAGCAAGTGGCAGGAGTAACTATGACTCTCTTAAGGTAGCCAAATGCCTCGTCAACAGGCGAATTCCAACGGCAAACTCGAGGAGCTCCCGGAAGGAGTACTGTGAAAGCCTTAAGGTCAACAAATAATGGCGTATCGCTCCTGGTGAACTGGCCAGAGTAAGCTTGTAGATGTGACTGTGTGAAACGGGGTGCAACTGGCAGGAGTAACTATGACTCTCTTAAGGTAGCCAAATGCCTCGTCAAAAGGCGAATTACATCGGCAAACTCGAGGAGCTCCCAGCAGGAGTACTGTGAAAGTCTTAAGGTCAACAAATAATGGCGTATCGCTTCTGGTGAACTAGCCAGAGTAAGCTTGTAGATGCGACTGTGGTAAAATGGGGAGCAAGTGGCAGGAGTAACTATGACTCTCTTAAGGTAGCCAAATGCCTCGTCAACAGGCGAATTCCAACGGCAAACTCGAGGAGCTCCCGGCAGGAGTACTGTGAAAGTCTTAAGGTCAACAAATAATGGCGTATCGCTTCTGGTGAACTGGCCAGAGTAAGCTTGTAGATGCGACTGTGGTAAAACGAGGAGCAAGTGGCAGGAGTAACTATGACTCTCTTAAGGTAGCCAAATGCCTCGTCAACAGGCGAATTCCAACGGCAAACTCGAGGAGCTCCCGGCAGGAGTACTGTGAAAGTCTTAAGGTCAACAAATAATGGCGTATCGCTTCTGGTGAACTGGCCAGAGTAAGCTTGTAGATGCGACTGTGGTAAAATGGGGAGCAAGTGGCAGGAGTAACTATGACTCTCTTAGGGTTGCCAAATAACTCGTCAAAAGGCGAATTACATCGGCAAACCCGAGGAGCTCCCGGAAGGAGTACTGTGAAAGCCTTAAGGTCAACAAATAATGGCGTATCGCTCCTGGTGAACTGGCCAGAGTAAGCTTGTAGATGTGACTGTGTGAAACGGGGTGCAACTGGCAGGAGTAACTATGACTCTCTTAAGGTAGCCAAATGCCTCGTCAAAAGGCGAATTACATCGGCAAACTCGAGGAGCTCCCAGCAGGAGTACTGTGAAAGTCTTAAGGTCAACAAATAATGGCGTATCGCTTCTGGTGAACTGGCCAGAGTAAGCTTGTAGATGCGACTGTGGTAAAACGAGGAGCAAGTGGCAGGAGTAACTATGACTCTCTTAAGGTAGCCAAATGCCTCGTCAACAGGCGAATTCCAACGGCAAACTCGAGGAGCTCCCGGAAGGAGTACTGTGAAAGCCTTAAGGTCAATAAATAATGGCGTATCGCTTCTGGTGAACTAGCCAGAGTAAGCTTGTAGATGTGACTGTGGTAAAATGGGGAGCAAGTGGCAGGAGTAACTATGACTCTCTTAAGGTAGCCAAATGCCTCGTCAACAGGCGAATTCCAACGGCAAACTCGAGGAGCTCCCGGCAGGAGTACTGTGAAAGTCTTAAGGTCAACAAATAATGGCGTATCGCTTCTGGTGAACTGGCCAGAGTAAGCTTGTAGATGCGACTGTGGTAAAATGGGGAGCAAGTGGCAGGAGTAACTATGACTCTCTTAAGGTAGCCAAATGCCTCGTCAACAGGCGAATTCCAACGGCAAACTCGAGGAGCTCCCGGCAGGAGTACTGTGAAAGTCTTAAGGTCAACAAATAATGGCGTATCGCTTCTGGTGAACTGGCCAGAGTAAGCTTGTAGATGCGACTGTGGTAAAACGAGGAGCAAGTGGCAGGAGTAACTATGACTCTCTTAAGGTAGCCAAATGCCTCGTCAACAGGCGAATTCCAACGGCAAACTCGAGGAGCTCCCGGCAGGAGTACTGTGAAAGTCTTAAGGTCAACAAATAATGGCGTATCGCTTCTGGTGAACTGGCCAGAGTAAGCTTGTAGATGCGACTGTGGTAAAATGGGGAGCAAGTGGCAGGAGTAACTATGACTCTCTTAGGGTTGCCAAATAACTCGTCAAAAGGCGAATTACATCGGCAAACCCGAGGAGCTCCCGGAAGGAGTACTGTGAAAGTCTTAAGGTCAACAAATAATGGCGTATCGCTTCTGGTGAACTGGCCAGAGTAAGCTTGTAGATGCGACTGTGGTAAAACGAGGAGCAAGTGGCAGGAGTAACTATGACTCTCTTAAGGTAGCCAAATGCCTCGTCAACAGGCGAATTCCAACGGCAAACTCGAGGAGCTCCCGGAAGGAGTACTGTGAAAGCCTTAAGGTCAACAAATAATGGCGTATCGCTCCTGGTGAACTGGCCAGAGTAAGCTTGTAGATGTGACTGTGTGAAACGGGGTGCAACTGGCAGGAGTAACTATGACTCTCTTAAGGTAGCCAAATGCCTCGTCAAAAGGCGAATTACATCGGCAAACTCGAGGAGCTCCCAGCAGGAGTACTGTGAAAGTCTTAAGGTCAACAAATAATGGCGTATCGCTTCTGGTGAACTAGCCAGAGTAAGCTTGTAGATGCGACTGTGGTAAAATGGGGAGCAAGTGGCAGGAGTAACTATGACTCTCTTAAGGTAGCCAAATGCCTCGTCAACAGGCGAATTCCAACGGCAAACTCGAGGAGCTCCCGGCAGGAGTACTGTGAAAGTCTTAAGGTCAACAAATAATGGCGTATCGCTTCTGGTGAACTGGCCAGAGTAAGCTTGTAGATGCGACTGTGGTAAAACGAGGAGCAAGTGGCAGGAGTAACTATGACTCTCTTAAGGTAGCCAAATGCCTCGTCAACAGGCGAATTCCAACGGCAAACTCGAGGAGCTCCCGGCAGGAGTACTGTGAAAGTCTTAAGGTCAACAAATAATGGCGTATCGCTTCTGGTGAACTGGCCAGAGTAAGCTTGTAGATGCGACTGTGGTAAAATGGGGAGCAAGTGGCAGGAGTAACTATGACTCTCTTAGGGTTGCCAAATAACTCGTCAAAAGGCGAATTACATCGGCAAACCCGAGGAGCTCCCGGAAGGAGTACTGTGAAAGTCTTAAGGTCAACAAATAATGGCGTATCGCTTCTGGTGAACTAGCCAGAGTAAGCTTGTAGATGTGACTGTGGTAAAATGGGGAGCAAGTGGCAGGAGTAACTATGACTCTCTTAGGGTTGCCAAATGACTCGTCAAAAGGCGAATTACATCGGCAAACCCGAGGAGCTCCCGGAAGGAGTACTGTGAAAGTCTTAAGGTCAACAAATAATGGCGTATCGCTCTGGTGAACTGGCCAGAGTAAGCTTGTAGATGCGACTGTGGTAAAACGAGGAGCAAGTGGCAGGAGTAACTATGACTCTCTTAAGGTAGCCAAATGCCTCGTCAACAGGCGAATTCCAACGGCAAACTCGAGGAGCTCCCGGAAGGAGTACTGTGAAAGCCTTAAGGTCAACAAATAATGGCGTATCGCTTCTGGTGAACTAGCCAGAGTAAGCTTGTAGATGTGACTGTGGTAAAATGGGGAGCAAGTGGCAGGAGTAACTATGACTCTCTTAGGGTTGAAAAATGACTCGTCAAAAGGCGAATTACATCGGCAAACCCTAGGAGCTCCCGGAAGGAGTACTGTGAAAGTCTTAAGGTCAACAAATAATGGCGTATCGCGCTGGTGAACTGGCCAGAGTAAGCTTGTAGATGCGACTGTGGTAAAACGAGGAGCAAGTGGCAGGAGTAACTATGACTCTCTTAAGGTAGCCAAATGCCTCGTCAAAAGGCGAATTCCAACGGCAAACTCGAGCAGCTCCCGGAAGGAGTACTGTGAAAGCCTTAAGGTCAACAAATAATGGCGTATCGCTTCTGGTGAACTAGCCAGAGTATGCTTGTAGATGCGACTGTGGTAAAACGAGGAGCAAGTGGCAGGAGTAACTATGACTCTCTTAAGGTAGCCAAATGCCTCGTCAACAGGCGAATTCCAACGGCAAACTCGAGGAGCTCCCGGAAGGAGTACTGTGAAAGCCTTAAGGTCAATAAATAATGGCGTATCGCTTCTGGTGAACTAGCCAGAGTAAGCTTGTAGATGTGACTGTGGTAAAATGGGGAGCAAGTGGCAGGAGTAACTATGACTCTCTTAAGGTAGCCAAATGCCTCGTCAACAGGCGAATTCCAACGGCAAACTCGAGGAGCTCCCGGCAGGAGTACTGTGAAAGTCTTAAGGTCAACAAATAATGGCGTATCGCTTCTGGTGAACTGGCCAGAGTAAGCTTGTAGATGCGACTGTGGTAAAATGGGGAGCAAGTGGCAGGAGTAACTATGACTCTCTTAAGGTAGCCAAATGCCTCGTCAACAGGCGAATTCCAACGGCAAACTCGAGGAGCTCCCGGCAGGAGTACTGTGAAAGTCTTAAGGTCAACAAATAATGGCGTATCGCTTCTGGTGAACTGGCCAGAGTAAGCTTGTAGATGCGACTGTGGTAAAACGAGGAGCAAGTGGCAGGAGTAACTATGACTCTCTTAAGGTAGCCAAATGCCTCGTCAACAGGCGAATTCCAACGGCAAACTCGAGGAGCTCCCGGCAGGAGTACTGTGAAAGTCTTAAGGTCAACAAATAATGGCGTATCGCTTCTGGTGAACTGGCCAGAGTAAGCTTGTAGATGCGACTGTGGTAAAATGGGGAGCAAGTGGCAGGAGTAACTATGACTCTCTTAGGGTTGCCAAATAACTCGTCAAAAGGCGAATTACATCGGCAAACCCGAGGAGCTCCCGGAAGGAGTACTGTGAAAGTCTTAAGGTCAACAAATAATGGCGTATCGCTTCTGGTGAACTGGCCAGAGTAAGCTTGTAGATGCGACTGTGGTAAAACGAGGAGCAAGTGGCAGGAGTAACTATGACTCTCTTAAGGTAGCCAAATGCCTCGTCAACAGGCGAATTCCAACGGCAAACTCGAGGAGCTCCCGGAAGGAGTACTGTGAAAGCCTTAAGGTCAACAAATAATGGCGTATCGCTCCTGGTGAACTGGCCAGAGTAAGCTTGTAGATGTGACTGTGTGAAACGGGGTGCAACTGGCAGGAGTAACTATGACTCTCTTAAGGTAGCCAAATGCCTCGTCAAAAGGCGAATTACATCGGCAAACTCGAGGAGCTCCCAGCAGGAGTACTGTGAAAGTCTTAAGGTCAACAAATAATGGCGTATCGCTTCTGGTGAACTAGCCAGAGTAAGCTTGTAGATGCGACTGTGGTAAAATGGGGAGCAAGTGGCAGGAGTAACTATGACTCTCTTAAGGTAGCCAAATGCCTCGTCAACAGGCGAATTCCAACGGCAAACTCGAGGAGCTCCCGGCAGGAGTACTGTGAAAGTCTTAAGGTCAACAAATAATGGCGTATCGCTTCTGGTGAACTGGCCAGAGTAAGCTTGTAGATGCGACTGTGGTAAAACGAGGAGCAAGTGGCAGGAGTAACTATGACTCTCTTAAGGTAGCCAAATGCCTCGTCAACAGGCGAATTCCAACGGCAAATTCGAGGAGCTCCCGGCAGGAGTACTGTGAAAGTCTTAAGGTCAACAAATAATGGCGTATCGCTTCTGGTGAACTGGCCAGAGTAAGCTTGTAGATGCGACTGTGGTAAAATGGGGAGCAAGTGGCAGGAGTAACTATGACTCTCTTAGGGTTGCCAAATAACTCGTCAAAAGGCGAATTACATCGGCAAACCCGAGGAGCTCCCGGAAGGAGTACTGTGAAAGTCTTAAGGTCAACAAATAATGGCGTATCGCTTCTGGTGAACTAGCCAGAGTAAGCTTGTAGATGTGACTGTGGTAAAATGGGGAGCAAGTGGCAGGAGTAACTATGACTCTCTTAGGGTTGCCAAATGACTCGTCAAAAGGCGAATTACATCGGCAAACCCGAGGAGCTCCCGGAAGGAGTACTGTGAAAGTCTTAAGGTCAACAAATAATGGCGTATCGCTCTGGTGAACTGGCCAGAGTAAGCTTGTAGATGCGACTGTGGTAAAACGAGGAGCAAGTGGCAGGAGTAACTATGACTCTCTTAAGGTAGCCAAATGCCTCGTCAACAGGCGAATTCCAACGGCAAACTCGAGGAGCTCCCGGAAGGAGTACTGTGAAAGCCTTAAGGTCAACAAATAATGGCGTATCGCTTCTGGTGAACTAGCCAGAGTAAGCTTGTAGATGTGACTGTGGTAAAATGGGGAGCAAGTGGCAGGAGTAACTATGACTCTCTTAGGGTTGAAAAATGACTCGTCAAAAGGCGAATTACATCGGCAAACCCTAGGAGCTCCCGGAAGGAGTACTGTGAAAGTCTTAAGGTCAACAAATAATGGCGTATCGCGCTGGTGAACTGGCCAGAGTAAGCTTGTAGATGCGACTGTGGTAAAACGAGGAGCAAGTGGCAGGAGTAACTATGACTCTCTTAAGGTAGCCAAATGCCTCGTCAAAAGGCGAATTCCAACGGCAAACTCGAGCAGCTCCCGGAAGGAGTACTGTGAAAGCCTTAAGGTCAACAAATAATGGCGTATCGCTTCTGGTGAACTAGCCAGAGTATGCTTGTAGATGCGACTGTGGTAAAACGAGGAGCAAGTGGCAGGAGTAACTATGACTCTCTTAAGGTAGCCAAATGCCTCGTCAACAGGCGAATTCCAACGGCAAACTCGAGGAGCTCCCGGAAGGAGTACTGTGAAAGCCTTAAGGTCAAAAAATAATGGCGTATCGCTTCTGGTGAACTAGCCAGAGTAAGCTTGTAGATGTGACTGTGGTAAAATGGGGAGCAAGTGGCAGGAGTAACTATGACTCTCTTAAGGTAGCCAAATGCCTCGTCAACAGGCGAATTCCAACGGCAAACTCGAGGAGCTCCCGGCAGGAGTACTGTGAAAGTCTTAAGGTCAACAAATAATGGCGTATCGCTTCTGGTGAACTGGCCAGAGTAAGCTTGTAGATGCGACTGTGGTAAAATGGGGAGCAAGTGGCAGGAGTAACTATGACTCTCTTAGGGTTGCCAAATAACTCGTCAAAAGGCGAATTACATCGGCAAACCCGAGGAGCTCCCGGAAGGAGTACTGTGAAAGTCTTAAGGTCAACAAATAATGGCGTATCGCTTCTGGTGAACTGGCCAGAGTAAGCTTGTAGATGCGACTGTGGTAAAACGAGGAGCAAGTGGCAGGAGTAACTATGACTCTCTTAAGGTAGCCAAATGCCTCGTCAACAGGCGAATTCCAACGGCAAACTCGAGGAGCTCCCGGAAGGAGTACTGTGAAAGCCTTAAGGTCAACAAATAATGGCGTATCGCTCCTGGTGAACTGGCCAGAGTAAGCTTGTAGATGTGACTGTGTGAAACGGGGTGCAACTGGCAGGAGTAACTATGACTCTCTTAAGGTAGCCAAATGCCTCGTCAAAAGGCGAATTACATCGGCAAACTCGAGGAGCTCCCAGCAGGAGTACTGTGAAAGTCTTAAGGTCAACAAATAATGGCGTATCGCTTCTGGTGAACTAGACAGAGTAAGCTTGTAGATGTGTCTGTGGTAAAATGGGGAGCAAGTGGCAGGAGTAACTATGACTCTCTTAAGGTAGCCAAATGCCTCGTCAACAGGCGAATTACATCGGCAAACTCGAGGAGCTCCCGGCAGGAGTACTGTGAAAGTCTTAAGGTCAACAAATAATGGCGTATCGCTTCTGGTGAACTGGCCAGAGTAAGCTTGTAGATGCGACTGTGGTAAAACGAGGAGCAAGTGGCAGGAGTAACTATGACTCTCTTAAGGTAGCCAAATGCCTCGTCAACAGGCGAATTCCAACGGCAAACTCGAGGAGCTCCCGGAAGGAGTACTGTGAAAGCCTTAAGGTCAATAAATAATGGCGTATCGCTTCTGGTGAACTAGCCAGAGTAAGCTTGTAGATGTGACTGTGGTAAAATGGGGAGCAAGTGGCAGGAGTAACTATGACTCTCTTAAGGTAGCCAAATGCCTCGTCAACAGGCGAATTCCAACGGCAAACTCGAGGAGCTCCCGGCAGGAGTACTGTGAAAGTCTTAAGGTCAACAAATAATGGCGTATCGCTTCTGGTGAACTGGCCAGAGTAAGCTTGTAGATGCGACTGTGGTAAAATGGGGAGCAAGTGGCAGGAGTAACTATGACTCTCTTAAGGTAGCCAAATGCCTCGTCAACAGGCGAATTCCAACGGCAAACTCGAGGAGCTCCCGGCAGGAGTACTGTGAAAGTCTTAAGGTCAACAAATAATGGCGTATCGCTTCTGGTGAACTGGCCAGAGTAAGCTTGTAGATGCTACTGTGGTAAAATGGGGAGCAAGTGGCAGGAGTAACTATGACTCTCTTAGGGTTGCCAAATAACTCGTCAAAAGGCGAATTACATCGGCAAACCCGAGGAGCTCCCGGAAGGAGTACTGTGAAAGTCTTAAGGTCAACAAATAATGGCGTATCGCTTCTGGTGAACTGGCCAGAGTAAGCTTGTAGATGCGACTGTGGTAAAACGAGGAGCAAGTGGCAGGAGTAACTATGACTCTCTTAAGGTAGCCAAATGCCTCGTCAACAGGCGAATTCCAACGGCAAACTCGAGGAGCTCCCGGAAGGAGTACTGTGAAAGTCTTAAGGTCAACAAATAATGGCGTATCGCTTCTGGTGAACTGGCCAGAGTAAGCTTGTAGATGCGACTGTGGTAAAACGAGGAGCAAGTGGCAGGAGTAACTATGACTCTCTTAAGGTAGCCAAATGCCTCGTCAACAGGCGAATTCCAACGGCAAACTCGAGGAGCTCCCGGAAGGAGTACTGTGAAAGTCTTAAGGTCAACAAATAATGGCGTATCGCTCCTGGTGAACTGGCCAGAGTAAGCTTGTAGATGTGACTGTGTGAAACGGGGTGCAACTGGCAGGAGTAACTATGACTCTCTTAAGGTAGCCAAATGCCTCGTCAAAAGGCGAATTACATCGGCAAACTCGAGGAGCTCCCAGCAGGAGTACTGTGAAAGTCTTAAGGTCAACAAATAATGGCGTATCGCTTCTGGTGAACTAGACAGAGTAAGCTTGTACATGTGTCTGTGGTAAAATGGGGAGCAAGTGGCAGGAGTAACTATGACTCTCTTAAGGTAGCCAAATGCCTCGTCAACAGGCGAATTACATCGGCAAACTCGAGGAGCTCCCGGCAGGAGTACTGTGAAAGTCTTAAGGTCAACAAATAATGGCGTATCGCTTCTGGTGAACTGGCCAGAGTAAGCTTGTAGATGCGACTGTGGTAAAACGAGGAGCAAGTGGCAGGAGTAACTATGACTCTCTTAAGGTAGCCAAATGCCTCGTCAACAGGCGAATTCCAACGGCAAACTCGAGGAGCTCCCGGAAGGAGTACTGTGAAAGCCTTAAGGTCAATAAATAATGGCGTATCGCTTCTGGTGAACTAGCCAGAGTAAGCTTGTAGATGTGACTGTGGTAAAATGGGGAGCAAGTGGCAGGAGTAACTATGACTCTCTTAAGGTAGCCAAATGCCTCGTCAACAGGCGAATTCCAACGGCAAACTCGAGGAGCTCCCGGCAGGAGTACTGTGAAAGTCTTAAGGTCAACAAATAATGGCGTATCGCTTCTGGTGAACTGGCCAGAGTAAGCTTGTAGATGCGACTGTGGTAAAATGGGGAGCAAGTGGCAGGAGTAACTATGACTCTCTTAAGGTAGCCAAATGCCTCGTCAACAGGCGAATTCCAACGGCAAACTCGAGGAGCTCCCGGCAGGAGTACTGTGAAAGTCTTAAGGTCAACAAATAATGGCGTATCGCTTCTGGTGAACTGGCCAGAGTAAGCTTGTAGATGCGACTGTGGTAAAATGGGGAGCAAGTGGCAGGAGTAACTATGACTCTCTTAGGGTTGCCAAATAACTCGTCAAAAGGCGAATTACATCGGCAAACCCGAGGAGCTCCCGGAAGGAGTACTGTGAAAGTCTTAAGGTCAACAAATAATGGCGTATCGCTTCTGGTGAACTGGCCAGAGTAAGCTTGTAGATGCGACTGTGGTAAAACGAGGAGCAAGTGGCAGGAGTAACTATGACTCTCTTAAGGTAGCCAAATGCCTCGTCAACAGGCGAATTCCAACGGCAAACTCGAGGAGCTCCCGGCAGGAGTACTGTGAAAGTCTTAAGGTCAACAAATAATGGCGTATCGCTTCTGGTGAACTGGCCAGAGTAAGCTTGTAGATGCGACTGTGGTAAAATGGGGAGCAAGTGGCAGGAGTAACTATGACTCTCTTAGGGTTGCCAAATAACTCGTCAAAAGGCGAATTACATCGGCAAACCCGAGGAGCTCCCGGAAGGAGTACTGTGAAAGTCTTAAGGTCAACAAATAATGGCGTATCGCTTCTGGTGAACTGGCCAGAGTAAGCTTGTAGATGCGACTGTGGTAAAACGAGGAGCAAGTGGCAGGAGTAACTATGACTCTCTTAAGGTAGCCAAATGCCTCGTCAACAGGCGAATTCCAACGGCAAACTCGAGGAGCTCCCGGAAGGAGTACTGTGAAAGCCTTAAGGTCAACAAATAATGGCGTATCGCTCCTGGTGAACTGGCCAGAGTAAGCTTGTAGATGTGACTGTGTGAAACGGGGTGCAACTGGCAGGAGTAACTATGACTCTCTTAAGGTAGCCAAATGCCTTGTCAAAAGGCGAATTACATCGGCAAACTCGAGGAGCTCCCAGCAGGAGTACTGTGAAAGTCTTAAGGTCAACAAATAATGGCGTATCGCTTCTGGTGAACTAGCCAGAGTAAGCTTGTAGATGTGACTGTGGTAAAATGGGGAGCAAGTGGCAGGAGTAACTATGACTCTCTTAAGGTAGCCAAATGCCTCGTCAACAGGCGAATTCCAACGGCAAACTCGAGGAGCTCCCGGCAGGAGTACTGTGAAAGTCTTAAGGTCAACAAATAATGGCGTATCGCTCTGGTGAACTAGCCAGAGTAAGCTTGTAGATGTGACTGTGGTAAAATGGGGAGCAAGTGGCAGGAGTAACTATGACTCTCTTAGGGTTGCCAAATGACTCGTCAAAAGGCGAATTACATCAGCAAACCCGAGGAGCTCCCGGAAGGAGTACTGTGAAAGTCTTAAGGTCAACAAATAATGGCGTATCGCTCCTGGTGAACTAGCCAGAGTAAGCTTGTAGATGCGACTGTGGTAAAACGAGGAGCATGTGGCAGGAGTAACTATGACTCTCTTAAGGTAGCCAAATGCCTCGTCAAAAGGCGAATTCCAACGGCAAACTCGAGCAGCTCTCGGAAGGAGTACTGTGAAAGCCTTAAGGTCAACAAATAATGGCGTATCGCTCCTGGTGAACTAGCCAGAGTATGCTTGTAGATGCGACTGTGGTAAAACGAGGAGCAAGTGGCAGGAGTAACTATGACTCTCTTAAGGTAGCCAAATGCCTCGTCAACAGGCGAATTCCAACGGCAAACTCGAGGAGCTCCCGGAAGGAGTACTGTGAAAGCCTTAAGGTCAATAAATAATGGCGTATCGCTTCTGGTGAACTAGCCAGAGTAAGCTTGTAGATGTGACTGTGGTAAAATGGGGAGCAAGTGGCAGGAGTAACTATGACTCTCTTAAGGTAGCCAAATGCCTCGTCAACAGGCGAATTCCAACGGCAAACTCGAGGAGCTCCCGGCAGGAGTACTGTGAAAGTCTTAAGGTCAACAAATAATGGCGTATCGCTTCTGGTGAACTAGCCAGAGTAAGCTTGTAGATGTGACTGTGGTAAAATGGGGAGCAAGTGGCAGGAGTAACTATGACTCTCTTAAGGTAGCCAAATGCCTCGTCAACAGGCGAATTCCAACGGCAAACTCGAGGAGCTCCCGGAAGGAGTACTGTGAAAGTCTTAAGGTCAACAAATAATGGCGTATCGCTTCTGGTGAACTGGCCAGAGTAAGCTTGTAGATGCGACTGTGGTAAAATGGGGAGCAAGTGGCAGGAGTAACTATGACTCTCTTAGGGTTGCCAAATAACTCGTCAAAAGGCGAATTACATCGGCAAACCCGAGGAGCTCCCGGAAGGAGTACTGTGAAAGTCTTAAGGTCAACAAATAATGGCGTATCGCTTCTGGTGAACTGGCCAGAGTAAGCTTGTAGATGCGACTGTGGTAAAACGAGGAGCAAGTGGCAGGAGTAACTATGACTCTCTTAAGGTAGCCAAATGCCTCGTCAACAGGCGAATTCCAACGGCAAACTCGAGGAGCTCCCGGAAGGAGTACTGTGAAAGCCTTAAGGTCAACAAATAATGGCGTATCGCTCCTGGTGAACTGGCCAGAGTAAGCTTGTAGATGTGACTGTGTGAAACGGGGTGCAACTGGCAGGAGTAACTATGACTCTCTTAAGGTAGCCAAATGCCTCGTCAACAAGCGAATTCCAACGGCAAACTCGAGGAGCTCCCGGCAGGAGTACTGTGAAAGTCTTAAGGTCAACAAATAATGGCGTATCGCTCTGGTGAACTAGCCAGAGTAAGCTTGTAGATGTGACTGTGGTAAAATGGGGAGCAAGTGGCAGGAGTAACTATGACTCTCTTAGGGTTGCCAAATGACTCGTCAAAAGGCGAATTACATCAGCAAACCCGAGGAGCTCCCGGAAGGAGTACTGTGAAAGTCTTAAGGTCAACAAATAATGGCGTATCGCTCCTGGTGAACTAGCCAGAGTAAGCTTGTAGATGCGACTGTGGTAAAACGAGGAGCATGTGGCAGGAGTAACTATGACTCTCTTAAGGTAGCCAAATGCCTCGTCAACAGGCGAATTCCAACGGCAAACTCGAGGAGCTCCCGGCAGGAGTACTGTGAAAGTCTTAAGGTCAACAAATAATGGCGTATCGCTTCTGGTGAACTGGCCAGAGTAAGCTTGTAGATGCGACTGTGGTAAAATGGGGAGCAAGTGGCAGGAGTAACTATGACTCTCTTAGGGTTGCCAAATAACTCGTCAAAAGGCGAATTACATCGGCAAACCCGAGGAGCTCCCGGAAGGAGTACTGTGAAAGTCTTAAGGTCAACAAATAATGGCGTATCGCTTCTGGTGAACTGGCCAGAGTAAGCTTGTAGATGCGACTGTGGTAAAACGAGGAGCAAGTGGCAGGAGTAACTATGACTCTCTTAAGGTAGCCAAATGCCTCGTCAACAGGCGAATTCCAACGGCAAACTCGAGGAGCTCCCGGAAGGAGTACTGTGAAAGCCTTAAGGTCAACAAATAATGGCGTATCGCTCCTGGTGAACTGGCCAGAGTAAGCTTGTAGATGTGACTGTGTGAAACGGGGTGCAACTGGCAGGAGTAACTATGACTCTCTTAAGGTAGCCAAATGCCTCGTCAAAAGGCGAATTACATCGGCAAACTCGAGGAGCTCCCAGCAGGAGTACTGTGAAAGTCTTAAGGTCAACAAATAATGGCGTATCGCTTCTGGTGAACTAGCCAGAGTAAGCTTGTAGATGTGACTGTGGTAAAATGGGGAGCAAGTGGCAGGAGTAACTATGACTCTCTTAAGGTAGCCAAATGCCTCGTCAACAGGCGAATTCCAACGGCAAACTCGAGGAGCTCCCGGCAGGAGTACTGTGAAAGTCTTAAGGTCAACAAATAATGGCGTATCGCTCTGGTGAACTAGCCAGAGTAAGCTTGTAGATGTGACTGTGGTAAAATGGGGAGCAAGTGGCAGGAGTAACTATGACTCTCTTAGGGTTGCCAAATGACTCGTCAAAAGGCGAATTACATCAGCAAACCCGAGGAGCTCCCGGAAGGAGTACTGTGAAAGTCTTAAGGTCAACAAATAATGGCGTATCGCACCTGGTGAACTAGCCAGAGTAAGCTTGTAGATGCGACTGTGGTAAAACGAGGAGCATGTGGCAGGAGTAACTATGACTCTCTTAAGGTAGCCAAATGCCTCGTCAAAAGGCGAATTCCAACGGCAAACTCGAGCAGCTCCCGGAAGGAGTACTGTGAAAGCCTTAAGGTCAACAAATAATGGCGTATCGCTCCTGGTGAACTAGCCAGAGTATGCTTGTAGATGCGACTGTGGTAAAACGAGGAGCAAGTGGCAGGAGTAACTATGACTCTCTTAAGGTAGCCAAATGCCTCGTCAACAGGCGAATTCCAACGGCAAACTCGAGGAGCTCCCGGAAGGAGTACTGTGAAAGCCTTAAGGTCAATAAATAATGGCGTATCGCTTCTGGTGAACTAGCCAGAGTAAGCTTGTAGATGTGACTGTGGTAAAATGGGGAGCAAGTGGCAGGAGTAACTATGACTCTCTTAAGGTAGCCAAATGCCTCGTCAACAGGCGAATTCCAACGGCAAACTCGAGGAGCTCCCGGCAGGAGTACTGTGAAAGTCTTAAGGTCAACAAATAATGGCGTATCGCTTCTGGTGAACTAGCCAGAGTAAGCTTGTAGATGTGACTGTGGTAAAATGGGGAGCAAGTGGCAGGAGTAACTATGACTCTCTTAAGGTAGCCAAATGCCTCGTCAACAGGCGAATTCCAACGGCAAACTCGAGGAGCTCCCGGAAGGAGTACTGTGAAAGTCTTAAGGTCAACAAATAATGGCGTATCGCTTCTGGTGAACTGGCCAGAGTAAGCTTGTAGATGCGACTGTGGTAAAATGGGGAGCAAGTGGCAGGAGTAACTATGACTCTCTTAGGGTTGCCAAATAACTCGTCAAAAGGCGAATTACATCGGCAAACCCGAGGAGCTCCCGGAAGGAGTACTGTGAAAGTCTTAAGGTCAACAAATAATGGCGTATCGCTTCTGGTGAACTGGCCAGAGTAAGCTTGTAGATGCGACTGTGGTAAAACGAGGAGCAAGTGGCAGGAGTAACTATGACTCTCTTAAGGTAGCCAAATGCCTCGTCAACAGGCGAATTCCAACGGCAAACTCGAAGAGCTCCCGGAAGGAGTACTGTGAAAGCCTTAAGGTCAACAAATAATGGCGTATCGCTCCTGGTGAACTGGCCAGAGTAAGCTTGTAGATGTGACTGTGTGAAACGGGGTGCAACTGGCAGGAGTAACTATGACTCTCTTAAGGTAGCCAAATGCCTCGTCAAAAGGCGAATTACATCGGCAAACTCGAGGAGCTCCCAGCAGGAGTACTGTGAAAGTCTTAAGGTCAACAAATAATGGCGTATCGCTTCTGGTGAACTAGCCAGAGTAAGCTTGTAGATGTGACTGTGGTAAAATGGGGAGCAAGTGGCAGGAGTAACTATGACTCTCTTAAGGTAGCCAAATGCATCGTCAACAGGCGAATTCCAACGGCAAAGTCGAGGAGCTCCCGGCAGGAGTACTGTGAAAGTCTTAAGGTCAACAAATAATGGCGTATCGCTTCTGGTGAACTGGCCAGAG
This sequence comes from Schistocerca nitens, assembly GCF_023898315.1. Lineage (NCBI taxonomy): Eukaryota > Metazoa > Arthropoda > Insecta > Orthoptera > Acrididae > Schistocerca > Schistocerca nitens. The sequence continues at coordinate 667,678,537 of NC_064619.1, read as the reverse complement.
TAAGCTTGTAGATGCGACTGTGGTAAAACGAGGAGCAAGTGGCAGGAGTAACTATGACTCTCTTAAGGTAGCCAAATGCCTCGTCAACAGGCGAATTCCAACGGCAAACTCGAGGAGCTCCCGGAAGGAGTACTGTGAAAGCCTTAAGGTCAATAAATAATGGCGTATCGCTTCTGGTGAACTAGCCAGAGTAAGCTTGTAGATGTGACTGTGGTAAAATGGGGAGCAAGTGGCAGGAGTAACTATGACTCTCTTAAGGTAGCCAAATGCCTCGTCAACAAGCGAATTCCAACGGCAAACTCGAGGAGCTCCCGGCAGGAGTACTGTGAAAGTCTTAAGGTCAACAAATAATGGCGTATCGCTCTGGTGAACTAGCCAGAGTAAGCTTGTAGATGTGACTGTGGTAAAATGGGGAGCAAGTGGCAGGAGTAACTATGACTCTCTTAGGGTTGCCAAATGACTCGTCAAAAGGCGAATTACATCAGCAAACCCGAGGAGCTCCCGGAAGGAGTACTGTGAAAGTCTTAAGGTCAACAAATAATGGCGTATCGCTCCTGGTGAACTAGCCAGAGTAAGCTTGTAGATGCGACTGTGGTAAAACGAGGAGCATGTGGCAGGAGTAACTATGACTCTCTTAAGGTAGCCAAATGCCTCGTCAACAGGCGAATTCCAACGGCAAACTCGAGGAGCTCCCGGCAGGAGTACTGTGAAAGTCTTAAGGTCAACAAATAATGGCGTATCGCTTCTGGTGAACTGGCCAGAGTAAGCTTGTAGATGCGACTGTGGTAAAATGGGGAGCAAGTGGCAGGAGTAACTATGACTCTCTTAGGGTTGCCAAATAACTCGTCAAAAGGCGAATTACATCGGCAAACCCGAGGAGCTCCCGGAAGGAGTACTGTGAAAGTCTTAAGGTCAACAAATAATGGCGTATCGCTTCTGGTGAACTGGCCAGAGTAAGCTTGTAGATGCGACTGTGGTAAAACGAGGAGCAAGTGGCAGGAGTAACTATGACTCTCTTAAGGTAGCCAAATGCCTCGTCAACAGGCGAATTCCAACGGCAAACTCGAGGAGCTCCCGGAAGGAGTACTGTGAAAGCCTTAAGGTCAACAAATAATGGCGTATCGCTCCTGGTGAACTGGCCAGAGTAAGCTTGTAGATGTGACTGTGTGAAACGGGGTGCAACTGGCAGGAGTAACTATGACTCTCTTAAGGTAGCCAAATGCCTCGTCAAAAGGCGAATTACATCGGCAAACTCGAGGAGCTCCCAGCAGGAGTACTGTGAAAGTCTTAAGGTCAACAAATAATGGCGTATCGCTTCTGGTGAACTAGCCAGAGTAAGCTTGTAGATGTGACTGTGGTAAAATGGGGAGCAAGTGGCAGGAGTAACTATGACTCTCTTAAGGTAGCCAAATGCCTCGTCAACAGGCGAATTCCAACGGCAAACTCGAGGAGCTCCCGGCAGGAGTACTGTGAAAGTCTTAAGGTCAACAAATAATGGCGTATCGCTCTGGTGAACTAGCCAGAGTAAGCTTGTAGATGTGACTGTGGTAAAATGGGGAGCAAGTGGCAGGACTAACTATGACTCTCTTAGGGTTGCCAAATGACTCGTCCAAAGGCGAATTACATCAGCAAACCCGAGGAGCTCCCGGAAGGAGTACTGTGAAAGTCTTAAGGTCAACAAATAATGGCGTATCGCTCCTGGTGAACTAGCCAGAGTAAGCTTGTAGATGCGACTGTGGTAAAACGAGGAGCATGTGGCAGGAGTAACTATGACTCTCTTAAGGTAGCCAAATGCCTCGTCAAAAGGCGACTTCCAACGGCAAACTCGAGCAGCTCCCGGAAGGAGTACTGTGAAAGCCTTAAGGTCAACAAATAATGGCGTATCGCTCCTGGTGAACTAGCCAGAGTATGCTTGTAGATGCGACTGTGGTAAAACGAGGAGCAAGTGGCAGGAGTAACTATGACTCTCTTAAGGTAGCCAAATGCCTCGTCAACAGGCGAATTCCAACGGCAAACTCGAGGAGCTCCCGGAAGGAGTACTGTGAAAGCCTTAAGGTCAATAAATAATGGCGTATCGCTTCTGGTGAACTAGCCAGAGTAAGCTTGTAGATGTGACTGTGGTAAAATGGGGAGCAAGTGGCAGGAGTAACTATGACTCTCTTAAGGTAGCCAAATGCCTCGTCAACAGGCGAATTCCAACGGCAAACTCGAGGAGCTCCCGGCAGGAGTACTGTGAAAGTCTTAAGGTCAACAAATAATGGCGTATCGCTTCTGGTGAACTAGCCAGAGTAAGCTTGTAGATGTGACTGTGGTAAAATGGGGAGCAAGTGGCAGGAGTAACTATGACTCTCTTAAGGTAGCCAAATGCCTCGTCAACAGGCGAATTCCAACGGCAAACTCGAGGAGCTCCCGGAAGGAGTACTGTGAAAGTCTTAAGGTCAACAAATAATGGCGTATCGCTTCTGGTGAACTGGCCAGAGTAAGCTTGTAGATGCGACTGTGGTAAAATGGGGAGCAAGTGGCAGGAGTAACTATGACTCTCTTAGGGTTGCCAAATAACTCGTCAAAAGGCGAATTACATCGGCAAACCCGAGGAGCTCCCGGAAGGAGTACTGTGAAAGTCTTAAGGTCAACAAATAATGGCGTATCGCTTCTGGTGAACTGGCCAGAGTAAGCTTGTAGATGCGACTGTGGTAAAACGAGGAGCAAGTGGCAGGAGTAACTATGACTCTCTTAAGGTAGCCAAATGCCTCGTCAACAGGCGAATTCCAACGGCAAACTCGAGGAGCTCCCGGAAGGAGTACTGTGAAAGCCTTAAGGTCAACAAATAATGGCGTATCGCTCCTGGTGAACTGGCCAGAGTAAGCTTGTAGATGTGACTGTGTGAAACGGGGTGCAACTGGCAGGAGTAACTATGACTCTCTTAAGGTAGCCAAATGCCTCGTCAAAAGGCGAATTACATCGGCAAACTCGAGGAGCTCCCAGCAGGAGTACTGTGAAAGTCTTAAGGTCAACAAATAATGGCGTATCGCTTCTGGTGAACTAGCCAGAGTAAGCTTGTAGATGTGACTGTGGTAAAATGGGGAGCAAGTGGCAGGAGTAACTATGACTCTCTTAAGGTAGCCAAATGCATCGTCAACAGGCGAATTCCAACGGCAAAGTCGAGGAGCTCCCGGCAGGAGTACTGTGAAAGTCTTAAGGTCAACAAATAATGGCGTATCGCTTCTGGTGAACTGGCCAGAGTAAGCTTGTAGATGCGACTGTGGTAAAACGAGGAGCAAGTGGCAGGAGTAACTATGACTCTCTTAAGGTAGCCAAATGCCTCGTCAACAGGCGAATTCCAACGGCAAACTCGAGGAGCTCCCGGAAGGAGTACTGTGAAAGCCTTAAGGTCAATAAATAATGGCGTATCGCTTCTGGTGAACTAGCCAGAGTAAGCTTGTAGATGCGACTGTGGTAAAATGGGGAGCAAGTGGCAGGAGTAACTATGACTCTCTTAAGGTAGCCAAATGCCTCGTCAACAAGCGAATTCCAACGGCAAACTCGAGGAGCTCCCGGCAGGAGTACTGTGAAAGTCTTAAGGTCAACAAATAATGGCGTATCGCTCTGGTGAACTAGCCAGAGTAAGCTTGTAGATGTGACTGTGGTAAAATGGGGAGCAAGTGGCAGGAGTAACTATGACTCTCTTAGGGTTGCCAAATGACTCGTCAAAAGGCGAATTACATCAGCAAACCCGAGGAGCTCCCGGAAGGAGTACTGTGAAAGTCTTAAGGTCAACAAATAATGGCGTATCGCTCCTGGTGAACTAGCCAGAGTAAGCTTGTAGATGCGACTGTGGTAAAACGAGGAGCATGTGGCAGGAGTAACTATGACTCTCTTAAGGTAGCCAAATGCCTCGTCAAAAGGCGAATTCCAACGGCAAACTCGAGCAGCTCCCGGAAGGAGTACTGTGAAAGCCTTAAGGTCAACAAATAATGGCGTATCGCTCCTGGTGAACTAGCCAGAGTATGCTTGTAGATGCGACTGTGGTAAAACGAGGAGCAAGTGGCAGGAGTAACTATGACTCTCTTAAGGTAGCCAAATGCCTCGTCAACAGGCGAATTCCAACGGCAAACTCGAGGAGCCCCCGGAAGGAGTACTGTGAAAGCCTTAAGGTCAATAAATAATGGCGTATCGCTTCTGGTGAACTAGCCAGAGTAAGCTTGTAGATGTGACTGTGGTAAAATGGGGAGCAAGTGGCAGGAGTAACTATGACTCTCTTAAGGTAGCCAAATGCCTCGTCAACAGGCGAATTCCAACGGCAAACTCGAGGAGCTCCCGGCAGGAGTACTGTGAAAGTCTTAAGGTCAACAAATAATGGCGTATCGCTTCTGGTGAACTAGCCAGAGTAAGCTTGTAGATGTGACTGTGGTAAAATGGGGAGCAAGTGGCAGGAGTAACTATGACTCTCTTAAGGTAGCCAAATGCCTCGTCAACAGGCGAATTCCAACGGCAAACTCGAGGAGCTCCCGGAAGGAGTACTGTGAAAGTCTTAAGGTCAACAAATAACGGCGTATCGCTTCTGGTGAACTGGCCAGAGTAAGCTTGTAGATGCGACTGTGGTAAAATGGGGAGCAAGTTGCAGGAGTAACTATGACTCTCTTAGGGTTGCCAAATAACTCGTCAAAAGGCGAATTACATCGGCAAACCCGAGGAGCTCCCGGAAGGAGTACTGTGAAAGTCTTAAGGTCAACAAATAATGGCGTATCGCTTCTGGTGAACTGGCCAGAGTAAGCTTGTAGATGCGACTGTGGTAAAACGAGGAGCAAGTGGCAGGAGTAACTATGACTCTCTTAAGGTAGCCAAATGCCTCGTCAACAGGCGAATTCCAACGGCAAACTCGAGGAGCTCCCGGAAGGAGTACTGTGAAAGCCTTAAGGTCAACAAATAATGGCGTATCGCTCCTGGTGAACTGGCCAGAGTAAGCTTGTAGATGTGACTGTGTGAAACGGGGTGCAACTGGCAGGAGTAACTATGACTCTCTTAAGGTAGCCAAATGCCTCGTCAAAAGGCGAATTACATCGGCAAACTCGAGGAGCTCCCAGCAGGAGTACTGTGAAAGTCTTAAGGTCAACAAATAATGGCGTATCGCTCCTGGTGAACTAGCCAGAGTAAGCTTGTAGATGTGACTGTGGTAAAATGGGGAGCAAGTGGCAGGAGTAACTATGACTCTCTTAAGGTAGCCAAATGCCTCGTCAACAGGCGAATTCCAACGGCAAACTCGAGGAGCTCCCGGCAGGAGTACTGTGAAAGTCTTAAGGTCAACAAATAATGGCGTATCGCTTCTGGTGAACTGGCCAGAGTAAGCTTGTAGATGCGACTGTGGTAAAACGAGGAGCAAGTGGCAGGAGTAACTATGACTCTCTTAAGGTAGCCAAATGCCTCGTCAACAGGCGAATTCCAACGGCAAACTCGAGGAGCTCCCGGAAGGAGTACTGTGAAAGCCTTAAGGTCAATAAATAATGGCGTATCGCTTCTGGTGAACTAGCCAGAGTAAGCTTGTAGATGTGACTGTGGTAAAATGGGGAGCAAGTGGCAGGAGTAACTATGACTCTCTTAAGGTAGCCAAATGCCTCGTCAACAAGCGAATTCCAACGGCAAACTCGAGGAGCTCCCGGCAGGAGTACTGTGAAAGTCTTAAGGTCAACAAATAATGGCGTATCGCTTCTGGTGAACTGGCCAGAGTAAGCTTGTAGATGCGACTGTGGTAAAATGGGGAGCAAGTGGCAGGAGTAACTATGACTCTCTTAGGGTTGCCAAATAACTCGTCAAAAGGCGAATTACATCGGCAAACCCGAGGAGCTCCCGGAAGGAGTACTGTGAAAGTCTTAAGGTCAACAAATAATGGCCTATCGCTTCTGGTGAACTGGCCAGAGTAAGCTTGTAGATGCGACTGTGGTAAAACGAGGAGCAAGTGGCAGGAGTAACTATGACTCTCTTAAGGTAGCCAAATGCCTCGTCAACAGGCGAATTCCAACGGCAAACTCGAGGAGCTCCCGGAAGGAGTACTGTGAAAGCCTTAAGGTCAACAAATAATGGCGTATCGCTCCTGGTGAACTGGCCAGAGTAAGCTTGTAGATGTGACTGTGTGAAACGGGGTGCAACTGGCAGGAGTAACTATGACTCTCTTAAGGTAGCCAAATGCCTCGTCAAAAGGCGAATTACATCGGCAAACTCGAGGAGCTCCCAGCAGGAGTACTGTGAAAGTCTTAAGGTCAACAAATAATGGCGTATCGCTTCTGGTGAACTAGACAGAGTAAGCTTGTAGATGTGTCTGTGGTAAAATGGGGAGCAAGTGGCAGGAGTAACTATGACTCTCTTAAGGTAGCCAAATGCCTCGTCAACAGGCGAATTACATCGGCAAACTCGAGGAGCTCCCGGCAGGAGTACTGTGAAAGTCTTAAGGTCAACAAATAATGGCGTATCGCTTCTGGTGAACTGGCCAGAGTAAGCTTGTAGATGCGACTGTGGTAAAACGAGGAGCAAGTGGCAGGAGTAACTATGACTCTCTTAAGGTAGCCAAATGCCTCGTCAACAGGCGAATTCCAACGGCAAACTCGAGGAGCTCCCGGAAGGAGTACTGTGAAAGCCTTAAGGTCAATAAATAATGGCGTATCGCTTCTGGTGAACTAGCCAGAGTAAGCTTGTAGATGTGACTGTGGTAAAATGGGGAGCAAGTGGCAGGAGTAACTATGACTCTCTTAAGGTAGCCAAATGCCTCGTCAACAGGCGAATTCCAACGGCAAACTCGAGGAGCTCCCGGCAGGAGTACTGTGAAAGTCTTAAGGTCAACAAATAATGGCGTATCGCTTCTGGTGAACTGGCCAGAGTAAGCTTGTAGATGCGACTGTGGTAAAATGGGGAGCAAGTGGCAGGAGTAACTATGACTCTCTTAAGGTAGCCAAATGCCTCGTCAACAGGCGAATTCCAACGGCAAACTCGAGGAGCTCCCGGCAGGAGTACTGTGAAAGTCTTAAGGTCAACAAATAATGGCGTATCGCTTCTGGTGAACTGGCCAGAGTAAGCTTGTAGATGCGACTGTGGTAAAATGGGGAGCAAGTGGCAGGAGTAACTATGACTCTCTTAGGGTTGCCAAATAACTCGTCAAAAGGCGAATTACATCGGCAAACCCGAGGAGCTCCCGGAAGGAGTACTGTGAAAGTCTTAAGGTCAACAAATAATGGCGTATCGCTTCTGGTGAACTGGCCAGAGTAAGCTTGTAGATGCGACTGTGGTAAAACGAGGAGCAAGTGGCAGGAGTAACTATGACTCTCTTAAGGTAGCCAAATGGCTCGTCAACAGGCGAATTCCAACGGCAAACTCGAGGAGCTCCCGGCAGGAGTACTGTGAAAGTCTTAAGGTCAACAAATAATGGCGTATCGCTTCTGGTGAACTGGCCAGAGTAAGCTTGTAGATGCGACTGTGGTAAAATGGGGAGCAAGTGGCAGGAGTAACTATAACTCTCTTAGGGTTGCCAAATAACTCGTCAAAAGGCGAATTACATCGGCAAACCCGAGGAGCTCCCGGAAGGAGTACTGTGAAAGTCTTAAGGTCAACAAATAATGGCGTATCGCTTCTGGTGAACTGGCCAGAGTAAGCTTGTAGATGCGACTGTGGTAAAACGAGGAGCAAGTGGCAGGAGTAACTATGACTCTCTTAAGGTAGCCAAATGCCTCGTCAACAGGCGAATTCCAACGGCAAACTCGAGGAGCTCCCGGAAGGAGTACTGTGAAAGCCTTAAGGTCAACAAATAATGGCGTATCGCTCCTGGTGAACTGGCCAGAGTAAGCTTGTAGATGTGACTGTGTGAAACGGGGTGCAACTGGCAGGAGTAACTATGACTCTCTTAAGGTAGCCAAATGCCTCGTCAAAAGGCGAATTACATCGGCAAACTCGAGGAGCTCCCAGCAGGAGTACTGTGAAAGTCTTAAGGTCAACAAATAATGGCGTATCGCTTCTGGTGAACTAGCCAGAGTAAGCTTGTAGATGTGACTGTGGTAAAATGGGGAGCAAGTGGCAGGAGTAACTATGACTCTCTTAAGGTAGCCAAATGCCTCGTCAACAGGCGAATTCCAACGGCAAACTCGAGGAGCTCCCGGCAGGAGTACTGTGAAAGTCTTAAGGTCAACAAATAATGGCGTATCGCTCTGGTGAACTAGCCAGAGTAAGCTTGTAGATGTGACTGTGGTAAAATGGGGAGCAAGTGGCAGGAGTAACTATGACTCTCTTAGGGTTGCCAAATGACTCGTCAAAAGGCGAATTACATCAGCAAACCCGAGGAGCTCCCGGAAGGAGTACTGTGAAAGTCTTAAGGTCAACAAATAATGGCGTATCGCTCCTGGTGAACTAGCCAGAGTAAGCTTGTAGATGCGACTGTGGTAAAACGAGGAGCATGTGGCAGGAGTAACTATGACTCTCTTAAGGTAGCCAAATGCCTCGTCAACAGGCGAATTCCAACGGCAAACTCGAGCAGCTCCCGGAAGGAGTACTGTGAAAGCCTTAAGGTCAACAAATAATGGCGTATCGCTCCTGGTGAACTAGCCAGAGTATGCTTGTAGATGCGACTGTGGTAAAACGAGGAGCAAGTGGCAGGAGTAACTATGACTCTCTTAAGGTAGCCAAATGCCTCGTCAACAGGCGAATTCCAACGGCAAACTCGAGGAGCTCCCGGAAGGAGTACTGTGAAAGCCTTAAGGTCAATAAATAATGGCGTATCGCTTCTGGTGAACTAGCCAGAGTAAGCTTGTAGATGTGACTGTGGTAAAATGGGGAGCAAGTGGCAGGAGTAACTATGACTCTCTTAAGGTAGCCAAATGCCTCGTCAACAGGCGAATTCCAACGGCAAACTCGAGGAGCTCCCGGCAGGAGTACTGTGAAAGTCTTAAGGTCAACAAATAATGGCGTATCGCTTCTGGTGAACTAGCCAGAGTAAGCTTGTAGATGTGACTGTGGTAAAATGGGGAGCAAGTGGCAGGAGTAACTATGACTCTCTTAAGGTAGCCAAATGCCTCGTCAACAGGCGAATTCCAACGGCAAACTCGAGGAGCTCCCGGAAGGAGTACTGTGAAAGTCTTAAGGTCAACAAATAATGGCGTATCGCTTCTGGTGAACTGGCCAGAGTAAGCTTGTAGATGCGACTGTGGTAAAATGGGGAGCAAGTGGCAGGAGTAACTATGACTCTCTTAGGGTTGCCAAATAACTCGTCAAAAGGCGAATTCCAACGGCAAACTCGAGGAGCTCCCGGCAGGAGTACTGTGAAAGTCTTAAGGTCAACAAATAATGGCGTATCGCTTCTGGTGAACTAGCCAGAGTAAGCTTGTAGATGTGACTGTGGTAAAATGGGGAGCAAGTGGCAGGAGTAACTATGACTCTCTTAAGGTAGCCAAATGCCTCGTCAACAGGCGAATTCCAACGGCAAACTCGAGGAGCTCCCGGAAGGAGTACTGTGAAAGTCTTAAGGTCAACAAATAATGGCGTATCGCTTCTGGTGAACTGGCCAGAGTAAGCTTGTAGATGCGACTGTGGTAAAATGGGGAGCAAGTGGCAGGAGTAACTATGACTCTCTTAGGGTTGCCAAATAACTCGTCAAAAGGCGAATTACATCGGCAAACCCGAGGAGCTCCCGGAAGGAGTACTGTGAAAGTCTTAAGGTCAACAAATAATGGCGTATCGCTTCTGGTGAACTGGCCAGAGTAAGCTTGTAGATGCGACTGTGGTAAAACGAGGAGCAAGTGGCAGGAGTAACTATGACTCTCTTAAGGTAGCCAAATGCCTCGTCAACAGGCGAATTCCAACGGCAAACTCGAGGAGCTCCCGGCAGGAGTACTGTGAAAGTCTTAAGGTCAACAAATAATGGCGTATCGCTTCTGGTGAACTGGCCAGAGTAAGCTTGTAGATGCGACTGTGGTAAAACGAGGAGCAAGTGGCAGGAGTAACTATGACTCTCTTAAGGTAGCCAAATGCCTCGTCAACAGGCGAATTCCAACGGCAAACTCGAGGAGCTCCCGGAAGGAGTACTGTGAAAGCCTTAAGGTCAATAAATAATGGCGTATCGCTTCTGGTGAACTAGCCAGAGTAAGCTTGTAGATGTGACTGTGGTAAAATGGGGAGCAAGTGGCAGGAGTAACTATGACTCTCTTAAGGTAGCCAAATGCCTCGTCAACAAGCGAATTCCAACGGCAAACTCGAGGAGCTCCCGGCAGGAGTACTGTGAAAGTCTTAAGGTCAACAAATAATGGCGTATCGCTCTGGTGAACTAGCCAGAGTAAGCTTGTAGATGTGACTGTGGTAAAATGGGGAGCAAGTGGCAGGAGTAACTATGACTCTCTTAGGGTTGCCAAATGACTCGTCAAAAGGCGAATTACATCAGCAAACCCGAGGAGCTCCCGGAAGGAGTACTGTGAAAGTCTTAAGGTCAACAAATAATGGCGTATCGCTCCTGGTGAACTAGCCAGAGTAAGCTTGTAGATGCGACTGTGGTAAAACGAGGAGCATGTGGCAGGAGTAACTATGACTCTCTTAAGGTAGCCAAATGCCTCGTCAAAAGGCGAATTCCAACGGCAAACTCGAGCAGCTCCCGGAAGGAGTACTGTGAAAGCCTTAAGGTCAACAAATAATGGCGTATCGCTCCTGGTGAACTAGCCAGAGTATGCTTGTAGATGCGACTGTGGTAAAACGAGGAGCAAGTGGCAGGAGTAACTATGACTCTCTTAAGGTAGCCAAATGCCTCGTCAACAGGCGAATTCCAACGGCAAACTCGAGGAGCTCCCGGAAGGAGTACTGTGAAAGCCTTAAGGTCAATAAATAATGGCGTATCGCTTCTGGTGAACTAGCCAGAGTAAGCTTGTAGATGTGACTGTGGTAAAATGGGGAGCAAGTGGCAGGAGTAACTATGACTCTCTTAAGGTAGCCAAATGCCTCGTCAACAGGCGAATTCCAACGGCAAACTCGAGGAGCTCCCGGCAGGAGTACTGTGAAAGTCTTAAGGTCAACAAATAATGGCGTATCGCTTCTGGTGAACTAGCCAGAGTAAGCTTGTAGATGTGACTGTGGTAAAATGGGGAGCAAGTGGCAGGAGTAACTATGACTCTCTTAAGGTAGCCAAATGCCTCGTCAACAGGCGAATTCCAACGGCAAACTCGAGGAGCTCCCGGAAGGAGTACTGTGAAAGTCTTAATGTCAACAAATAATGGCGTATCGCTTCTGGTGAACTGGCCAGAGTAAGCTTGTAGATGCGACTGTGGTAAAATGGGGAGCAAGTGGCAGGAGTAACTATGACTCTCTTAGGGTTGCCAAATAACTCGTCAAAAGGCGAATTACATCGGCAAACCCGAGGAGCTCCCGGAAGGAGTACTGTGAAAGTCTTAAGGTCAACAAATAATGGCGTATCGCTTCTGGTGAACTGGCCAGAGTAAGCTTGTAGATGCGACTGTGGTAAAACGAGGAGCAAGTGGCAGGAGTAACTATGACTCTCTTAAGGTAGCCAAATGCCTCGTCAACAGGCGAATTCCAACGGCAAACTCGAGGAGCTCCCGGAAGGAGTACTGTGAAAGCCTTAAGGTCAACAAATAATGGCGTATCGCTCCTGGTGAACTGGCCAGAGTAAGCTTGTAGATGTGACTGTGTGAAACGGGGTGCAACTGGCAGGAGTAACTATGACTCTCTTAAGGTAGCCAAATGCCTCGTCAAAAGGCGAATTACATCGGCAAACTCGAGGAGCTCCCAGCAGGAGTACTGTGAAAGTCTTAAGGTCAACAAATAATGGCGTATCGCTTCTGGTGAACTAGCCAGAGTAAGCTTGTAGATGTGACTGTGGTAAAATGGGGAGCAAGTGGCAGGAGTAACTATGACTCTCTTAAGGTAGCCAAATGCCTCGTCAACAGGCGAATTCCAACGGCAAACTCGAGGAGCTCCCGGCAGGAGTACTGTGAAAGTCTTAAGGTCAACAAATAATGGCGTATCGCTTCTGGTGAACTGGCCAGAGTAAGCTTGTAGATGCGACTGTGGTAAAACGAGGAGCAAGTGGCAGGAGTAACTATGACTCTCTTAAGGTAGCCAAATGCCTCGTCAACAGGCGAATTCCAACGGCAAACTCGAGGAGCTCCCGGAAGGAGTACTGTGAAAGCCTTAAGGTCAATAAATAATGGCGTATCGCTTCTGGTGAACTAGCCAGAGTAAGCTTGTAGATGTGACTGTGGTAAAATGGGGAGCAAGTGGCAGGAGTAACTATGACTCTCTTAAGGTAGCCAAATGCCTCGTCAACAAGCGAATTCCAACGGCAAACTCGAGGAGCTCCCGGCAGGAGTACTGTGAAAGTCTTAAGGTCAACAAATAATGGCGTATCGCTCTGGTGAACTAGCCAGAGTAAGCTTGTAGATGTGACTGTGGTAAAATGGGGAGCAAGTGGCAGGAGTAACTATGACTCTCTTAGGGTTGCCAAATGACTCGTCAAAAGGCGAATTACATCAGCAAACCCGAGGAGCTCCCGGAAGGAGTACTGTGAAAGTCTTAAGGTCAACAAATAATGGCGTATCGCTCCTGGTGAACTAGCCAGAGTAAGCTTGTAGATGCGACTGTGGTAAAACGAGGAGCAAGTGGCAGGAGTAACTATGACTCTCTTAAGGTAGCCAAATGCCTCGTCAAAAGGCGAATTCCAACGGCAAACTCGAGCAGCTCCCGGAAGGAGTACTGTGAAAGCCTTAAGGTCAACAAATAATGGCGTATCGCTCCTGGTGAACTAGCCAGAGTATGCTTGTAGATGCGACTGTGGTAATACGAGGAGCAAGTGGCAGGAGTAACTATGACTCTCTTAAGGTAGCCAAATGCCTCGTCAACAGGCGAATTCCAACGGCAAACTCGAGGAGCTCCCGGAAGGAGTACTGTGAAAGCCTTAAGGTCAATAAATAATGGCGTATCGCTTCTGGTGAACTAGCCAGAGTAAGCTTGTAGATGTGACTGTGGTAAAATGGGGAGCAAGTGGCAGGAGTAACTATGACTCTCTTAAGGTAGCCAAATGCCTCGTCAACAGGCGAATTCCAACGGCAAACTCGAGGAGCTCCCGGCAGGAGTACTGTGAAAGTCTTAAGGTCAACAAATAATGGCGTATCGCTTCTGGTGAACTAGCCAGAGTAAGCTTGTAGATGTGACTGTGGTAAAATGGGGAGCAAGTGGCAGGAGTAACTATGACTCTCTTAAGGTAGCCAAATGCCTCGTCAACAGGCGAATTCCAACGGCAAACTCGAGGAGCTCCCGGAAGGAGTACTGTGAAAGTCTTAATGTCAACAAATAATGGCGTATCGCTTCTGGTGAACTGGCCAGAGTAAGCTTGTAGATGCGACTGTGGTAAAATGGGGAGCAAGTGGCAGGAGTAACTATGACTCTCTTAGGGTTGCCAAATAACTCGTCAAAAGGCGAATTACATCGGCAAACCCGAGGAGCTCCCGGAAGGAGTACTGTGAAAGTCTTAAGGTCAACAAATAATGGCGTATCGCTTCTGGTGAACTGGCCAGAGTAAGCTTGTAGATGCGACTGTGGTAAAACGAGGAGCAAGTGGCAGGAGTAACTATGACTCTCTTAAGGTAGCCAAATGCCTCGTCAACAGGCGAATTCCAACGGCAAACTCGAGGAGCTCCCGGAAGGAGTACTGTGAAAGCCTTAAGGTCAACAAATAATGGCGTATCGCTCCTGGTGAACTGGCCAGAGTAAGCTTGTAGATGTGACTGTGTGAAACGGGGTGCAACTGGCAGGAGTAACTATGACTCTCTTAAGGTAGCCAAATGCCTCGTCAAAAGGCGAATTACATCGGCAAACTCGAGGAGCTCCCAGCAGGAGTACTGTGAAAGTCTTAAGGTCAACAAATAATGGCGTATCGCTTCTGGTGAACTAGCCAGAGTAAGCTTGTAGATGTGACTGTGGTAAAATGGGGAGCAAGTGGCAGGAGTAACTATGACTCTCTTAAGGTAGCCAAATGCCTCGTCAACAGGCGAATTCCAACGGCAAACTCGAGGAGCTCCCGGCAGGAGTACTGTGAAAGTCTTAAGGTCAACAAATAATGGCGTATCGCTTCTGGTGAACTGGCCAGAGTAAGCTTGTAGATGTGACTGTGGTAAAATGGGGAGCAAGTGGCAGGAGTAACTATGACTCTCTTAAGGTAGCCAAATGCCTCGTCAACAGGCGAATTCCAACGGCAAACTCGAGGAGCTCCCGGAAGGAGTACTGTGAAAGTCTTAATGTCAACAAATAATGGCGTATCGCTTCTGGTGAACTGGCCAGAGTAAGCTTGTAGATGCGACTGTGGTAAAATGGGGAGCAAGTGGCAGGAGTAACTATGACTCTCTTAGGGTTGCCAAATAACTCGTCAAAAGGCGAATTACATCGGCAAACCCGAGGAGCTCCCGGAAGGAGTACTGTGAAAGTCTTAAGGTCAACAAATAATGGCGTATCGCTTCTGGTGAACTGGCCAGAGTAAGCTTGTAGATGCGACTGTGGTAAAACGAGGAGCAAGTGGCAGGAGTAACTATGACTCTCTTAAGGTAGCCAAATGCCTCGTCAACAGGCGAATTCCAACGGCAAACTCGAGGAGCTCCCGGAAGGAGTACTGTGAAAGCCTTAAGGTCAACAAATAATGGCGTATCGCTCCTGGTGAACTGGCCAGAGTAAGCTTGTAGATGTGACTGTGTGAAACGGGGTGCAACTGGCAGGAGTAACTATGACTCTCTTAAGGTAGCCAAATGCCTCGTCAAAAGGCGAATTACATCGGCAAACTCGAGGAGCTCCCAGCAGGAGTACTGTGAAAGTCTTAAGGTCAACAAATAATGGCGTATCGCTTCTGGTGAACTAGCCAGAGTAAGCTTGTAGATGTGACTGTGGTAAAATGGGGAGCAAGTGGCAGGAGTAACTATGACTCTCTTAAGGTAGCCAAATGCCTCGTCAACAGGCGAATTCCAACGGCAAACTCGAGGAGCTCCCGGCAGGAGTACTGTGAAAGTCTTAAGGTCAACAAATAATGGCGTATCGCTTCTGGTGAACTGGCCAGAGTAAGCTTGTAGATGCGACTGTGGTAAAACGAGGAGCAAGTGGCAGGAGTAACTATGACTCTCTTAAGGTAGCCAAATGCCTCGTCAACAGGCGAATTCCAACGGCAAACTCGAGGAGCTCCCGGAAGGAGTACTGTGAAAGCCTTAAGGTCAATAAATAATGGCGTATCGCTTCTGGTGAACTAGCCAGAGTAAGCTTGTAGATGTGACTGTGGTAAAATGGGGAGCAAGTGGCAGGAGTAACTATGACTCTCTTAAGGTAGCCAAATGCCTCGTCAACAGGCGAATTCCAACGGCAAACTCGAGGAGCTCCCGGCAGGAGTACTGTGAAAGTCTTAAGGTCAACAAATAATGGCGTATCGCTTCTGGTGAACTGGCCAGAGTAAGCTTGTAGATGCGACTGTGGTAAAATGGGGAGCAAGTGGCAGGAGTAACTATGACTCTCTTAAGGTAGCCAAATGCCTCGTCAACAGGCGAATTCCAACGGCAAACTCGAGGAGCTCCCGGCAGGAGTACTGTGAAAGTCTTAAGGTCAACAAATAATGGCGTATCGCTTCTGGTGAACTGGCCAGAGTAAGCTTGTAGATGCGACTGTGGTAAAACGAGGAGCAAGTGGCAGGATTAACTATGACTCTCTTAAGGTAGCCAAATGCCTCGTCAACAGGCGAATTCCAACGGCAAACTCGAGGAGCTCCCGGCAGGAGTACTGTGAAAGTCTTAAGGTCAACAAATAATGGCGTATCGCTTCTGGTGAACTGGCCAGAGTAAGCTTGTAGATGCGACTGTGGTAAAATGGGGAGCAAGTGGCAGGAGTAACTATGACTCTCTTAGGGTTGCCAAATAACTCGTCAAAAGGCGAATTACATCGGCAAACCCGAGGAGCTCCCGGAAGGAGTACTGTGAAAGTCTTAAGGTCAACAAATAATGGCGTATCGCTTCTGGTGAACTGGCCAGAGTAAGCTTGTAGATGCGACTGTGGTAAAACGAGGAGCAAGTGGCAGGAGTAACTATGACTCTCTTAAGGTAGCCAAATGCCTCGTCAACAGGCGAATTCCAACGGCAAACTCGAGGAGCTCCCGGAAGGAGTACTGTGAAAGCCTTAAGGTCAACAAATAATGGCGTATCGCTCCTGGTGAACTGGCCAGAGTAAGCTTGTAGATGTGACTGTGTGAAACGGGGTGCAACTGGCAGGAGTAACTATGACTCTCTTAAGGTAGCCAAATGCCTCGTCAAAAGGCGAATTACATCGGCAAACTCGAGGAGCTCCCAGCAGGAGTACTGTGAAAGTCTTAAGGTCAACAAATAATGGCGTATCGCTTCTGGTGAACTAGCCAGAGTAAGCTTGTAGATGTGACTGTGGTAAAATGGGGAGCAAGTGGCAGGAGTAACTATGACTCTCTTAAGGTAGCCAAATGCCTCGTCAACAGGCGAATTCCAACGGCAAACTCGAGGAGCTCCCGGCAGGAGTACTGTGAAAGTCTTAAGGTCAACAAATAATGGCGTATCGCTTCTGGTGAACTGGCCAGAGTAAGCTTGTAGATGCGACTGTGGTAAAACGAGGAGCAAGTGGCAGGAGTAACTATGACTCTCTTAAGGTAGCCAAATGCCTCGTCAACAGGCGAATTCCAACGGCAAACTCGAGGAGCTCCCGGAAGGAGGACTGTGAAAGCCTTAAGGTCAATAAATAATGGCGTATCGCTTCTGGTGAACTAGCCAGAGTAAGCTTGTAGATGTGACTGTGGTAAAATGGGGAGCAAGTGGCAGGAGTAACTATGACTCTCTTAAGGTAGCCAAATGCCTCGTCAACAGGCGAATTCCAACGGCAAACGCGAGGAGCTCCCGGCAGGAGTACTGTGAAAGTCTTAAGGTCAACAAATAATGGCGTATCGCTTCTGGTGAACTGGCCAGAGTAAGCTTGTAGATGCGACTGTGGTAAAATGGGGAGCAAGTGGCAGGAGTAACTATGACTCTCTTAAGGTAGCCAAATGCCTCGTCAACAGGCGAATTCCAACGGCAAACTCGAGGAGCTCCCGGCAGGAGTACTGTGAAAGTCTTAAGGTCAACAAATAATGGCGTATCGCTTCTGGTGAACTGGCCAGAGTAAGCTTGTAGATGCGACTGTGGTAAAACGAGGAGCAAGTGGCAGGAGTAACTATGACTCTCTTAAGGTAGCCAAATGCCTCGTCAACAGGCGAATTCCAACGGCAAACTCGAGGAGCTCCCGGCAGGAGTACTGTGAAAGTCTTAAGGTCAACAAATAATGGCGTATCGCTTCTGGTGAACTGGCCAGAGTAAGCTTGTAGATGC
Organism: Schistocerca nitens; assembly: GCF_023898315.1. Taxonomy (NCBI): domain Eukaryota; kingdom Metazoa; phylum Arthropoda; class Insecta; order Orthoptera; family Acrididae; genus Schistocerca; species Schistocerca nitens. The sequence goes on along the minus strand of NC_064619.1, from coordinate 667,661,156 downwards.
GACTGTGGTAAAATGGGGAGCAAATGGCAGGAGTAACTATGACTCTCTTAGGGTTGCCAAATAACTCGTCAAAAGGCGAATTACATCGGCAAACCCGAGGAGCTCCCGGAAGGAGTACTGTGAAAGTCTTAAGGTCAACAAATAATGGCGTATCGCTTCTGGTGAACTGGCCAGAGTAAGCTTGTAGATGCGACTGTGGTAAAACGAGGAGCAAGTGGCAGGAGTAACTATGACTCTCTTAAGGTAGCCAAATGCCTCGTCAACAGGCGAATTCCAACGGCAAACTCGAGGAGCTCCCGGAAGGAGTACTGTGAAAGCCTTAAGGTCAACAAATAATGGCGTATCGCTCCTGGTGAACTGGCCAGAGTAAGCTTGTGGATGTGACTGTGTGAAACGGGGTGCAACTGGCAGGAGTAACTATGACTCTCTTAAGGTAGCCAAATGCCTCGTCAAAAGGCGAATTACATCGGCAAACTCGAGGAGCTCCCAGCAGGAGTACTGTGAAAGTCTTAAGGTCATCAAATAATGGCGTATCGCTTCTGGTGAACTAGCCAGAGTAAGCTTGTAGATGTGACTGTGGTAAAATGGGGAGCAAGTGGCAGGAGTAACTATGACTCTCTTAAGGTAGCCAAATGCCTCGTCAACAGGCGAATTCCAACGGCAAACTCGAGGAGCTCCCGGCAGGAGTACTGTGAAAGTCTTAAGGTCAACAAATAATGGCGTATCGCTTCTGGTGAACTGGCCAGAGTAAGCTTGTAGATGCGACTGTGGTAAAACGAGGAGCAAGTGGCAGGAGTAACTATGACTCTCTTAAGGTAGCCAAATGCCTCGTCAACAGGCGAATTCCAACGGCAAACTCGAGGAGCTCCCGGAAGGAGTACTGTGAAAGCCTTAAGGTCAATAAATAATGGCGTATCGCTTCTGGTGAACTAGCCAGAGTAAGCTTGTAGATGTGACTGTGGTAAAATGGGGAGCAAGTGGCAGGAGTAACTATGACTCTCTTAAGGTAGCCAAATGCCTCGTCAACAGGCGAATTCCAACGGCAAACTCGAGGAGCTCCCGGCAGGAGTACTGTGAAAGTCTTAAGGTCAACAAATAATGGCGTATCGCTTCTGGTGAACTAGCCAGAGTAAGCTTGTAGATGTGACTGTGGTAAAATGGGGAGCAAGTGGCAGGAGTAACTATGACTCTCTTAAGGTAGCCAAATGCCTCGTCAACAGGCGAATTCCAACGGCAAACTCGAGGAGCTCCCGGCAGGAGTACTGTGAAAGTCTTAAGGTCAACAAATAATGGCGTATCGCTTCTGGTGAACTGGCCAGAGTAAGCTTGTAGATGCGACTGTGGTAAAATGGGGAGCAAGTGGCAGGAGTAACTATGACTCTCTTAGGGTTGCCAAATAACTCGTCAAAAGGCGAATTACATCGGCAAACCCGAGGAGCTCCCGGAAGGAGTACTGTGAAAGTCTTAAGGTCAACAAATAATGGCGTATCGCTTCTGGTGAACTGGCCAGAGTAAGCTTGTAGATGTGACTGTGTGAAACGGGGTGCAACTGGCAGGAGTAACTATGACTCTCTTAAGGTAGCCAAATGCCTCGTCAAAAGGCGAATTACATCGGCAAACTCGAGGAGCTCCCAGCAGGAGTACTGTGAAAGTCTTAAGGTCAACAAATAATGGCGTATCGCTTCTGGTGAACTAGCCAGAGTAAGCTTGTAGATGTGACTGTGGTAAAATGGGGAGCAAGTTGCAGGAGTAACTATGACTCTCTTAAGGTAGCCAAATGCCTCGTCAACAGGCGAATTCCAACGGCAAACTCGAGGAGCTCCCGGCAGGAGTACTGTGAAAGTCTTAAGGTCAACAAATAATGGCGTATCGCTACTGGTGAACTGGCCAGAGTAAGCTTGTAGATGCGACTGTGGTAAAACGAGGAGCAAGTGGCAGGAGTAACTATGACTCTCTTAAGGTAGCCAAATGCCTCGTCAACAGGCGAATTCCAACGGCAAACTCGAGGAGCTCCCGGAAGGAGTACTGTGAAAGCCTTAAGGTCAATAAATAATGGCGTATCGCTTCTGGTGAACTAGCCAGAGTAAGCTTGTAGATGTGACTGTGGTAAAATGGGGAGCAAGTGGCAGGAGTAACTATGACTCTCTTAAGGTAGCCAAATGCCTCGTCAACAGGCGAATTCCAACGGCAAACTCGAGGAGCTCCCGGCAGGAGTACTGTGAAAGTCTTAAGGTCAACAAATAATGGCGTATCGCTTCTGGTGAACTGGCCAGAGTAAGCTTGTAGATGCGACTGTGGTAAAATGGGGAGCAAGTGGCAGGAGTAACTATGACTCTCTTAAGGTAGCCAAATGCCTCGTCAACAGGCGAATTCCAACGGCAAACTCGAGGAGCTCCCGGCAGGAGTACTGTGAAAGTCTTAAGGTCAACAAATAATGGCGTATCGCTCCTGGTGAACTGGCCAGAGTAAGCTTGTAGATGTGACTGTGTGAAACGGGGTGCAACTGGCAGGAGTAACTATGACTCTCTTAAGGTAGCCAAATGCCTCGTCAAAAGGCGAATTACATCGGCAAACTCGAGGAGCTCCCAGCAGGAGTACTGTGAAAGTCTTAAGGTCATCAAATAATGGCGTATCGCTTCTGGTGAACTAGCCAGAGTAAGCTTGTAGATGTGACTGTGGTAAAATGGGGAGCAAGTGGCAGGAGTAACTATGACTCTCTTAAGGTAGCCAAATGCCTCGTCAACAGGCGAATTCCAACGGCAAACTCGAGGAGCTCCCGGCAGGAGTACTGTGAAAGTCTTAAGGTCAACAAATAATGGCGTATCGCTTCTGGTGAACTGGCCAGAGTAAGCTTGTAGATGCGACTGTGGTAAAACGAGCAGCAAGTGGCAGGAGTAACTATGACTCTCTTAAGGTAGCCAAATGCCTCGTCAACAGGCGAATTCCAACCGCAAACTCGAGGAGCTCCCGGAAGGAGTACTGTGAAAGCCTTAAGGTCAATAAATAATGGCGTATCGCTTCTGGTGAACTAGCCAGAGTAAGCTTGTAGATGTGACTGTGGTAAAATGGGGAGCAAGTGGCAGGAGTAACTATGACTCTCTTAAGGTAGCCAAATGCCTCGTCAACAGGCGAATTCCAACGGCAAACTCGAGGAGCTCCCGGCAGGAGTACTGTGAAAGTCTTAAGGTCAACAAATAATGGCGTATCGCTTCTGGTGAACTGGCCAGAGTAAGCTTGTAGATGCGACTGTGGTAAAATGGGGAGCAAGTGGCAGGAGTAACTATGACTCTCTTAGGGTTGCCAAATAACTCGTCAAAAGGCGAATTACATCGGCAAACCCGAGGAGCTCCCGGAAGGAGTACTGTGAAAGTCTTAAGGTCAACAAATAATGGCGTATCGCTTCTGGTGAACTGGCCAGAGTAAGCTTGTAGATGCGACTGTGGTAAAACGAGGAGCAAGTGGCAGGAGTAACTATGACTCTCTTAAGGTAGCCAAATGCCTCGTCAACAGGCGAATTCCAACGGCAAACTCGAGGAGCTCCCGGAAGGAGTACTGTGAAAGCCTTAAGGTCAACAAATAATGGCGTATCGCTCCTGGTGAACTGGCCAGAGTAAGCTTGTAGATGTGACTGTGTGAAACGGGGTGCAACTGGCAGGAGTAACTATGACTCTCTTAAGGTAGCCAAATGCCTCGTCAACAGGCGAATTACATCGGCAAACTCGAGGAGCTCCCAGCAGGAGTACTGTGAAAGTCTTAAGGTCATCAAATAATGGCGTATCGCTTCTGGTGAACTAGCCAGAGTAAGCTTGTAGATGTGACTGTGGTAAAATGGGGAGCAAGTGGCAGGAGTAACTATGACTCTCTTAAGGTAGCCAAATGCCTCGTCAACAGGCGAATTCCAACGGCAAACTCGAGGAGCTCCCGGCAGGAGTACTGTGAAAGTCTTAAGGTCAACAAATAATGGCGTATCGCTTCTGGTGAACTGGCCAGAGTAAGCTTGTAGATGCGACTGTGGTAAAACGAGGAGCAAGTGGCAGGAGTAACTATGACTCTCTTAAGGTAGCCAAATGCCTCGTCAACAGGCGAATTCCAACGGCAAACTCGAGAAGCTCCCGGAAGGAGTACTGTGAAAGCCTTAAGGTCAATAAATAATGGCGTATCGCTTCTGGTGAACTAGCCAGAGTAAGCTTGTAGATGTGACTGTGGTAAAATGGGGAGCAGGTGGCAGGAGTAACTATGACTCTCTTAAGGTAGCCAAATGCCTCGTCAACAGGCGAATTCCAACGGCAAACTCGAGGAGCTCCCGGAAGGAGTACTGTGAAAGCCTTAAGGTCAACAAATAATGGCGTATCGCTTCTGGTGAACTGGCCAGAGTAAGCTTGTAGATGCGACTGTGGTAAAACGAGGAGCAAGTGGCAGGAGTAACTATGACTCTCTTAAGGTAGCCAAATGCCTCGTCAACAGGCGAATTCCAACGGCAAACTCGAGAAGCTCCCGGAAGGAGTACTGTGAAAGCCTTAAGGTAAATAAATAATGGCGTATCGCTTCTGGTGAACTAGCCAGAGTAAGCTTGTAGATGTGACTGTGGTAAAATGGGGAGCAGGTGGCAGGAGTAACTATGACTCTCTTAAGGTAGCCAAATGCCTCGTCAACAGGCGAATTCCAACGGCAAACTCGAGGAGCTCCCGGCAGGAGTACTGTGAAAGTCTTAAGGTCAACAAATAATGGCGTATCGCTTCTGGTGAACTGGCCAGAGTAAGCTTGTAGATGCGACTGTGGTAAAATGGGGAGCAAGTGGCAGGAGTAACTATGACTCTCTTAGGGTTGCCAAATAACTCGTCAAAAGGCGAATTACATCGGCAAACCCGAGGAGCTCCCGGAAGGAGTACTGTGAAAGTCTTAAGGTCAACAAATAATGGCGTATCGCTTCTGGTGAACTGGCCAGAGTAAGCTTGTAGATGTGACTGTGTGAAACGGGGTGCAACTGGCAGGAGTAACTATGACTCTCTTAAGGTAGCCAAATGCCTCGTCAAAAGGCGAATTACATCGGCAAACTCGAGGAGCTCCCAGCAGGAGTACTGTGAAAGTCTTAAGGTCAACAAATAATGGCGTATCGCTTCTGGTGAACTAGCCAGAGTAAGCTTGTAGATGTGACTGTGGTAAAATGGGGAGCAAGTGGCAGGAGTAACTATGACTCTCTTAAGGTAGCCAAATGCCTCGTCAACAGGCGAATTCCAACGGCAAACTCGAGGAGCTCCCGGCAGGAGTACTGTGAAAGTCTTAAGGTCAACAAATAATGGCGTATCGCTTCTGGTGAACTGGCCAGAGTAAGCTTGTAGATGCGACTGTGGTAAAACGAGGAGCAAGTGGCAGGAGTAACTATGACTCTCTTAAGGTAGTCAAATGCCTCGTCAACAGGCGAATTCCAACGGCAAACTCGAGGAGCTCCCGGAAGGAGTACTGTGAAAGCCGTAAGGTCAATAAATAATGGCGTATCGCTTCTGGTGAACTAGCCAGAGTAAGCTTGTAGATGTGACTGTGGTAAAATGGGGAGCAGGTGGCAGGAGTAACTATGACTCTCTTAAGGTAGCCAAATGCCTCGTCAACAGGCGAATTCCAACGGCAAACTCGAGGAGCTCCCGGCAGGAGTACTGTGAAAGTCTTAAGGTCAACAAATAATGGCGTATCGCTTCTGGTGAACTGGCCAGAGTAAGCTTGTAGATGCGACTGTGGTAAAATGGGGAGCAAGTGGCAGGAGTAACTATGACTCTCTTAGGGTTGCCAAATAACTCGTCAAAAGGCGAATTACATCGGCAAACCCGAGGAGCTCCCGGAAGGAGTACTGTGAAAGTCTTAAGGTCAACAAATAATGGCGTATCGCTTCTGGTGAACTGGCCAGAGTAAGCTTGTAGATGTGACTGTGTGAAACGGGGTGCAACTGGCAGGAGTAACTATGACTCTCTTAAGGTAGCCAAATGCCTCGTCAAAAGGCGAATTACATCGGCAAACTCGAGGAGCTCCCAGCAGGAGTACTGTGAAAGTCTTAAGGTCAACAAATAATGGCGTATCGCTTCTGGTGAACTAGCCAGAGTAAGCTTGTAGATGTGACTGTGGTAAAATGGGGAGCAAGTGGCAGGAGTAACTATGACTCTCTTAAGGTAGCCAAATGCCTCGTCAACAGGCGAATTCCAACGGCAAACTCGAGGAGCTCCCGGCAGGAGTACTGTGAAAGTCTTAAGGTCAACAAATAATGGCGTATCGCTTCTGGTGAACTGGCCAGAGTAAGCTTGTAGATGCGACTGTGGTAAAACGAGGAGCAAGTGGCAGGAGTAACTATGACTCTCTTAAGGTAGTCAAATGCCTCGTCAACAGGCGAATTCCAACGGCAAACTCGAGGAGCTCCCGGAAGGAGTACTGTGAAAGCCGTAAGGTCAATAAATAATGGCGTATCGCTTCTGGTGAACTAGCCAGAGTAAGCTTGTAGATGTGACTGTGGTAAAATGGGGAGCAAGTGGCAGGAGTAACTATGACTCTCTTAAGGTAGCCAAATGCCTCGTCAACAGGCGAATTCCAACGGCAAACTCGAGGAGCTCCCGGCAGGAGTACTGTGAAAGTCTTAAGGTCAACAAATAATGGCGTATCGCTTCTGGTGAACTGGCCAGAGTAAGCTTGTAGATGCGACTGTGGTAAAATGGGGAGCAAGTGGCAGGAGTAACTATGACTCTCTTAAGGTAGCCAAATGCCTCGTCAACAGGCGAATTCCAACGGCAAACTCGAGGAGCTCCCGGCAGGAGTACTGTGAAAGTCTTAAGGTCAACAAATAATGGCGTATCGCTCCTGGTGAACTGGCCAGAGTAAGCTTGTAGATGTGACTGTGTGAAACGGGGTGCAACTGGCAGGAGTCACTATGACTCTCTTAAGGTAGCCAAATGCCTCGTCAAAAGGCGAATTACATCGGCAAACTCGAGGAGCTCCCAGCAGGAGTACTGTGAAAGTCTTAAGGTCATCAAATAATGGCGTATCGCTTCTGGTGAACTAGCCAGAGTAAGCTTGTAGATGTGACTGTGGTAAAATGGGGAGCAAGTGGCAGGAGTAACTATGACTCTCTTAAGGTAGCCAAATGCCTCGTCAACAGGCGAATTCCAACGGCAAACTCGAGGAGCTCCCGGCAGGAGTACTGTGAAAGTCTTAAGGTCAACAAATAATGGCGTATCGCTTCTGGTGAACTGGCCAGAGTAAGCTTGTAGATGCGACTGTGGTAAAACGAGGAGCAAGTGGCAGGAGTAACTATGACTCTCTTAAGGTAGCCAAATGCCTCGTCAACAGGCGAATTCCAACGGCAAACTCGAGGAGCTCCCGGAAGGAGTACTGTGAAAGCCTTAAGGTCAATAAATAATGGCGTATCGCTTCTGGTGAACTAGCCAGAGTAAGCTTGTAGATGTGACTGTGGTAAAATGGGGAGCAAGTGGCAGGAGTAACTATGACTCTCTTAAGGTAGCCAAATGCCTCGTCAAAAGGCGAATTACATCGGCAAACTCGAGGAGCTCCCAGCAGGAGTACTGTGAAAGTCTTAAGGTCAACAAATAATGGCGTATCGCTTCTGGTGAACTGGCCAGAGTAAGCTTGTAGATGCGACTGTGGTAAAACGAGGAGCAAGTGGCAGGAGTAACTATGACTCTCTTAAGGTAGCCAAATGCCTCGTCAACAGGCGAATTCCAACGGCAAACTCGAGGAGCTCCCGGAAGGAGTACTGTGAAAGCCTTAAGGTCAATAAATAATGGCGTATCGCTTCTGGTGAACTAGCCAGAGTAAGCTTGTAGATGTGACTGTGGTAAAATGGGGAGCAAGTGGCAGGAGTAACTATGACTCTCTTAAGGTAGCCAAATGCCTCGTCAACAAGCGAATTCCAACGGCAAACTCGAGGAGCTCCCGGCAGGAGTACTGTGAAAGTCTTAAGGTCAACAAATAATGGCGTATCGCTTCTGGTGAACTGGCCAGAGTAAGCTTGTAGATGCGACTGTGGTAAAATGGGGAGCAAGTGGCAGGAGTAACTATGACTCTCTTAAGGTAGCCAAATGCCTCGTCAACAGGCGAATTCCAACGGCAAACTCGAGGAGCTCCCGGCAGGAGTACTGTGAAAGTCTTAAGGTCAACAAATAATGGCGTATCGCTTCTGGTGAACTGGCCAGAGTAAGCTTGTAGATGCGACTGTGGTAAAACGAGGAGCAAGTGGCAGGATTAACTATGACTCTCTTAAGGTAGCCAAATGCCTCGTCAACAGGCGAATTCCAACGGCAAACTCGAGGAGCTCCCGGCAGGAGTACTGTGAAAGTCTTAAGGTCAACAAATAATGGCGTATCGCTTCTGGTGAACTGGCCAGAGTAAGCTTGTAGATGCGACTGTGGTAAAATGGGGAGCAAGTGGCAGGAGTAACTATGACTCTCTTAGGGTTGCCAAATAACTCGTCAAAAGGCGAATTACATCGGCAAACCCGAGGAGCTCCCGGAAGGAGTACTGTGAAAGTCTTAAGGTCAACAAATAATGGCGTATCGCTTCTGGTGAACTGGCCAGAGTAAGCTTGTAGATGCGACTGTGGTAAAACGAGGAGCAAGTGGCAGGAGTAACTATGACTCTCTTAAGGTAGCCAAATGCCTCGTCAACAGGCGAATTCCAACGGCAAACTCGAGGAGCTCCCGGAAGGAGTACTGTGAAAGCCTTAAGGTCAACAAATAATGGCGTATCGCTCCTGGTGAACTGGCCAGAGTACGCTTGTAGATGTGACTGTGTGAAACGGGGTGCAACTGGCAGGAGTAACTATGACTCTCTTAAGGTAGCCAAATGCCTCGTCAAAAGGCGAATTACATCGGCAAACTCGAGGAGCTCCCAGCAGGAGTACTGTGAAAGTCTTAAGGTCAACAAATAATGGCGTATCGCTTCTGGTGAACTAGCCAGAGTAAGCTTGTAGATGTGACTGTGGTAAAATGGGGAGCAAGTGGCAGGAGTAACTATGACTCTCTTAAGGTAGCCAAATGCCTCGTCAACAGGCGAATTCCAACGGCAAACTCGAGGAGCTCCCGGCAGGAGTACTGTGAAAGTCTTAAGGTCAACAAATAATGGCGTATCGCTTCTGGTGAACTGGCCAGAGTAAGCTTGTAGATGCGACTGTGGTAAAACGAGGAGCAAGTGGCAGGAGTAACTATGACTCTCTTAAGGTAGCCAAATGCCTCGTCAACAGGCGAATTCCAACGGCAAACTCGAGGAGCTCCCGGAAGGAGGACTGTGAAAGCCTTAAGGTCAATAAATAATGGCGTATCGCTTCTGGTGAACTAGCCAGAGTAAGCTTGTAGATGTGACTGTGGTAAAATGGGGAGCAAGTGGCAGGAGTAACTATGACTCTCTTAAGGTAGCCAAATGCCTCGTCAACAGGCGAATTCCAACGGCAAACTCGAGGAGCTCCCGGCAGGAGTACTGTGAAAGTCTTAAGGTCAACAAATAATGGCGTATCGCTTCTGGTGAACTGGCCAGAGTAAGCTTGTAGATGCGACTGTGGTAAAATGGGGAGCAAGTGGCAGGAGTAACTATGACTCTCTTAAGGTAGCCAAATGCCTCGTCAACAGGCGAATTCCAACGGCAAACTCGAGGAGCTCCCGGCAGGAGTACTGTGAAAGTCTTAAGGTCAACAAATAATGGCGTATCGCTTCTGGTGAACTGGCCAGAGTAAGCTTGTAGATGCGACTGTGGTAAAACGAGGAGCAAGTGGCAGGAGTAACTATGACTCTCTTAAGGTAGCCAAATGCCTCGTCAACAGGCGAATTCCAACGGCAAACTCGAGGAGCTCCCGGCAGGAGTACTGTGAAAGTCTTAAGGTCAACAAATAATGGCGTATCGCTTCTGGTGAACTGGCCAGAGTAAGCTTGTAGATGCGACTGTGGTAAAATGGGGAGCAAATGGCAGGAGTAACTATGACTCTCTTAGGGTTGCCAAATAACTCGTCAAAAGGCGAATTACATCGGCAAACCCGAGGAGCTCCCGGAAGGAGTACTGTGAAAGTCTTAAGGTCAACAAATAATGGCGTATCGCTTCTGGTGAACTGGCCAGAGTAAGCTTGTAGATGCGACTGTGGTAAAACGAGGAGCAAGTGGCAGGAGTAACTATGACTCTCTTAAGGTAGCCAAATGCCTCGTCAACAGGCGAATTCCAACGGCAAACTCGAGGAGCTCCCGGAAGGAGTACTGTGAAAGCCTTAAGGTCAACAAATAATGGCGTATCGCTCCTGGTGAACTGGCCAGAGTAAGCTTGTGGATGTGACTGTGTGAAACGGGGTGCAACTGGCAGGAGTAACTATGACTCTCTTAAGGTAGCCAAATGCCTCGTCAAAAGGCGAATTACATCGGCAAACTCGAGGAGCTCCCAGCAGGAGTACTGTGAAAGTCTTAAGGTCATCAAATAATGGCGTATCGCTTCTGGTGAACTAGCCAGAGTAAGCTTGTAGATGTGACTGTGGTAAAATAGGGAGCAAGTGGCAGGAGTAACTATGACTCTCTTAAGGTAGCCAAATGCCTCGTCAACAGGCGAATTCCAACGGCAAACTCGAGGAGCTCCCGGCAGGAGTACTGTGAAAGTCTTAAGGTCAACAAATAATGGCGTATCGCTTCTGGTGAACTGGCCAGAGTAAGCTTGTAGATGCGACTGTGGTAAAACGAGGAGCAAGTGGCAGGAGTAACTATGACTCTCTTAAGGTAGCCAAATGCCTCGTCAACAGGCGAATTCCAACGGCAAACTCGAGGAGCTCCCGGAAGGAGTACTGTGAAAGCCTTAAGGTCAATAAATAATGGCGTATCGCTTCTGGTGAACTAGCCAGAGTAAGCTTGTAGATGTGACTGTGGTAAAATGGGGAGCAAGTGGCAGGAGTAACTATGACTCTCTTAAGGTAGCCAAATGCCTCGTCAACAGGCGAATTCCAACGGCAAACTCGAGGAGCTCCCGGCAGGAGTACTGTGAAAGTCTTAAGGTCAACAAATAATGGCGTATCGCTTCTGGTGAACTAGCCAGAGTAAGCTTGTAGATGTGACTGTGGTAAAATGGGGAGCAAGTGGCAGGAGTAACTATGACTCTCTTAAGGTAGCCAAATGCCTCGTCAACAGGCGAATTCCAACGGCAAACTCGAGGAGCTCCCGGCGGGAGTACTGTGAAAGTCTTAAGGTCAACAAATAATGGCGTATCGCTTCTGGTGAACTGGCCAGAGTAAGCTTGTAGATGCGACTGTGGTAAAATGGGGAGCAAGTGGCAGGAGTAACTATGACTCTCTTAGGGTTGCCAAATAACTCGTCAAAAGGCGAATTACATCGGCAAACCCGAGGAGCTCCCGGAAGGAGTACTGTGAAAGTCTTAAGGTCAACAAATAATGGCGTATCGCTTCTGGTGAACTGGCCAGAGTAAGCTTGTAGATGTGACTGTGTGAAACGGGGTGCAACTGGCAGGAGTAACTATGACTCTCTTAAGGTAGCCAAATGCCTCGTCAAAAGGCGAATTACATCGGCAAACTCGAGGAGCTCCCAGCAGGAGTACTGTGAAAGTCTTAAGGTCAACAAATAATGGCGTATCGCTTCTGGTGAACTAGCCAGAGTAAGCTTGTAGATGTGACTGTGGTAAAATGGGGAGCAAGTGGCAGGAGTAACTATGACTCTCTTAAGGTAGCCAAATGCCTCGTCAACAGGCGAATTCCAACGGCAAACTCGAGGAGCTCCCGGCAGGAGTACTGTGAAAGTCTTAAGGTCAACAAATAATGGCGTATCGCTTCTGGTGAACTGGCCAGAGTAAGCTTGTAGATGCGACTGTGGTAAAACGAGGAGCAAGTGGCAGGAGTAACTATGACTCTCTTAAGGTAGCCAAATGCCTCGTCAACAGGCGAATTCCAACGGCAAACTCGAGGAGCTCCCGGAAGGAGTACTGTGAAAGCCTTAAGGTCAATAAATAATGGCGTATCGCTTCTGGTGAACTAGCCAGAGTAAGCTTGTAGATGTGACTGTGGTAAAATGGGGAACAAGTGGCAGGAGTAACTATGACTCTCTTAAGGTAGCCAAATGCCTCGTCAACAGGCGAATTCCAACGGCAAACTCGAGGAGCTCCCGGCAGGAGTACTGTGAAAGTCTTAAGGTCAACAAATAATGGCGTATCGCTTCTGGTGAACTGGCCAGAGTAAGCTTGTAGATGCGACTGTGGTAAAATGGGGAGCAAGTGGCAGGAGTAACTATGACTCTCTTAAGGTAGCCAAATGCCTCGTCAACAGGCGAATTCCAACGGCAAACTCGAGGAGCTCCCGGCAGGAGTACTGTGAAAGTCTTAAGGTCAACAAATAATGGCGTATCGCTCCTGGTGAACTGGCCAGAGTAAGCTTGTAGATGTGACTGTGTGAAACGGGGTGCAACTGGCAGGAGTAACTATGACTCTCTTAAGGTAGCCAAATGCCTCGTCAAAAGGCGAATTACATCGGCAAACTCGAGGAGCTCCCAGCAGGAGTACTGTGAAAGTCTTAAGGTCATCAAATAATGGCGTATCGCTTCTGGTGAACTAGCCAGAGTAAGCTTGTAGATGTGACTGTGGTAAAATGGGGAGCAAGTGGCAGGAGTAACTATGACTCTCTTAAGGTAGCCAAATGCCTCGTCAACAGGCGAATTCCAACGGCAAACTCGAGGAGCTCCCGGCAGGAGTACTGTGAAAGTCTTAAGGTCAACAAATAATGGCGTATCGCTTCTGGTGAACTGGCCAGAGTAAGCTTGTAGATGCGACTGTGGTAAAACGAGGAGCAAGTGGCAGGAGTAACTATGACTCTCTTAAGGTAGCCAAATGCCTCGTCAACAGGCGAATTCCAACGGCAAACTCGAGGAGCTCCCGGAAGGAGTACTGTGAAAGCCTTAAGGTCAATAAATAATGGCGTATCGCTTCTGGTGAACTAGCCAGAGTAAGCTTGTAGATGTGACTGTGGTAAAATGGGGAGCAAGTGGCAGGAGTAACTATGACTCTCTTAAGGTAGCCAAATGCCTCGTCAACAGGCGAATTCCAACGGCAAACTCGAGGAGCTCCCGGCAGGAGTACTGTGAAAGTCTTAAGGTCAACAAATAATGGCGTATCGCTTCTGGTGAACTGGCCAGAGTAAGCTTGTAGATGCGACTGTGGTAAAATGGGGAGCAAGTGGCAGGAGTAACTATGACTCTCTTAGGGTTGCCAAATAACTCGTCAAAAGGCGAATTACATCGGCAAACCCGAGGAGCTCCCGGAAGGAGTACTGTGAAAGTCTTAAGGTCAACAAATAATGGCGTATCGCTTCTGGTGAACTGGCCAGAGTAAGCTTGTAGATGCGACTGTGGTAAAACGAGGAGCAAGTGGCAGGAGTAACTATGACTCTCTTAAGGTAGCCAAATGCCTCGTCAACAGGCGAATTCCAACGGCAAACTCGAGGAGCTCCCGGAAGGAGTACTGTGAAAGCCTTAAGGTCAACAAATAATGGCGTATCACTCCTGGTGAACTGGCCAGAGTAAGCTTGTAGATGTGACTGTGTGAAACGGGGTGCAACTGGCAGGAGTAACTATGACTCTCTTAAGGTAGCCAAATGCCTCGTCAAAAGGCGAATTACATCGGCAAACTCGAGGAGCTCCCAGCAGGAGTACTGTGAAAGTCTTAAGGTCATCAAATAATGGCGTATCGCTTCTGGTGAACTAGCCAGAGTAAGCTTGTAGATGTGACTGTGGTAAAATGGGGAGCAAGTGGCAGGAGTAACTATGACTCTCTTAAGGTAGCCAAATGCCTCGTCAACAGGCGAATTCCAACGGCAAACTCGAGGAGCTCCCGGCAGGAGTACTGTGAAAGTCTTAAGGTCAACAAATAATGGCGTATCGCTTCTGGTGAACTGGCCAGAGTAAGCTTGTAGATGCGACTGTGGTAAAACGAGGAGCAAGTGGCAGGAGTAACTATGACTCTCTTAAGGTAGCCAAATGCCTCGTCAACAGGCGAATTCCAACGGCAAACTCGAGGAGCTCCCGGAAGGAGTACTGTGAAAGCCTTAAGGTCAATAAATAATGGCGTATCGCTTCTGGTGAACTAGCCAGAGTAAGCTTGTAGATGTGACTGTGGTAAAATGGGGAGCAAGTGGCAGGAGTAACTATGACTCTCTTAAGGTAGCCAAATGCCTCGTCAACAGGCGAATTCCAACGGCAAACTCGAGGAGCTCCCGGCAGGAGTACTGTGAAAGTCTTAAGGTCAACAAATAATGGCGTATCGCTTCTGGTGAACTGGCCAGAGTAAGCTTGTAGATGCGACTGTGGTAAAATGGGGAGCAAGTGGCAGGAGTAACTATGAATCTCTTAGGGTTGCCAAATAACTCGTCAAAAGGCGAATTACATCGGCAAACCCGAGGAGCTCCCGGAAGGAGTACTGTGAAAGTCTTAAGGTCAACAAATAATGGCGTATCGCTTCTGGTGAACTGGCCAGAGTAAGCTTGTAGATGTGACTGTGTGAAACGGGGTGCAACTGGCAGGAGTAACTATGACTCTCTTAAGGTAGCCAAATGCCTCGTCAAAAGGCGAATTACATCGGCAAACTCGAGGATCTCCCAGCAGGAGTACTGTGAAAGTCTTAAGGTCAACAAATAATGGCGTATCGCTTCTGGTGAACTAGCCAGAGTAAGCTTGTAGATGTGACTGTGGTAAAATGGGGAGCAAGTGGCAGGAGTAACTATGACTCTCTTAAGGTAGCCAAATGCCTCGTCAACAGGCGAATTCCAACGGCAAACTCGAGGAGCTCCCGGCAGGAGTACTGTGAAAGTCTTAAGGTCAACAAATAATGGCGTATCGCTTCTGGTGAACTGGCCAGAGTAAGCTTGTAGATGCGACTGTGGTAAAACGAGGAGCAAGTGGCAGGAGTAACTATGACTCTCTTAAGGTAGCCAAATGCCTCGTCAACAGGCGAATTCCAACGGCAAACTCGAGGAGCTCCCGGAAGGAGTACTGTGAAAGCCTTAAGGTCAATAAATAATGGCGTATCGCTTCTGGTGAACTAGCCAGAGTAAGCTTGTAGATGTGACTGTGGTAAAATGGGGAGCAAGTGGCAGGAGTAACTATGACTCTCTTAAGGTAGCCAAATGCCTCGTCAACAGGCGAATTCCAACGGCAAACTCGAGGAGCTCCCGGCAGGAGTACTGTGAAAGTCTTAAGGTCAACAAATAATGGCGTATCGCTTCTGGTGAACTGGCCAGAGTAAGCTTGTAGATGCGACTGTGGTAAAATGGGGAGCAAGTGGCAGGAGTAACTATGACTCTCTTAAGGTAGCCAAATGCCTCGTCAACAGGCGAATTCCAACGGCAAACTCGAGGAGCTCCCGGCAGGAGTACTGTGAAAGTCTTAAGGTCAACAAATAATGGCGTATCGCTCCTGGTGAACTGGCCAGAGTAAGCTTGTAGATGTGACTGTGTGAAACGGGGTGCAACTGGCAGGAGTAACTATGACTCTCTTAAGGTAGCCAAATGCCTCGTCAAAAGGCGAATTACATCGGCAAACTCGAGGAGCTCCCAGCAGGAGTACTGTGAAAGTCTTAAGGTCGTCAAATAATGGCGTATCGCTTCTGGTGAACTAGCCAGAGTAAGCTTGTAGATGCGACTGTGGTAAAACGAGGAGCAAGTGGCAGGAGTAACTATGACTCTCTTAAGGTAGCCAAATGCCTCGTCAACAGGCGAATTCCAACGGCAA
This sequence comes from Schistocerca nitens, assembly GCF_023898315.1. Classification (NCBI taxonomy): domain Eukaryota; kingdom Metazoa; phylum Arthropoda; class Insecta; order Orthoptera; family Acrididae; genus Schistocerca; species Schistocerca nitens. The sequence goes on along the minus strand of NC_064619.1, from coordinate 667,645,416 downwards.
ACTCGAGGAGCTCCCGGAAGGAGTACTGTGAAAGCCTTAAGGTCAATAAATAATGGCGTATCGCTTCTGGTGAACTAGCCAGAGTAAGCTTGTAGATGTGACTGTGGTAAAATGGGGAGCAAGTGGCAGGAGTAACTATGACTCTCTTAAGGTAGCCAAATGCCTCGTCAACAGGCGAATTCCAACGGCAAACTCGAGGAGCTCCCGGCAGGAGTACTGTGAAAGTCTTAAGGTCAACAAATAATGGCGTATCGCTTCTGGTGAACTGGCCAGAGTAAGCTTGTAGATGCGACTGTGGTAAAATGGGGAGCAAGTGGCAGGAGTAACTATGACTCTCTTAGGGTTGCCAAATAACTCGTCAAAAGGCGAATTACATCGGCAAACCCGAGGAGCTCCCGGAAGGAGTACTGTGAAAGTCTTAAGGTCAACAAATAATGGCGTATCGCTTCTGGTGAACTGGCCAGAGTAAGCTTGTAGATGCGACTGTGGTAAAACGAGGAGCAAGTGGCAGGAGTAACTATGACTCTCTTAAGGTAGCCAAATGCCTCGTCAACAGGCGAATTCCAACGGCAAACTCGAGGAGCTCCCGGAAGGAGTACTGTGAAAGCCTTAAGGTCAACAAATAATGGCGTATCGCTCCTGGTGAACTGGCCAGAGTAAGCTTGTAGATGTGACTGTGTGAAACGGGGTGCAACTGGCAGGAGTAACTATGACTCTCTTAAGGTAGCCAAATGCCTCGTCAAAAGGCGAATTACATCGGCAAACTCGAGGAGCTCCCAGCAGGAGTACTGTGAAAGTCTTAAGGTCAACAAATAATGGCGTATCGCTTCTGGTGAACTAGCCAGAGTAAGCTTGTAGATGTGACTGTGGTAAAATGGGGAGCAAGTGGCAGGAGTAACTATGACTCTCTTAAGGTAGCCAAATGCCTCGTCAACAGGCGAATTCCAACGGCAAACTCGAGGAGCTCCCGGCAGGAGTACTGTGAAAGTCTTAAGGTCAACAAATAATGGCGTATCGCTTCTGGTGAACTGGCCAGAGTAAGCTTGTAGATGCGACTGTGGTAAAACGAGGAGCAAGTGGCAGGAGTAACTATGACTCTCTTAAGGTAGCCAAATGCCTCGTCAACAGGCGAATTCCAACGGCAAACTCGAGGAGCTCCCGGAAGGAGTACTGTGAAAGCCTTAAGGTCAATAAATAATGGCGTATCGCTTCTGGTGAACTAGCCAGAGTAAGCTTGTAGATGTGACTGTGGTAAAATGGGGAGCAAGTGGCAGGAGTAACTATGACTCTCTTAAGGTAGCCAAATGCCTCGTCAACAGGCGAATTCCAACGGCAAACTCGAGGAGCTCCCGGCAGGAGTACTGTGAAAGTCTTAAGGTCAACAAATAATGGCGTATCGCTTCTGGTGAACTGGCCAGAGTAAGCTTGTAGATGCGACTGTGGTAAAATGGGGAGCAAGTGGCAGGAGTAACTATGACTCTCTTAGGGTTGCCAAATAACTCGTCAAAAGGCGAATTCCAACGGCAAACTCGAGGAGCTCCCGGAAGGAGTACTGTGAAAGCCTTAAGGTCAATAAATAATGGCGTATCGCTTCTGGTGAACTAGCCAGAGTAAGCTTGTAGATGTGACTGTGGTAAAATGGGGAGCAAGTGGCAGGAGTAACTATGACTCTCTTAAGGTAGCCAAATGCCTCGTCAACAGGCGAATTCCAACGGCAAACTCGAGGAGCTCCCGGCAGGAGTACTGTGAAAGTCTTAAGGTCAACAAATAATGGCGTATCGCTTCTGGTGAACTGGCCAGAGTAAGCTTGTAGATGCGACTGTGGTAAAATGGGGAGCAAGTGGCAGGAGTAACTATGACTCTCTTAGGGTTGCCAAATAACTCGTCAAAAGGCGAATTACATCGGCAAACCCGAGGAGCTCCCGGAAGGAGTACTGTGAAAGTCTTAAGGTCAACAAATAATGGCGTATCGCTTCTGGTGAACTGGCCAGAGTAAGCTTGTAGATGCGACTGTGGTAAAACGAGGAGCAAGTGGCAGGAGTAACTATGACTCTCTTAAGGTAGCCAAATGCCTCGTCAACAGGCGAATTCCAACGGCAAACTCGAGGAGCTCCCGGAAGGAGTACTGTGAAAGCCTTAAGGTCAACAAATAATGGCGTATCGCTCCTGGTGAACTGGCCAGAGTAAGCTTGTAGATGTGACTGTGTGAAACGGGGTGCAACTGGCAGGAGTAACTATGACTCTCTTAAGGTAGCCAAATGCCTCGTCAAAAGGCGAATTACATCGGCAAACTCGAGGAGCTCCCAGCAGGAGTACTGTGAAAGTCTTAAGGTCAACAAATAATGGCGTATCGCTTCTGGTGAACTAGCCAGAGTAAGCTTGTAGATGTGACTGTGGTAAAATGGGGAGCAAGTGGCAGGAGTAACTATGACTCTCTTAAGGTAGCCAAATGCCTCGTCAACAGGCGAATTCCAACGGCAAACTCGAGGAGCTCCCGGCAGGAGTACTGTGAAAGTCTTAAGGTCAACAAATAATGGCGTATCGCTTCTGGTGAACTGGCCAGAGTAAGCTTGTAGATGCGACTGTGGTAAAACGAGGAGCAAGTGGCAGGAGTAACTATGACTCTCTTAAGGTAGCCAAATGCCTCGTCAACAGGCGAATTCCAACGGCAAACTCGAGGAGCTCCCGGAAGGAGTACTGTGAAAGCCTTAAGGTCAATAAATAATGGCGTATCGCTTCTGGTGAACTAGCCAGAGTAAGCTTGTAGATGTGACTGTGGTAAAATGGGGAGCAAGTGGCAGGAGTAACTATGACTCTCTTAAGGTAGCCAAATGCCTCGTCAACAGGCGAATTCCAACGGCAAACTCGAGGAGCTCCCGGCAGGAGTACTGTGAAAGTCTTAAGGTCAACAAATAATGGCGTATCGCTTCTGGTGAACTGGCCAGAGTAAGCTTGTAGATGCGACTGTGGTAAAATGGGGAGCAAGTGGCAGGAGTAACTATGACTCTCTTAGGGTTGCCAAATAACTCGTCAAAAGGCGAATTACATCGGCAAACCCGAGGAGCTCCCGGAAGGAGTACTGTGAAAGTCTTAAGGTCAACAAATAATGGCGTATCGCTTCTGGTGAACTGGCCAGAGTAAGCTTGTAGATGTGACTGTGTGAAACGGGGTGCAACTGGCAGGAGTAACTATGACTCTCTTAAGGTAGCCAAATGCCTCGTCAAAAGGCGAATTACATCGGCAAACTCGAGGAGCTCCCAGCAGGAGTACTGTGAAAGTCTTAAGGTCAACAAATAATGGCGTATCGCTTCTGGTGAACTAGCCAGAGTAAGCTTGTAGATGTGACTGTGGTAAAATGGGGAGCAAGTGGCAGGAGTAACTATGACTCTCTTAAGGTAGCCAAATGCCTCGTCAACAGGCGAATTCCAACGGCAAACTCGAGGAGCTCCCGGCAGGAGTACTGTGAAAGTCTTAAGGTCAACAAATAATGGCGTATCGCTTCTGGTGAACTGGCCAGAGTAAGCTTGTAGATGCGACTGTGGTAAAACGAGGAGCAAGTGGCAGGAGTAACTATGACTCTCTTAAGGTAGCCAAATGCCTCGTCAACAGGCGAATTCCAACGGCAAACTCGAGGAGCTCCCGGAAGGAGTACTGTGAAAGCCTTAAGGTCAATAAATAATGGCGTATCGCTTCTGGTGAACTAGCCAGAGTAAGCTTGTAGATGTGACTGTGGTAAAATGGGGAGCAAGTGGCAGGAGTAACTATGACTCTCTTAAGGTAGCCAAATGCCTCGTCAACAGGCGAATTCCAACGGCAAACTCGAGGAGCTCCCGGCAGGAGTACTGTGAAAGTCTTAAGGTCAACAAATAATGGCGTATCGCTTCTGGTGAACTGGCCAGAGTAAGCTTGTAGATGCGACTGTGGTAAAATGGGGAGCAAGTGGCAGGAGTAACTATGACTCTCTTAAGGTAGCCAAATGCCTCGTCAACAGGCGAATTCCAACGGCAAACTCGAGGAGCTCCCGGCAGGAGTACTGTGAAAGTCTTAAGGTCAACAAATAATGGCGTATCGCTCCTGGTGAACTGGCCAGAGTAAGCTTGTAGATGTGACTGTGTGAAACGGGGTGCAACTGGCAGGAGTAACTATGACTCTCTTAAGGTAGCCAAATGCCTCGTCAAAAGGCGAATTACATCGGCAAACTCGAGGAGCTCCCAGCAGGAGTACTGTGAAAGTCTTAAGGTCATCAAATAATGGCGTATCGCTTCTGGTGAACTAGCCAGAGTAAGCTTGTAGATGTGACTGTGGTAAAATGGGGAGCAAGTGGCAGGAGTAACTATGACTCTCTTAAGGTAGCCAAATGCCTCGTCAACAGGCGAATTCCAACGGCAAACTCGAGGAGCTCCCGGCAGGAGTACTGTGAAAGTCTTAAGGTCAACAAATAATGGCGTATCGCTTCTGGTGAACTGGCCAGAGTAAGCTTGTAGATGCGACTGTGGTAAAACGAGGAGCAAGTGGCAGGAGTAACTATGACTCTCTTAAGGTAGCCAAATGCCTCGTCAACAGGCGAATTCCAACGGCAAACTCGAGGAGCTCCCGGAAGGAGTACTGTGAAAGCCTTAAGGTCAATAAATAATGGCGTATCGCTTCTGGTGAACTAGCCAGAGTAAGCTTGTAGATGTGACTGTGGTAAAATGGGGAGCAAGTGGCAGGAGTAACTATGACTCTCTTAAGGTAGCCAAATGCCTCGTCAACAGGCGAATTCCAACGGCAAACTCGAGGAGCTCCCGGCAGGAGTACTGTGAAAGTCTTAAGGTCAACAAATAATGGCGTATCGCTTCTGGTGAACTGGCCAGAGTAAGCTTGTAGATGCGACTGTGGTAAAATGGGGAGCAAGTGGCAGGAGTAACTATGACTCTCTTAGGGTTGCCAAATAACTCGTCAAAAGGCGAATTACATCGGCAAACCCGAGGAGCTCCCGGAAGGAGTACTGTGAAAGTCTTAAGGTCAACAAATAATGGCGTATCGCTTCTGGTGAACTGGCCAGAGTAAGCTTGTAGATGCGACTGTGGTAAAACGAGGAGCAAGTGGCAGGAGTAACTATGACTCTCTTAAGGTAGCCAAATGCCTCGTCAACAGGCGAATTCCAACGGCAAACTCGAGGAGCTCCCGGAAGGAGTACTGTGAAAGCCTTAATGTCAACAAATAATGGCGTATCGCTCCTGGTGAACTGGCCAGAGTAAGCTTGTAGATGTGACTGTGTGAAACGGGGTGCAACTGGCAGGAGTAACTATGACTCTCTTAAGGTAGCCAAATGCCTCGTCAAAAGGCGAATTACATCGGCAAACTCGAGGAGCTCCCAGCAGGAGTACTGTGAAAGTCTTAAGGTCAACAAATAATGGCGTATCGCTTCTGGTGAACTAGCCAGAGTAAGCTTGTAGATGTGACTGTGGTAAAATGGGGAGCAAGTGGCAGGAGTAACTATGACTCTCTTAAGGTAGCCAAATGCCTCGTCAACAGGCGAATTCCAACGGCAAACTCGAGGAGCTCCCGGCAGGAGTACTGTGAAAGTCTTAAGGTCAACAAATAATGGCGTATCGCTTCTGGTGAACTGGCCAGAGTAAGCTTGTAGATGCGACTGTGGTAAAACGAGGAGCAAGTGGCAGGAGTAACTATGACTCTCTTAAGGTAGCCAAATGCCTCGTCAACAGGCGAATTCCAACGGCAAACTCGAGGAGCTCCCGGAAGGAGTACTGTGAAAGCCTTAAGGTCAATAAATAATGGCGTATCGCTTCTGGTGAACTAGCCAGAGTAAGCTTGTAGATGTGACTGTGGTAAAATGGGGAGCAAGTGGCAGGAGTAACTATGACTCTCTTAAGGTAGCCAAATGCCTCGTCAACAGGCGAATTCCAACGGCAAACTCGAGGAGCTCCCGGCAGGAGTACTGTGAAAGTCTTAAGGTCAACAAATAATGGCGTATCGCTTCTGGTGAACTGGCCAGAGTAAGCTTGTAGATGCGACTGTGGTAAAATGGGGAGCAAGTGGCAGGAGTAACTATGACTCTCTTAGGGTTGCCAAATAACTCGTCAAAAGGCGAATTACATCGGCAAACCCGAGGAGCTCCCGGAAGGAGTACTGTGAAAGTCTTAAGGTCAACAAATAATGGCGTATCGCTTCTGGTGAACTGGCCAGAGTAAGCTTGTAGATGTGACTGTGTGAAACGGGGTGCAACTGGCAGGAGTAACTATGACTCTCTTAAGGTAGCCAAATGCCTCGTCAAAAGGCGAATTACATCGGCAAACTCGAGGAGCTCCCAGCAGGAGTACTGTGAAAGTCTTAAGGTCAACAAATAATGGCGTATCGCTTCTGGTGAACTGGCCAGAGTAAGCTTGTAGATGCGACTGTGGTAAAATGGGGAGCAAGTGGCAGGAGTAACTATGACTCTCTTAAGGTAGCCAAATGCCTCGTCAACAGGCGAATTCCAACGGCAAACTCGAGGAGCTCCCGGCAGGAGTACTGTGAAAGTCTTAAGGTCAACAAATAATGGCGTATCGCTTCTGGTGAACTGGCCAGAGTAAGCTTGTAGATGCGACTGTGGTAAAACGAGGAGCAAGTGGCAGGAGTAACTATGACTCTCTTAAGGTAGCCAAATGCCTCGTCAACAGGCGAATTCCAACGGCAAACTCGAGGAGCTCCCGGAAGGAGTACTGTGAAAGCCTTAAGGTCAATAAATAATGGCGTATCGCTTCTGGTGAACTAGCCAGAGTAAGCTTGTAGATGTGACTGTGGTAAAATGGGGAGCAAGTGGCAGGAGTAACTATGACTCTCTTAAGGTAGCCAAATGCCTCGTCAACAGGCGAATTCCAACGGCAAACTCGAGGAGCTCCCGGCAGGAGTACTGTGAAAGTCTTAAGGTCAACAAATAATGGCGTATCGCTTCTGGTGAACTGGCCAGAGTAAGCTTGTAGATGCGACTGTGGTAAAATGGGGAGCAAGTGGCAGGAGTAACTATGACTCTCTTAAGGTAGCCAAATGCCTCGTCAACAGGCGAATTCCAACGGCAAACTCGAGGAGCTCCCGGCAGGAGTACTGTGAAAGTCTTAAGGTCAACAAATAATGGCGTATCGCTCCTGGTGAACTGGCCAGAGTAAGCTTGTAGATGTGACTGTGTGAAACGGGGTGCAACTGGCAGGAGTAACTATGACTCTCTTAAGGTAGCCAAATGCCTCGTCAAAAGGCGAATTACATCGGCAAACTCGAGGAGCTCCCAGCAGGAGTACTGTGAAAGTCTTAAGGTCATCAAATAATGGCGTATCGCTTCTGGTGAACTAGCCAGAGTAAGCTTGTAGATGCGACTGTGGTAAAACGAGGAGCAAGTGGCAGGAGTAACTATGACTCTCTTAAGGAAGCCAAATGCCTCGTCAACAGGCGAATTCCAACGGCAAACTCGAGGAGCTCCCGGAAGGAGTACTGTGAAAGCCTTAAGGTCAACAAATAATGGCGTATCGCTCCTGGTGAACTGGCCAGAGTAAGCTTGTAGATGCGACTGTGGTAAAATGGGGAGCAAGTGGCAGGAGTAACTATGACTCTCTTAAGGTAGCCAAATGCCTCGTCAACAGGCGAATTCCAACGGCAAACTCGAGGAGCTCCCGGCAGGAGTACTGTGAAAGTCTTAAGGTCAACAAATAATGGCGTATCGCTTCTGGTGAACTGGCCAGAGTAAGCTTGTAGATGCGACTGTGGTAAAATGGGGAGCAAGTGGCAGGAGTAACTATGACTCTCTTAGGGTTGCCAAATAACTCGTCAAAAGGCGAATTACATCGGCAAACCCGAGGAGCTCCCGGAAGGAGTACTGTGAAAGTCTTAAGGTCAACAAATAATGGCGTATCGCTTCTGGTGAACTGGCCAGAGTAAGCTTGTAGATGCGACTGTGGTAAAACGAGGAGCAAGTGGCAGGAGTAACTATGACTCTCTTAAGGTAGCCAAATGCCTCGTCAACAGGCGAATTCCAACGGCAAACTCGAGGAGCTCCCGGAAGGAGTACTGTGAAAGCCTTAAGGTCAACAAATAATGGCGTATCGCTCCTGGTGAACTGGCCAGAGTAAGCTTGTAGATGTGACTGTGTGAAACGGGGTGCAACTGGCAGGAGTAACTATGACTCTCTTAAGGTAGCCAAATGCCTCGTCAAAAGGCGAATTACATCGGCAAACTCGAGGAGCTCCCAGCAGGAGTACTGTGAAAGTCTTAAGGTCAACAAATAATGGCGTATCGCTTCTGGTGAACTAGCCAGAGTAAGCTTGTAGATGTGACTGTGGTAAAATGGGGAGCAAGTGGCAGGAGTAACTATGACTCTCTTAAGGTAGCCAAATGCCTCGTCAACAGGCGAATTCCAACGGCAAACTCGAGGAGCTCCCGGCAGGAGTACTGTGAAAGTCTTAAGGTCAACAAATAATGGCGTATCGCTTCTGGTGAACTGGCCAGAGTAAGCTTGTAGATGCGACTGTGGTAAAACGAGGAGCAAGTGGCAGGAGTAACTATGACTCTCTTAAGGTAGCCAAATGCCTCGTCAACAGGCGAATTCCAACGGCAAACTCGAGGAGCTCCCGGAAGGAGTACTGTGAAAGCCTTAAGGTCAATAAATAATGGCGTATCGCTTCTGGTGAACTAGCCAGAGTAAGCTTGTAGATGTGACTGTGGTAAAATGGGGAGCAAGTGGCAGGAGTAACTATGACTCTCTTAAGGTAGCCAAATGCCTCGTCAACAGGCGAATTCCAACGGCAAACTCGAGGAGCTCCCGGCAGGAGTACTGTGAAAGTCTTAAGGTCAACAAATAATGGCGTATCGCTTCTGGTGAACTGGCCAGAGTAAGCTTGTAGATGCGACTGTGGTAAAATGGGGAGCAAGTGGCAGGAGTAACTATGACTCTCTTAGGGTTGCCAAATAACTCGTCAAAAGGCGAATTCCAACGGCAAACTCGAGGAGCTCCCGGAAGGAGTACTGTGAAAGCCTTAAGGTCAATAAATAATGGCGTATCGCTTCTGGTGAACTAGCCAGAGTAAGCTTGTAGATGTGACTGTGGTAAAATGGGGAGCAAGTGGCAGGAGTAACTATGACTCTCTTAAGGTAGCCAAATGCCTCGTCAACAGGCGAATTCCAACGGCAAACTCGAGGAGCTCCCGGCAGGAGTACTGTGAAAGTCTTAAGGTCAACAAATAATGGCGTATCGCTTCTGGTGAACTGGCCAGAGTAAGCTTGTAGATGCGACTGTGGTAAAATGGGGAGCAAGTGGCAGGAGTAACTATGACTCTCTTAGGGTTGCCAAATAACTCGTCAAAAGGCGAATTACATCGGCAAACCCGAGGAGCTCCCGGAAGGAGTACTGTGAAAGTCTTAAGGTCAACAAATAATGGCGTATCGCTTCTGGTGAACTGGCCAGAGTAAGCTTGTAGATGCGACTGTGGTAAAACGAGGAGCAAGTGGCAGGAGTAACTATGACTCTCTTAAGGTAGCCAAATGCCTCGTCAACAGGCGAATTCCAACGGCAAACTCGAGGAGCTCCCGGAAGGAGTACTGTGAAAGCCTTAAGGTCAACAAATAATGGCGTATCGCTCCTGGTGAACTGGCCAGAGTAAGCTTGTAGATGTGACTGTGTGAAACGGGGTGCAACTGGCAGGAGTAACTATGACTCTCTTAAGGTAGCCAAATGCCTCGTCAAAAGGCGAATTACATCGGCAAACTCGAGGAGCTCCCAGCAGGAGTACTGTGAAAGTCTTAAGGTCAACAAATAATGGCGTATCGCTTCTGGTGAACTAGCCAGAGTAAGCTTGTAGATGTGACTGTGGTAAAATGGGGAGCAAGTGGCAGGAGTAACTATGACTCTCTTAAGGTAGCCAAATGCCTCGTCAACAGGCGAATTCCAACGGCAAACTCGAGGAGCTCCCGGCAGGAGTACTGTGAAAGTCTTAAGGTCAACAAATAATGGCGTATCGCTTCTGGTGAACTGGCCAGAGTAAGCTTGTAGATGCGACTGTGGTAAAACGAGGAGCAAGTGGCAGGAGTAACTATGACTCTCTTAAGGTAGCCAAATGCCTCGTCAACAGGCGAATTCCAACGGCAAACTCGAGGAGCTCCCGGAAGGAGTACTGTGAAAGCCTTAAGGTCAATAAATAATGGCGTATCGCTTCTGGTGAACTAGCCAGAGTAAGCTTGTAGATGTGACTGTGGTAAAATGGGGAGCAAGTGGCAGGAGTTACTATGACTCTCTTAAGGTAGCCAAATGCCTCGTCAACAGGCGAATTCCAACGGCAAACTCGAGGAGCTCCCGGCAGGAGTACTGTGAAAGTCTTAAGGTCAACAAATAATGGCGTATCGCTTCTGGTGAACTGGCCAGAGTAAGCTTGTAGATGCGACTGTGGTAAAATGGGGAGCAAGTGGCAGGAGTAACTATGACTCTCTTAGGGTTGCCAAATAACTCGTCAAAAGGCGAATTACATCGGCAAACCCGAGGAGCTCCCGGAAGGAGTACTGTGAAAGTCTTAAGGTCAACAAATAATGGCGTATCGCTTCTGGTGAACTGGCCAGAGTAAGCTTGTAGATGTGACTGTGTGAAACGGGGTGCAACTGGCAGGAGTAACTATGACTCTCTTAAGGTAGCCAAATGCCTCGTCAAAAGGCGAATTACATCGGCAAACTCGAGGAGCTCCCAGCAGGAGTACTGTGAAAGTCTTAAGGTCAACAAATAATGGCGTATCGCTTCTGGTGAACTAGCCAGAGTAAGCTTGTAGATGTGACTGTGGTAAAATGGGGAGCAAGTGGCAGGAGTAACTATGACTCTCTTAAGGTAGCCAAATGCCTCGTCAACAGGCGAATTCCAACGGCAAACTCGAGGAGCTCCCGGCAGGAGTACTGTGAAAGTCTTAAGGTCAACAAATAATGGCGTATCGCTTCTGGTGAACTGGCCAGAGTAAGCTTGTAGATGCGACTGTGGTAAAACGAGGAGCAAGTGGCAGGAGTAACTATGACTCTCTTAAGGTAGCCAAATGCCTCGTCAACAGGCGAATTCCAACGGCAAACTCGAGGAGCTCCCGGAAGGAGTACTGTGAAAGCCTTAAGGTCAATAAATAATGGCGTATCGCTTCTGGTGAACTAGCCAGAGTAAGCTTGTAGATGTGACTGTGGTAAAATGGGGAGCAAGTGGCAGGAGCAACTATGACTCTCTTAAGGTAGCCAAATGCCTCGTCAACAGGCGAATTCCAACGGCAAACTCGAGGAGCTCCCGGCAGGAGTACTGTGAAAGTCTTAAGGTCAACAAATAATGGCGTATCGCTTCTGGTGAACTGGCCAGAGTAAGCTTGTAGATGCGACTGTGGTAAAATGGGGAGCAAGTGGCAGGAGTAACTATGACTCTCTTAAGGTAGCCAAATGCCTCGTCAACAGGCGAATTCCAACGGCAAACTCGAGGAGCTCCCGGCAGGAGTACTGTGAAAGTCTTAAGGTCAACAAATAATGGCGTATCGCTCCTGGTGAACTGGCCAGAGTAAGCTTGTAGATGTGACTGTGTGAAACGGGGTGCAACTGGCAGGAGTAACTATGACTCTCTTAAGGTAGCCAAATGCCTCGTCAAAAGGCGAATTACATCGGCAAACTCGAGGAGCTCCCAGCAGGAGTACTGTGAAAGTCTTAAGGTCATCAAATAATGGCGTATCGCTTCTGGTGAACTAGCCAGAGTAAGCTTGTAGATGTGACTGTGGTAAAATGGGGAGCAAGTGGCAGGAGTAACTATGACTCTCTTAAGGTAGCCAAATGCCTCGTCAACAGGCGAATTCCAACGGCAAACTCGAGGAGCTCCCGGCAGGAGTACTGTGAAAGTCTTAAGGTCAACAAATAATGGCGTATCGCTTCTGGTGAACTGGCCAGAGTAAGCTTGTAGATGCGACTGTGGTAAAACGAGGAGCAAGTGGCAGGAGTAACTATGACTCTCTTAAGGTAGCCAAATGCCTCGTCAACAGGCGAATTCCAACGGCAAACTCGAGGAGCTCCCGGAAGGAGTACTGTGAAAGCCTTAAGGTCAATAAATAATGGCGTATCGCTTCTGGTGAACTAGCCAGAGTAAGCTTGTAGATGTGACTGTGGTAAAATGGGGAGCAAGTGGCAGGAGTAACTATGACTCTCTTAAGGTAGCCAAATGCCTCGTCAACAGGCGAATTCCAACGGCAAACTCGAGGAGCTCCCGGCAGGAGTACTGTGAAAGTCTTAAGGTCAACAAATAATGGCGTATCGCTTCTGGTGAACTGGCCAGAGTAAGCTTGTAGATGCGACTGTGGTAAAATGGGGAGCAAGTGGCAGGAGTAACTATGACTCTCTTAGGGTTGCCAAATAACTCGTCAAAAGGCGAATTACATCGGCAAACCCGAGGAGCTCCCGGAAGGAGTACTGTGAAAGTCTTAAGGTCAACAAATAATGGCGTATCGCTTCTGGTGAACTGGCCAGAGTAAGCTTGTAGATGCGACTGTGGTAAAACGAGGAGCAAGTGGCAGGAGTAACTATGACTCTCTTAAGGTAGCCAAATGCCTCGTCAACAGGCGAATTCCAACGGCAAACTCGAGGAGCTCCCGGAAGGAGTACTGTGAAAGCCTTAATGTCAACAAATAATGGCGTATCGCTCCTGGTGAACTGGCCAGAGTAAGCTTGTAGATGTGACTGTGTGAAACGGGGTGCAACTGGCAGGAGTAACTATGACTCTCTTAAGGTAGCCAAATGCCTCGTCAAAAGGCGAATTACATCGGCAAACTCGAGGAGCTCCCAGCAGGAGTACTGTGAAAGTCTTAAGGTCAACAAATAATGGCGTATCGCTTCTGGTGAACTAGCCAGAGTAAGCTTGTAGATGTGACTGTGGTAAAATGGGGAGCAAGTGGCAGGAGTAACTATGACTCTCTTAAGGTAGCCAAATGCCTCGTCAACAGGCGAATTCCAACGGCAAACTCGAGGAGCTCCCGGCAGGAGTACTGTGAAAGTCTTAAGGTCAACAAATAATGGCGTATCGCTTCTGGTGAACTGGCCAGAGTAAGCTTGTAGATGCGACTGTGGTAAAACGAGGAGCAAGTGGCAGGAGTAACTATGACTCTCTTAAGGTAGCCAAATGCCTCGTCAACAGGCGAATTCCAACGGCAAACTCGAGGAGCTCCCGGAAGGAGTACTGTGAAAGCCTTAAGGTCAATAAATAATGGCGTATCGCTTCTGGTGAACTAGCCAGAGTAAGCTTGTAGATGTGACTGTGGTAAAATGGGGAGCAAGTGGCAGGAGTAACTATGACTCTCTTAAGGTAGCCAAATGCCTCGTCAACAGGCGAATTCCAACGGCAAACTCGAGGAGCTCCCGGCAGGAGTACTGTGAAAGTCTTAATGTCAACAAATAATGGCGTATCGCTTCTGGTGAACTGGCCAGAGTAAGCTTGTAGATGCGACTGTGGTAAAATGGGGAGCAAGTGGCAGGAGTAACTATGACTCTCTTAGGGTTGCCAAATAACTCGTCAAAAGGCGAATTACATCGGCAAACCCGAGGAGCTCCCGGAAGGAGTACTGTGAAAGTCTTAAGGTCAACAAATAATGGCGTATCGCTTCTGGTGAACTGGCCAGAGTAAGCTTGTAGATGCGACTGTGGTAAAACGAGGAGCAAGTGGCAGGAGTAACTATGACTCTCTTAAGGTAGCCAAATGCCTCGTCAACAGGCGAATTCCAACGGCAAACTCGAGGAGCTCCCGGAAGGAGTACTGTGAAAGCCTTAAGGTCAACAAATAATGGCGTATCGCTCCTGGTGAACTGGCCAGAGTAAGCTTGTAGATGTGACTGTGTGAAACGGGGTGCAACTGGCAGGAGTAACTATGACTCTCTTAAGGTAGCCAAATGCCTCGTCAAAAGGCGAATTACATCGGCAAACTCGAGGAGCTCCCAGCAGGAGTACTGTGAAAGTCTTAAGGTCATCAAATAATGGCGTATCGCTTCTGGTGAACTAGCCAGAGTAAGCTTGTAGATGTGACTGTGGTAAAATGGGGAGCAAGTGGCAGGAGTAACTATGACTCTCTTAAGGTAGCCAAATGCCTCGTCAACAGGCGAATTCCAACGGCAAACTCGAGGAGCTCCCGGCAGGAGTACTGTGAAAGTCTTAAGGTCAACAAATAATGGCGTATCGCTTCTGGTGAACTGGCCAGAGTAAGCTTGTAGATGCGACTGTGGTAAAACGAGGAGCAAGTGGCAGGAGTAACTATGACTCTCTTAAGGTAGCCAAATGCCTCGTCAACAGGCGAATTCCAACGGCAAACTCGAGGAGCTCCCGGAAGGAGTACTGTGAAAGCCTTAAGGTCAATAAATAATGGCGTATCGCTTCTGGTGAACTAGCCAGAGTAAGCTTGTAGATGTGACTGTGGTAAAATGGGGAGCAAGTGGCAGGAGTAACTATGACTCTCTTAAGGTAGCCAAATGCCTCGTCAACAGGCGAATTCCAACGGCAAACTCGAGGAGCTCCCGGCAGGAGTACTGTGAAAGTCTTAAGGTCAACAAATAATGGCGTATCGCTTCTGGTGAACTGGCCAGAGTAAGCTTGTAGATGCGACTGTGGTAAAATGGGGAGCAAGTGGCAGGAGTAACTATGACTCTCTTAGGGTTGCCAAATAACTCGTCAAAAGGCGAATTACATCGGCAAACCCGAGGAGCTCCCGGAAGGAGTACTGTGAAAGTCTTAAGGTCAACAAATAATGGCGTATCGCTTCTGGTGAACTGGCCAGAGTAAGCTTGTAGATGTGACTGTGTGAAACGGGGTGCAACTGGCAGGAGTAACTATGACTCTCTTAAGGTAGCCAAATGCCTCGTCAAAAGGCGAATTACATCGGCAAACTCGAGGAGCTCCCAGCAGGAGTACTGTGAAAGTCTTAAGGTCAACAAATAATGGCGTATCGCTTCTGGTGAACTAGCCAGAGTAAGCTTGTAGATGTGACTGTGGTAAAATGGGGAGCAAGTGGCAGGAGTAACTATGACTCTCTTAAGGTAGCCAAATGCCTCGTCAACAGGCGAATTCCAACGGCAAACTCGAGGAGCTCCCGGCAGGAGTACTGTGAAAGTCTTAAGGTCAACAAATAATGGCGTATCGCTTCTGGTGAACTGGCCAGAGTAAGCTTGTAGATGCGACTGTGGTAAAACGAGGAGCAAGTGGCAGGAGTAACTATGACTCTCTTAAGGTAGCCAAATGCCTCGTCAACAGGCGAATTCCAACGGCAAACTCGAGGAGCTCCCGGAAGGAGTACTGTGAAAGCCTTAAGGTCAATAAAAAATGGCGTATCGCTTCTGGTGAACTAGCCAGAGTAAGCTTGTAGATGTGACTGTGGTAAAATGGGGAGCAAGTGGCAGGAGTAACTATGACTCTCTTAAGGTAGCCAAATGCCTCGTCAACAGGCGAATTCCAACGGCAAACTCGAGGAGCTCCCGGCAGGAGTACTGTGAAAGTCTTAAGGTCAACAAATAATGGCGTATCGCTTCTGGTGAACTGGCCAGAGTAAGCTTGTAGATGCGACTGTGGTAAAATGGGGAGCAAGTGGCAGGAGTAACTATGACTCTCTTAAGGTAGCCAAATGCCTCGTCAACAGGCGAATTCCAACGGCAAACTCGAGGAGCTCCCGGCAGGAGTACTGTGAAAGTCTTAAGGTCAACAAATAATGGCGTATCGCTCCTGGTGAACTGGCCAGAGTAAGCTTGTAGATGTGACTGTGTGAAACGGGGTGCAACTGGCAGGAGTAACTATGACTCTCTTAAGGTAGCCAAATGCCTCGTCAAAAGGCGAATTACATCGGCAAACTCGAGGAGCTCCCAGCAGGAGTACTGTGAAAGTCTTAAGGTCAACAAATAATGGCGTATCGCTTCTGGTGAACTAGCCAGAGTAAGCTTGTAGATGTGACTGTGGTAAAATGGGGAGCAAGTGGCAGGAGTAACTATGACTCTCTTAAGGTAGCCAAATGCCTCGTCAACAGGCGAATTCCAACGGCAAACTCGAGGAGCTCCCGGCAGGAGTACTGTGAAAGTCTTAAGGTCAACAAATAATGGCGTATCGCTTCTGGTGAACTGGCCAGAGTAAGCTTGTAGATGCGACTGTGGTAAAACGAGGAGCAAGTGGCAGGAGTAACTATGACTCTCTTAAGGTAGCCAAATGCCTCGTCAACAGGCGAATTCCAACGGCAAACACGAGGAGCTCCCGGCAGGAGTACTGTGAAAGTCTTAAGGTCAACAAATAATGGCGTATCGCTTCTGGTGAACTGGCCAGAGTAAGCTTGTAGATGCGACTGTGGTAAAACGAGGAGCAAGTGGCAGGAGTAACTATGACTCTCTTAAGATAGCCAAATGCCTCGTCAACAGGCGAATTCCAACGGCAAACTCGAGGAGCTCCCGGCAGGAGTACTGTGAAAGTCTTAAGGTCAACAAATAATGGCGTATCGCTTCTGGTGAACTGGCCAGAGTAAGCTTGTAGATGCGACTGTGGTAAAATGGGGAGCAAGTGGCAGGAGTAACTATGACTCTCTTAAGGTAGCCAAATGCCTCGTCAACAGGCGAATTCCAACGGCAAACACGAGGAGCTCCCGGCAGGAGTACTGTGAAAGTCTTAAGGTCAACAAATAATGGCGTATCGCTTCTGGTGAACTGGCCAGAGTAAGCTTGTAGATGCGACTGTGGTAAAACGAGGAGCAAGTGGCAGGAGTAACTATGACTCTCTTAAGATAGCCAAATGCCTCGTCAACAGGCGAATTCCAACGGCAAACTCGAGGAGCTCCCGGCAGGAGTACTGTGAAAGTCTTAAGGTCAACAAATAATGGCGTATCGCTTCTGGTGAACTGGCCAGAGTAAGCTTGTAGATGCGACTGTGGTAAAATGGGGAGCAAGTGGCAGGAGTAACTATGACTCTCTTAGGGTTGCCAAATAACTCGTCAAAAGGCGAATTACATCGGCAAACCCGAGGAGCTCCCGGAAGGAGTACTGTGAAAGTCTTAAGGTCAACAAATAATGGCGTATCGCTTCTGGTGAACTGGCCAGAGTAAGCTTGTAGATGCGACTGTGGTAAAACGAGGAGCAAGTGGCAGGAGTAACTATGACTCTCTTAAGGTAGCCAAATGCCTCGTCAACAGGCGAATTCCAACGGCAAACTCGAGGAGCTCCCGGA
Source organism: Schistocerca nitens (assembly GCF_023898315.1). Lineage (NCBI taxonomy): Eukaryota > Metazoa > Arthropoda > Insecta > Orthoptera > Acrididae > Schistocerca > Schistocerca nitens. The sequence goes on along the minus strand of NC_064619.1, from coordinate 667,628,223 downwards.
AGGAGTACTGTGAAAGCCTTAAGGTCAACAAATAATGGCGTATCGCTCCTGGTGAACTGGCCAGAGTAAGCTTGTAGATGTGACTGTGTGAAACGGGGTGCAACTGGCAGGAGTAACTATGACTCTCTTAAGGTAGCCAAATGCCTCGTCAAAAGGCGAATTACATCGGCAAACTCGAGGAGCTCCCAGCAGGAGTACTGTGAAAGTCTTAAGGTCAACAAATAATGGCGTATCGCTTCTGGTGAACTAGCCAGAGTAAGCTTGTAGATGTGACTGTGGTAAAATGGGGAGCAAGTGGCAGGAGTAACTATGACTCTCTTAAGGTAGCCAAATGCCTCGTCAACAGGCGAATTCCAACGGCAAACTCGAGGAGCTCCCGGCAGGAGTACTGTGAAAGTCTTAAGGTCAACAAATAATGGCGTATCGCTTCTGGTGAACTGGCCAGAGTAAGCTTGTAGATGCGACTGTGGTAAAACGAGGAGCAAGTGGCAGGAGTAACTATGACTCTCTTAAGGTAGCCAAATGCCTCGTCAACAGGCGAATTCCAACGGCAAACTCGAGGAGCTCCCGGAAGGAGTACTGTGAAAGCCTTAAGGTCAATAAATAATGGCGTATCGCTTCTGGTGAACTAGCCAGAGTAAGCTTGTAGATGTGACTGTGGTAAAATGGGGAGCAAGTGGCAGGAGTAACTATGACTCTCTTAAGGTAGCCAAATGCCTCGTCAACAGGCGAATTCCAACGGCAAACTCGAGGAGCTCCCGGCAGGAGTACTGTGAAAGTCTTAAGGTCAACAAATAATGGCGTATCGCTTCTGGTGAACTGGCCAGAGTAAGCTTGTAGATGCGACTGTGGTAAAATGGGGAGCAAGTGGCAGGAGTAACTATGACTCTCTTAGGGTTGCCAAATAACTCGTCAAAAGGCGAATTACATCGGCAAACCCGAGGAGCTCCCGGAAGGAGTACTGTGAAAGTCTTAAGGTCAACAAATAATGGCGTATCGCTTCTGGTGAACTGGCCAGAGTAAGCTTGTAGATGCGACTGTGGTAAAACGAGGAGCAAGTGGCAGGAGTAACTATGACTCTCTTAAGGTAGCCAAATGCCTCGTCAACAGGCGAATTCCAACGGCAAACTCGAGGAGCTCCCGGAAGGAGTACTGTGAAAGCCTTAAGGTCAACAAATAATGGCGTATCGCTCCTGGTGAACTGGCCAGAGTAAGCTTGTAGATGTGACTGTGTGAAACGGGGTGCAACTGGCAGGAGTAACTATGACTCTCTTAAGGTAGCCAAATGCCTCGTCAAAAGGCGAATTACATCGGCAAACTCGAGGAGCTCCCAGCAGGAGTACTGTGAAAGTCTTAAGGTCAACAAATAATGGCGTATCGCTTCTGGTGAACTAGCCAGAGTAAGCTTGTAGATGTGACTGTGGTAAAATGGGGAGCAAGTGGCAGGAGTAACTATGACTCTCTTAAGGTAGCCAAATGCCTCGTCAACAGGCGAATTCCAACGGCAAACTCGAGGAGCTCCCGGCAGGAGTACTGTGAAAGTCTTAAGGTCAACAAATAATGGCGTATCGCTTCTGGTGAACTGGCCAGAGTAAGCTTGTAGATGCGACTGTGGTAAAACGAGGAGCAAGTGGCAGGAGTAACTATGACTCTCTTAAGGTAGCCAAATGCCTCGTCAACAGGCGAATTCCAACGGCAAACTCGAGGAGCTCCCGGAAGGAGTACTGTGAAAGCCTTAAGGTCAATAAATAATGGCGTATCGCTTCTGGTGAACTAGCCAGAGTAAGCTTGTAGATGTGACTGTGGTAAAATGGGGAGCAAGTGGCAGGAGTAACTATGACTCTCTTAAGGTAGCCAAATGCCTCGTCAACAGGCGAATTCCAACGGCAAACTCGAGGAGCTCCCGGCAGGAGTACTGTGAAAGTCTTAAGGTCAACAAATAATGGCGTATCGCTTCTGGTGAACTGGCCAGAGTAAGCTTGTAGATGCGACTGTGGTAAAATGGGGAGCAAGTGGCAGGAGTAACTATGACTCTCTTAAGGTAGCCAAATGCCTCGTCAACAGGCGAATTCCAACGGCAAACTCGAGGAGCTCCCGGCAGGAGTACTGTGAAAGTCTTAAGGTCAACAAATAATGGCGTATCGCTTCTGGTGAACTAGCCAGAGTAAGCTTGTAGATGTGACTGTGGTAAAATGGGGAGCAAGTGGCAGGAGTAACTATGACTCTCTTAAGGTAGCCAAATGCCTCGTCAACAGGCGAATTCCAACGGCAAACTCGAGGAGCTCCCAGCAGGAGTACTGTGAAAGTCTTAAGGTCAACAAATAATGGCGTATCGCTTCTGGTGAACTGGCCAGAGTAAGCTTGTAGATGCGACTGTGGTAAAATGGGGAGCAAGTGGCAGGAGTAACTATGACTCTCTTAGGGTTGCCAAATAACTCGTCAAAAGGCGAATTACATCGGCAAACCCGAGGAGCTCCCGGAAGGAGTACTGTGAAAGTCTTAAGGTCAACAAATAATGGCGTATCGCTTCTGGTGAACTGGCCAGAGTAAGCTTGTAGATGCGACTGTGGTAAAACGAGGAGCAAGTGGCAGGAGTAACTATGACTCTCTTAAGGTAGCCAAATGGCTCGTCAACAGGCGAATTCCAACGGCAAACTCGAGGAGCTCCCGGAAGGAGTACTGTGAAAGCCTTAAGGTCAACAAATAATGGCGTATCGCTCCTGGTGAACTGGCCAGAGTAAGCTTGTAGATGTGACTGTGTGAAACGGGGTGCAACTGGCAGGAGTAACTATGACTCTCTTAAGGTAGCCAAATGCCTCGTCAAAAGGCGAATTACATCGGCAAACTCGAGGAGCTCCCAGCAGGAGTACTGTGAAAGTCTTAAGGTCATCAAATAATGGCGTATCGCTTCTGGTGAACTAGCCAGAGTAAGCTTGTAGATGTGACTGTGGTAAAATGGGGAGCAAGTGGCAGGAGTAACTATGACTCTCTTAAGGTAGCCAAATGCCTCGTCAACAGGCGAATTCCAACGGCAAACTCGAGGAGCTCCCGGCAGGAGTACTGTGAAAGTCTTAAGGTCAACAAATAATGGCGTATCGCTTCTGGTGAACTGGCCAGAGTAAGCTTGTAGATGCGACTGTGGTAAAACGAGGAGCAAGTGGCAGGAGTAACTATGACTCTCTTAAGGTAGCCAAATGCCTCGTCAACAGGCGAATTCCAACGGCAAACTCGAGGAGCTCCCGGAAGGAGTACTGTGAAAGCCTTAAGGTCAATAAATAATGGCGTATCGCTTCTGGTGAACTAGCCAGAGTAAGCTTGTAGATGTGACTGTGGTAAAATGGGGAGCAAGTGGCAGGAGTAACTATGACTCTCTTAAGGTAGCCAAATGCCTCGTCAACAGGCGAATTCCAACGGCAAACTCGAGGAGCTCCCAGCAGGAGTACTGTGAAAGTCTTAAGGTCAACAAATAATGGCGTATCGCTTCTGGTGAACTGGCCAGAGTAAGCTTGTAGATGCGACTGTGGTAAAATGGGGAGCAAGTGGCAGGAGTAACTATGACTCTCTTAGGGTTGCCAAATAACTCGTCAAAAGGCGAATTACATCGGCAAACCCGAGGAGCTCCCGAAAGGAGTACTGTGAAAGTCTTAAGGTCAACAAATAATGGCGTATCGCTTCTGGTGAACTGGCCAGAGTAAGCTTGTAGATGCGACTGTGGTAAAACGAGGAGCAAGTGGCAGGAGTAACTATGACTCTCTTAAGGTAGCCAAATGCCTCGTCAACAGGCGAATTCCAACGGCAAACTCGAGGAGCTCCCGGAAGGAGTACTGTGAAAGCCTTAAGGTCAACAAATAATGGCGTATCGCTCCTGGTGAACTGGCCAGAGTAAGCTTGTAGATGTGACTGTGTGAAACGGGGTGCAACTGGCAGGAGTAACTATGACTCTCTTAAGGTAGCCAAATGCCTCGTCAAAAGGCGAATTACATCGGCAAACTCGAGGAGCTCCCAGCAGGAGTACTGTGAAAGTCTTAAGGTCATCAAATAATGGCGTATCGCTTCTGGTGAACTAGCCAGAGTAAGCTTGTAGATGTGACTGTGGTAAAATGGGGAGCAAGTGGCAGGAGTAACTATGACTCTCTTAAGGTAGCCAAATGCCTCGTCAACAGGCGAATTCCAACGGCAAACTCGAGGAGCTCCCGGCAGGAGTACTGTGAAAGTCTTAAGGTCAACAAATAATGGCGTATCGCTTCTGGTGAACTGGCCAGAGTAAGCTTGTAGATGCGACTGTGGTAAAACGAGGAGCAAGTGGCAGGAGTAACTATGACTCTCTTAAGGTAGCCAAATGCCTCGTCAACAGGCGAATTCCAACGGCAAACTCGAGGAGCTCCCGGAAGGAGTACTGTGAAAGCCTTAAGGTCAATAAATAATGGCGTATCGCTTCTGGTGAACTAGCCAGAGTAAGCTTGTAGATGTGACTGTGGTAAAATGGGGAGCAAGTGGCAGGAGTAACTATGACTCTCTTAAGGTAGCCAAATGCCTCGTCAACAGGCGAATTCCAACGGCAAACTCGAGGAGCTCCCGGCAGGAGTACTGTGAAAGTCTTAAGGTCAACAAATAATGGCGTATCGCTTCTGGTGAACTGGCCAGAGTAAGCTTGTAGATGCGACTGTGGTAAAATGGGGAGCAAGTGGCAGGAGTAACTATGACTCTCTTAGGGTTGCCAAATAACTCGTCAAAAGGCGAATTACATCGGCAAACCCGAGGAGCTCCCGGAAGGAGTACTGTGAAAGTCTTAAGGTCAACAAATAATGGCGTATCGCTTCTGGTGAACTGGCCAGAGTAAGCTTGTAGATGTGACTGTGTGAAACGGGGTGCAACTGGCAGGAGTAACTATGACTCTCTTAAGGTAGCCAAATGCCTCGTCAAAAGGCGAATTACATCGGCAAACTCGAGGAGCTCCCAGCAGGAGTACTGTGAAAGTCTTAAGGTCAACAAATAATGGCGTATCGCTTCTGGTGAACTAGCCAGAGTAAGCTTGTAGATGTGACTGTGGTAAAATGGGGAGCAAGTGGCAGGAGTAACTATGACTCTCTTAAGGTAGCCAAATGCGTCGTCAACAGGCGAATTCCAACGGCAAACTCGAGGAGCTCCCGGCAGGAGTACTGTGAAAGTCTTAAGGTCAACAAATAATGGCGTATCGCTTCTGGTGAACTGGCCAGAGTAAGCTTGTAGATGCGACTGTGGTAAAACGAGGAGCAAGTGGCAGGAGTAACTATGACTCTCTTAAGGTAGCCAAATGCCTCGTCAACAGGCGAATTCCAACGGCAAACTCGAGGAGCTCCCGGAAGGAGTACTGTGAAAGCCTTAAGGTCAATAAATAATGGCGTATCGCTTCTGGTGAACTAGCCAGAGTAAGCTTGTAGATGTGACTGTGGTAAAATGGGGAGCAAGTGGCAGGAGTAACTATGACTCTCTTAAGGTAGCCAAATGCCTCGTCAACAGGCGAATTCCAACGGCAAACTCGAGGAGCTCCCGGCAGGAGTACTGTGAAAGTCTTAAGGTCAACAAATAATGGCGTATCGCTTCTGGTGAACTGGCCAGAGTAAGCTTGTAGATGCGACTGTGGTAAAACGAGGAGCAAGTGGCAGGAGTAACTATGACTCTCTTAAGGTAGCCAAATGCCTCGTCAACAGGCGAATTCCAACGGCAAACTCGAGGAGCTCCCGGAAGGAGTACTGTGAAAGCCTTAAGGTCAATAAATAATGGCGTATCGCTTCTGGTGAACTAGCCAGAGTAAGCTTGTAGATGTGACTGTGGTAAAATGGGGAGCAAGTGGCAGGAGTAACTATGACTCTCTTAAGGTAGCCAAATGCCTCGTCAACAGGCGAATTCCAACGGCAAACTCGAGGAGCTCCCGGCAGGAGTACTGTGAAAGTCTTAAGGTCAACAAATAATGGCGTATCGCTTCTGGTGAACTGGCCAGAGTAAGCTTGTAGATGCGACTGTGGTAAAATGGGGAGCAAGTGGCAGGAGTAACTATGACTCTCTTAGGGTTGCCAAATAACTCGTCAAAAGGCGAATTACATCGGCAAACCCGAGGAGCTCCCGGAAGGAGTACTGTGAAAGTCTTAAGGTCAACAAATAATGGCGTATCGCTTCTGGTGAACTGGCCAGAGTAAGCTTGTAGATGCGACTGTGGTAAAACGAGGAGCAAGTGGCAGGAGTAACTATGACTCTCTTAAGGTAGCCAAATGCCTCGTCAACAGGCGAATTCCAACGGCAAACTCGAGGAGCTCCCGGAAGGAGTACTGTGAAAGCCTTAAGGTCAACAAATAATGGCGTATCGCTCCTGGTGAACTGGCCAGAGTAAGCTTGTAGATGTGACTGTGTGAAACGGGGTGCAACTGGCAGGAGTAACTATGACTCTCTTAAGGTAGCCAAATGCCTCGTCAAAAGGCGAATTACATCGGCAAACTCGAGGAGCTCCCAGCAGGAGTACTGTGAAAGTCTTAAGGTCAACAAATAATGGCGTATCGCTTCTGGTGAACTAGCCAGAGTAAGCTTGTAGATGTGACTGTGGTAAAATGGGGAGCAAGTGGCAGGAGTAACTATGACTCTCTTAAGGTAGCCAAATGCCTCGTCAACAGGCGAATTCCAACGGCAAACTCGAGGAGCTCCCGGCAGGAGTACTGTGAAAGTCTTAAGGTCAACAAATAATGGCGTATCGCTTCTGGTGAACTGGCCAGAGTAAGCTTGTAGATGCGACTGTGGTAAAACGAGGAGCAAGTGGCAGGAGTAACTATGACTCTCTTAAGGTAGCCAAATGCCTCGTCAACAGGCGAATTCCAACGGCAAACTCGAGGAGCTCCCGGAAGGAGTACTGTGAAAGCCTTAAGGTCAATAAATAATGGCGTATCGCTTCTGGTGAACTAGCCAGAGTAAGCTTGTAGATGTGACTGTGGTAAAATGGGGAGCAAGTGGCAGGAGTAACTATGACTCTCTTAAGGTAGCCAAATGCCTCGTCAACAGGCGAATTCCAACGGCAAACTCGAGGAGCTCCCGGCAGGAGTACTGTGAAAGTCTTAAGGTCAACAAATAATGGCGTATCGCTTCTGGTGAACTGGCCAGAGTAAGCTTGTAGATGCGACTGTGGTAAAATGGGGAGCAAGTGGCACGAGTAACTATGACTCTCTTAAGGTAGCCAAATGCCTCGTCAACAGGCGAATTCCAACGGCAAACTCGAGGAGCTCCCGGCAGGAGTACTGTGAAAGTCTTAAGGTCAACAAATAATGGCGTATCGCTTCTGGTGAACTAGCCAGAGTAAGCTTGTAGATGTGACTGTGGTAAAATGGGGAGCAAGTGGCAGGAGTAACTATGACTCTCTTAAGGTAGCCAAATGCCTCGTCAACAGGCGAATTCCAACGGCAAACTCGAGGAGCTCCCAGCAGGAGTACTGTGAAAGTCTTAAGGTCAACAAATAATGGCGTATCGCTTCTGGTGAACTGGCCAGAGTAAGCTTGTAGATGCGACTGTGGTAAAATGGGGAGCAAGTGGCAGGAGTAACTATGACTCTCTTAGGGTTGCCAAATAACTCGTCAAAAGGCGAATTACATCGGCAAACCCGAGGAGCTCCCGGAAGGAGTACTGTGAAAGTCTTAAGGTCAACAAATAATGGCGTATCGCTTCTGGTGAACTGGCCAGAGTAAGCTTGTAGATGCGACTGTGCTAAAACGAGGAGCAAGTGGCAGGAGTAACTATGACTCTCTTAAGGTAGCCAAATGCCTCGTCAACAGGCGAATTCCAACGGCAAACTCGAGGAGCTCCCGGAAGGAGTACTGTGAAAGCCTTAAGGTCAACAAATAATGGCGTATCGCTCCTGGTGAACTGGCCAGAGTAAGCTTGTAGATGTGACTGTGTGAAACGGGGTGCAACTGGCAGGAGTAACTATGACTCTCTTAAGGTAGCCAAATGCCTCGTCAAAAGGCGAATTACATCGGCAAACTCGAGGAGCTCCCAGCAGGAGTACTGTGAAAGTCTTAAGGTCATCAAATAATGGCGTATCGCTTCTGGTGAACTAGCCAGAGTAAGCTTGTAGATGTGACTGTGGTAAAATGGGGAGCAAGTGGCAGGAGTAACTATGACTCTCTTAAGGTAGCCAAATGCCTCGTCAACAGGCGAATTCCAACGGCAAACTCGAGGAGCTCCCGGCAGGAGTACTGTGAAAGTCTTAAGGTCAACAAATAATGGCGTATCGCTTCTGGTGAACTGGCCAGAGTAAGCTTGTAGATGCGACTGTGGTAAAACGAGGAGCAAGTGGCAGGAGTAACTATGACTCTCTTAAGGTAGCCAAATGCCTCGTCAACAGGCGAATTCCAACGGCAAACTCGAGGAGCTCCCGGAAGGAGTACTGTGAAAGCCTTAAGGTCAATAAATAATGGCGTATCGCTTCTGGTGAACTAGCCAGAGTAAGCTTGTAGATGTGACTGTGGTAAAATGGGGAGCAAGTGGCAGGAGTAACTATGACTCTCTTAAGGTAGCCAAATGCCTCGTCAACAGGCGAATTCCAACGGCAAACTCGAGGAGCTCCCGGCAGGAGTACTGTGAAAGTCTTAAGGTCAACAAATAATGGCGTATCGCTTCTGGTGAACTGGCCAGAGTAAGCTTGTAGATGCGACTGTGGTAAAATGGGGAGCAAGTGGCAGGAGTAACTATGACTCTCTTAGGGTTGCCAAATAACTCGTCAAAAGGCGAATTACATCGGCAAACCCGAGGAGCTCCCGGAAGGAGTACTGTGAAAGTCTTAAGGTCAACAAATAATGGCGTATCGCTTCTGGTGAACTGGCCAGAGTAAGCTTGTAGATGTGACTGTGTGAAACGGGGTGCAACTGGCAGGAGTAACTATGACTCTCTTAAGGTAGCCAAATGCCTCGTCAAAAGGCGAATTACATCGGCAAACTCGAGGAGCTCCCAGCAGGAGTACTGTGAAAGTCTTAAGGTCAACAAATAATGGCGTATCGCTTCTGGTGAACTAGCCAGAGTAAGCTTGTAGATGTGACTGTGGTAAAATGGGGAGCAAGTGGCAGGAGTAACTATGACTCTCTTAAGGTAGCCAAATGCGTCGTCAACAGGCGAATTCCAACGGCAAACTCGAGGAGCTCCCGGCAGGAGTACTGTGAAAGTCTTAAGGTCAACAAATAATGGCGTATCGCTTCTGGTGAACTGGCCAGAGTAAGCTTGTAGATGCGACTGTGGTAAAACGAGGAGCAAGTGGCAGGAGTAACTATGACTCTCTTAAGGTAGCCAAATGCCTCGTCAACAGGCGAATTCCAACGGCAAACTCGAGGAGCTCCCGGAAGGAGTACTGTGAAAGCCTTAAGGTCAATAAATAATGGCGTATCGCTTCTGGTGAACTAGCCAGAGTAAGCTTGTAGATGTGACTGTGGTAAAATGGGGAGCAAGTGGCAGGAGTAACTATGACTCTCTTAAGGTAGCCAAATGCCTCGTCAACAGGCGAATTCCAACGGCAAACTCGAGGAGCTCCCGGCACGAGTACTGTGAAAGTCTTAAGGTCAACAAATAATGGCGTATCGCTTCTGGTGAACTGGCCAGAGTAAGCTTGTAGATGCGACTGTGGTAAAATGGGGAGCAAGTGGCAGGAGTAACTATGACTCTCTTAAGGTAGCCAAATGCCTCGTCAACAGGCGAATTCCAACGGCAAACTCGAGGAGCTCCCGGCAGGAGTACTGTGAAAGTCTTAAGGTCAACAAATAATGGCGTATCGCTCCTGGTGAACTGGCCAGAGTAAGCTTGTAGATGTGACTGTGTGAAACGGGGTGCAACTGGCAGGAGTAACTATGACTCTCTTAAGGTAGCCAAATGCCTCGTCAAAAGGCGAATTACATCGGCAAACTCGAGGAGCTCCCAGCAGGAGTACTGTGAAAGTCTTAAGGTCATCAAATAATGGCGTATCGCTTCTGGTGAACTAGCCAGAGTAAGCTTGTAGATGTGACTGTGGTAAAATGGGGAGCAAGTGGCAGGAGTAACTATGACTCTCTTAAGGTAGCCAAATGCCTCGTCAACAGGCGAATTCCAACGGCAAACTCGAGGAGCTCCCGGCAGGAGTACTGTGAAAGTCTTAAGGTCAACAAATAATGGCGTATCGCTTCTGGTGAACTGGCCAGAGTAAGCTTGTAGATGCGACTGTGGTAAAACGAGGAGCAAGTGGCAGGAGTAACTATGACTCTCTTAAGGTAGCCAAATGCCTCGTCAACAGGCGAATTCCAACGGCAAACTCGAGGAGCTCCCGGAAGGAGTACTGTGAAAGCCTTAAGGTCAATAAATAATGGCGTATCGCTTCTGGTGAACTAGCCAGAGTAAGCTTGTAGATGTGACTGTGGTAAAATGGGGAGCTAGTGGCAGGAGTAACTATGACTCTCTTAAGGTAGCCAAATGCCTCGTCAACAGGCGAATTCCAACGGCAAACTCGAGGAGCTCCCGGCAGGAGTACTGTGAAAGTCTTAAGGTCAACAAATAATGGCGTATCGCTTCTGGTGAACTGGCCAGAGTAAGCTTGTAGATGCGACTGTGGTAAAATGGGGAGCAAGTGGCAGGAGTAACTATGACTCTCTTAGGGTTGCCAAATAACTCGTCAAAAGGCGAATTACATCGGCAAACCCGAGGAGCTCCCGGAAGGAGTACTGTGAAAGTCTTAAGGTCAACAAATAATGGCGTATCGCTTCTGGTGAACTGGCCAGAGTAAGCTTGTAGATGCGACTGTGGTAAAACGAGGAGCAAGTGGCAGGAGTAACTATGACTCTCTTAAGGTAGCCAAATGCCTCGTCAACAGGCGAATTCCAACGGCAAACTCGAGGAGCTCCCGGAAGGAGTACTGTGAAAGCCTTAAGGTCAACAAATAATGGCGTATCGCTCCTGGTGAACTGGCCAGAGTAAGCTTGTAGATGTGACTGTGTGAAACGGGGTGCAACTGGCAGGAGTAACTATGACTCTCTTAAGGTAGCCAAATGCCTCGTCAAAAGGCGAATTACATCGGCAAACTCGAGGAGCTCCCAGCAGGAGTACTGTGAAAGTCTTAAGGTCAACAAATAATGGCGTATCGCTTCTGGTGAACTAGCCAGAGTAAGCTTGTAGATGTGACTGTGGTAAAATGGGGAGCAAGTGGCAGGAGTAACTATGACTCTCTTAAGGTAGCCAAATGCCTCGTCAACAGGCGAATTCCAACGGCAAACTCGAGGAGCTCCCGGCAGGAGTACTGTGAAAGTCTTAAGGTCAACAAATAATGGCGTATCGCTTCTGGTGAACTGGCCAGAGTAAGCTTGTAGATGCGACTGTGGTAAAATGGGGAGCAAGTGGCACGAGTAACTATGACTCTCTTAAGGTAGCCAAATGCCTCGTCAACAGGCGAATTCCAACGGCAAACTCGAGGAGCTCCCGGCAGGAGTACTGTGAAAGTCTTAAGGTCAACAAATAATGGCGTATCGCTTCTGGTGAACTGGCCAGAGTAAGCTTGTAGATGCGACTGTGGTAAAATGGGGAGCAAGTGGCACGAGTAACTATGACTCTCTTAAGGTAGCCAAATGCCTCGTCAACAGGCGAATTCCAACGGCAAACTCGAGGAGCTCCCGGCAGGAGTACTGTGAAAGTCTTAAGGTCAACAAATAATGGCGTATCGCTTCTGGTGAACTAGCCAGAGTAAGCTTGTAGATGTGACTGTGGTAAAATGGGGAGCAAGTGGCAGGAGTAACTATGACTCTCTTAAGGTAGCCAAATGCCTCGTCAACAGGCGAATTCCAACGGCAAACTCGAGGAGCTCCCAGCAGGAGTACTGTGAAAGTCTTAAGGTCAACAAATAATGGCGTATCGCTTCTGGTGAACTGGCCAGAGTAAGCTTGTAGATGCGACTGTGGTAAAATGGGGAGCAAGTGGCAGGAGTAACTATGACTCTCTTAGGGTTGCCAAATAACTCGTCAAAAGGCGAATTACATCGGCAAACCCGAGGAGCTCCCGGAAGGAGTACTGTGAAAGTCTTAAGGTCAACAAATAATGGCGTATCGCTTCTGGTGAACTGGCCAGAGTAAGCTTGTAGATGCGACTGTGGTAAAACGAGGAGCAAGTGGCAGGAGTAACTATGACTCTCTTAAGGTAGCCAAATGCCTCGTCAACAGGCGAATTCCAACGGCAAACTCGAGGAGCTCCCGGAAGGAGTACTGTGAAAGCCTTAAGGTCAACAAATAATGGCGTATCGCTCCTGGTGAACTGGCCAGAGTAAGCTTGTAGATGTGACTGTGTGAAACGGGGTGCAACTGGCAGGAGTAACTATGACTCTCTTAAGGTAGCCAAATGCCTCGTCAAAAGGCGAATTACATCGGCAAACTCGAGGAGCTCCCAGCAGGAGTACTGTGAAAGTCTTAAGGTCATCAAATAATGGCGTATCGCTTCTGGTGAACTAGCCAGAGTAAGCTTGTAGATGTGACTGTGGTAAAATGGGGAGCAAGTGGCAGGAGTAACTATGACTCTCTTAAGGTAGCCAAATGCCTCGTCAACAGGCGAATTCCAACGGCAAACTCGAGGAGCTCCCGGCAGGAGTACTGTGAAAGTCTTAAGGTCAACAAATAATGGCGTATCGCTTCTGGTGAACTGGCCAGAGTAAGCTTGTAGATGCGACTGTGGTAAAACGAGGAGCAAGTGGCAGGAGTAACTATGACTCTCTTAAGGTAGCCAAATGCCTCGTCAACAGGCGAATTCCAACGGCAAACTCGAGGAGCTCCCGGAAGGAGTACTGTGAAAGCCTTAAGGTCAATAAATAATGGCGTATCGCTTCTGGTGAACTAGCCAGAGTAAGCTTGTAGATGTGACTGTGGTAAAATGGGGAGCAAGTGGCAGGAGTAACTATGACTCTCTTAAGGTAGCCAAATGCCTCGTCAACAGGCGAATTCCAACGGCAAACTCGAGGAGCTCCCGGCAGGAGTACTGTGAAAGTCTTAAGGTCAACAAATAATGGCGTATCGCTTCTGGTGAACTGGCCAGAGTAAGCTTGTAGATGCGACTGTGGTAAAATGGGGAGCAAGTGGCAGGAGTAACTATGACTCTCTTAGGGTTGCCAAATAACTCGTCAAAAGGCGAATTACATCGGCAAACCCGAGGAGCTCCCGGAAGGAGTACTGTGAAAGTCTTAAGGTCAACAAATAATGGCGTATCGCTTCTGGTGAACTGGCCAGAGTAAGCTTGTAGATGTGACTGTGTGAAACGGGGTGCAACTGGCAGGAGTAACTATGACTCTCTTAAGGTAGCCAAATGCCTCGTCAAAAGGCGAATTACATCGGCAAACTCGAGGAGCTCCCAGCAGGAGTACTGTGAAAGTCTTAAGGTCAACAAATAATGGCGTATCGCTTCTGGTGAACTAGCCAGAGTAAGCTTGTAGATGTGACTGTGGTAAAATGGGGAGCAAGTGGCAGGAGTAACTATGACTCTCTTAAGGTAGCCAAATGCGTCGTCAACAGGCGAATTCCAACGGCAAACTCGAGGAGCTCCCGGCAGGAGTACTGTGAAAGTCTTAAGGTCAACAAATAATGGCGTATCGCTTCTGGTGAACTGGCCAGAGTAAGCTTGTAGATGCGACTGTGGTAAAACGAGGAGCAAGTGGCAGGAGTAACTATGACTCTCTTAAGGTAGCCAAATGCCTCGTCAACAGGCGAATTCCAACGGCAAACTCGAGGAGCTCCCGGAAGGAGTACTGTGAAAGCCTTAAGGTCAATAAATAATGGCGTATCGCTTCTGGTGAACTAGCCAGAGTAAGCTTGTAGATGTGACTGTGGTAAAATGGGGAGCAAGTGGCAGGAGTAACTATGACTCTCTTAAGGTAGCCAAATGCCTCGTCAACAGGCGAATTCCAACGGCAAACTCGAGGAGCTCCCGGCACGAGTACTGTGAAAGTCTTAAGGTCAACAAATAATGGCGTATCGCTTCTGGTGAACTGGCCAGAGTAAGCTTGTAGATGCGACTGTGGTAAAATGGGGAGCAAGTGGCAGGAGTAACTATGACTCTCTTAAGGTAGCCAAATGCCTCGTCAACAGGCGAATTCCAACGGCAAACTCGAGGAGCTCCCGGCAGGAGTACTGTGAAAGTCTTAAGGTCAACAAATAATGGCGTATCGCTCCTGGTGAACTGGCCAGAGTAAGCTTGTAGATGTGACTGTGTGAAACGGGGTGCAACTGGCAGGAGTAACTATGACTCTCTTAAGGTAGCCAAATGCCTCGTCAAAAGGCGAATTACATCGGCAAACTCGAGGAGCTCCCAGCAGGAGTACTGTGAAAGTCTTAAGGTCATCAAATAATGGCGTATCGCTTCTGGTGAACTAGCCAGAGTAAGCTTGTAGATGTGACTGTGGTAAAATGGGGAGCAAGTGGCAGGAGTAACTATGACTCTCTTAAGGTAGCCAAATGCCTCGTCAACAGGCGAATTCCAACGGCAAACTCGAGGAGCTCCCGGCAGGAGTACTGTGAAAGTCTTAAGGTCAACAAATAATGGCGTATCGCTTCTGGTGAACTGGCCAGAGTAAGCTTGTAGATGCGACTGTGGTAAAACGAGGAGCAAGTGGCAGGAGTAACTATGACTCTCTTAAGGTAGCCAAATGCCTCGTCAACAGGCGAATTCCAACGGCAAACTCGAGGAGCTCCCGGAAGGAGTACTGTGAAAGCCTTAAGGTCAATAAATAATGGCGTATCGCTTCTGGTGAACTAGCCAGAGTAAGCTTGTAGATGTGACTGTGGTAAAATGGGGAGCTAGTGGCAGGAGTAACTATGACTCTCTTAAGGTAGCCAAATGCCTCGTCAACAGGCGAATTCCAACGGCAAACTCGAGGAGCTCCCGGCAGGAGTACTGTGAAAGTCTTAAGGTCAACAAATAATGGCGTATCGCTTCTGGTGAACTGGCCAGAGTAAGCTTGTAGATGCGACTGTGGTAAAATGGGGAGCAAGTGGCAGGAGTAACTATGACTCTCTTAGGGTTGCCAAATAACTCGTCAAAAGGCGAATTACATCGGCAAACCCGAGGAGCTCCCGGAAGGAGTACTGTGAAAGTCTTAAGGTCAACAAATAATGGCGTATCGCTTCTGGTGAACTGGCCAGAGTAAGCTTGTAGATGCGACTGTGGTAAAACGAGGAGCAAGTGGCAGGAGTAACTATGACTCTCTTAAGGTAGCCAAATGCCTCGTCAACAGGCGAATTCCAACGGCAAACTCGAGGAGCTCCCGGAAGGAGTACTGTGAAAGCCTTAAGGTCAACAAATAATGGCGTATCGCTCCTGGTGAACTGGCCAGAGTAAGCTTGTAGATGTGACTGTGTGAAACGGGGTGCAACTGGCAGGAGTAACTATGACTCTCTTAAGGTAGCCAAATGCCTCGTCAAAAGGCGAATTACATCGGCAAACTCGAGGAGCTCCCAGCAGGAGTACTGTGAAAGTCTTAAGGTCAACAAATAATGGCGTATCGCTTCTGGTGAACTAGCCAGAGTAAGCTTGTAGATGTGACTGTGGTAAAATGGGGAGCAAGTGGCAGGAGTAACTATGACTCTCTTAAGGTAGCCAAATGCCTCGTCAACAGGCGAATTCCAACGGCAAACTCGAGGAGCTCCCGGCAGGAGTACTGTGAAAGTCTTAAGGTCAACAAATAATGGCGTATCGCTTCTGGTGAACTGGCCAGAGTAAGCTTGTAGATGCGACTGTGGTAAAACGAGGAGCAAGTGGCAGGAGTAACTATGACTCTCTTAAGGTAGCCAAATGCCTCGTCAACAGGCGAATTCCAACGGCAAACTCGAGGAGCTCCCGGCAGGAGTACTGTGAAAGTCTTAAGGTCAACAAATAATGGCGTATCGCTTCTGGTGAACTGGCCAGAGTAAGCTTGTAGATGCGACTGTGGTAAAATGGGGAGCAAGTGGCAGGAGTAACTATGACTCTCTTAGGGTTGCCAAATAACTCGTCAAAAGGCGAATTACATCGGCAAACCCGAGGAGCTCCCGGAAGGAGTACTGTGAAAGTCTTAAGGTCAACAAATAATGGCGTATCGCTTCTGGTGAACTGGCCAGAGTAAGCTTGTAGATGCGACTGTGGTAAAACGAGGAGCAAGTGGCAGGAGTAACTATGACTCTCTTAAGGTAGCCAAATGCCTCGTCAACAGGCAAATTCCAACGGCAAACTCGAGGAGCTCCCGGAAGGAGTACTGTGAAAGCCTTAAGGTCAACAAATAATGGCGTATCGCTCCTGGTGAACTGGCCAGAGTAAGCTTGTAGATGTGACTGTGTGAAACGGGGTGCAACTGGCAGGAGTAACTATGACTCTCTTAAGGTAGCCAAATGCCTCGTCAAAAGGCGAATTACATCGGCAAACTCGAGGAGCTCCCAGCAGGAGTACTGTGAAAGTCTTAAGGTCAACAAATAATGGCGTATCGCTTCTGGTGAACTAGCCAGAGTAAGCTTGTAGATGTGACTGTGGTAAAATGGGGAGCAAGTGGCAGGAGTAACTATGACTCTCTTAAGGTAGCCAAATGCCTCGTCAACAGGCGAATTCCAACGGCAAACTCGAGGAGCTCCCGGCAGGAGTACTGTGAAAGTCTTAAGGTCAACAAATAATGGCGTATCGCTTCTGGTGAACTGGCCAGAGTAAGCTTGTAGATGCGACTGTGGTAAAACGAGGAGCAAGTGGCAGGAGTAACTATGACTCTCTTAAGGTTGCCAAATGCCTCGTCAACAGGCGAATTCCAACGGCAAACTCGAGGAGCTCCCGGAAGGAGTACTGTGAAAGCCTTAAGGTCAACAAATAATGGCGTATCGCTCCTGGTGAACTGGCCAGAGTAAGCTTGTAGATGTGACTGTGTGAAACGGGGTGCAACTGGCAGGAGTAACTATGACTCTCTTAAGGTAGCCAAATGCCTCGTCAAAAGGCGAATTACATCGGCAAACTCGAGGAGCTCCCAGCAGGAGTACTGTGAAAGTCTTAAGGTCAACAAATAATGGCGTATCGCTTCTGGTGAACTAGCCAGAGTAAGCTTGTAGATGTGACTGTGGTAAAATGGGGAGCAAGTGGCAGGAGTAACTATGACTCTCTTAAGGTAGCCAAATGCCTCGTCAACAGGCGAATTCCAACGGCAAACTCGAGGAGCTCCCGGCAGGAGTACTGTGAAAGTCTTAAGGTCAACAAATAATGGCGTATCGCTTCTGGTGAACTGGCCAGAGTAAGCTTGTAGATGCGACTGTGGTAAAACGAGGAGCAAGTGGCAGGAGTAACTATGACTCTCTTAAGGTAGCCAAATGCCTCGTCAACAGGCGAATTCCAACGGCAAACTCGAGGAGCTCCCGGCAGGAGTACTGTGAAAGTCTTAAGGTCAACAAATAATGGCGTATCGCTTCTGGTGAACTGGCCAGAGTAAGCTTGTAGATGCGACTGTGGTAAAATGGGGAGCAAGTGGCAGGAGTAACTATGACTCTCTTAGGGTTGCCAAATAACTCGTCAAAAGGCGAATTACATCGGCAAACCCGAGGAGCTCCCGGAAGGAGTACTGTGAAAGTCTTAAGGTCAACAAATAATGGCGTATCGCTTCTGGTGAACTGGCCAGAGTAAGCTTGTAGATGCGACTGTGGTAAAACGAGGAGCAAGTGGCAGGAGTAACTATGACTCTCTTAAGGTAGCCAAATGCCTCGTCAACAGGCAAATTCCAACGGCAAACTCGAGGAGCTCCCGGAAGGAGTACTGTGAAAGCCTTAAGGTCAACAAATAATGGCGTATCGCTCCTGGTGAACTGGCCAGAGTAAGCTTGTAGATGTGACTGTGTGAAACGGGGTGCAACTGGCAGGAGTAACTATGACTCTCTTAAGGTAGCCAAATGCCTCGTCAAAAGGCGAATTACATCGGCAAACTCGATGAGCTCCCAGCAGGAGTACTGTGAAAGTCTTAAGGTCAACAAATAATGGCGTATCGCTTCTGGTGAACTAGCCAGAGTAAGCTTGTAGATGTGACTGTGGTAAAATGGGGAGCAAGTGGCAGGAGTAACTATGACTCTCTTAAGGTAGCCAAATGCCTCGTCAACAGGCGAATTCCAACGGCAAACTCGAGGAGCTCCCGGCAGGAGTACTGTGAAAGTCTTAAGGTCAACAAATAATGGCGTATCGCTTCTGGTGAACTGGCCAGAGTAAGCTTGTAGATGCGACTGTGGTAAAACGAGGAGCAAGTGGCAGGAGTAACTATGACTCTCTTAAGGTAGCCAAATGCCTCGTCAACAGGCGAATTCCAACGGCAAACTCGAGGAGCTCCCGGAAGGAGTACTGTGAAAGCCTTAAGGTCAATAAATAATGGCGTATCGCTTCTGGTGAACTAGCCAGAGTAAGCTTGTAGATGTGACTGTGGTAAAATGGGGAGCAAGTGGCAGGAGTAACTATGACTCTCTTAAGGTAGCCAAATGCCTCGTCAACAGGCGAATTCCAACGGCAAACTCGAGGAGCTCCCGGCAGGAGTACTGTGAAAGTCTTAAGGTCAACAAATAATGGCGTATCGCTTCTGGTGAACTGGCCAGAGTAAGCTTGTAGATGCGACTGTGGTAAAATGGGGAGCAAGTGGCAGGAGTAACTATGACTCTCTTAAGGTAGCCAAATGCCTCGTCAACAGGCGAATTCCAACGGCAAACTCGAGGAGCTCCCGGCAGGAGTACTGTGAAAGTCTTAAGGTCAACAAATAATGGCGTATCGCTCCTGGTGAACTGGCCAGAGTAAGCTTGTAGATGTGACTGTGTGAAACGGGGTGCAACTGGCAGGAGTAACTATGACTCTCTTAAGGTAGCCAAATGCCTCGTCAAAAGGCGAATTACATCGGCAAACTCGAGGAGCTCCCAGCAGGAGTACTGTGAAAGTCTTAAGGTCATCAAATAATGGCGTATCGCTTCTGGTGAACTAGCCAGAGTAAGCTTGTAGATGTGACTGTGGTAAAATGGGGAGCAAGTGGCAGGAGTAACTATGACTCTCTTAAGGTAGCCAAATGCCTCGTCAACAGGCGAATTCCAACGGCAAACTCGAGGAGCTCCCGGCAGGAGTACTGTGAAAGTCTTAAGGTCAACAAATAATGGCGTATCGCTTCTGGTGAACTGGCCAGAGTAAGCTTGTAGATGCGACTGTGGTAAAACGAGGAGCAAGTGGCAGGAGTAACTATGACTCTCTTAAGGTAGCCAAATGCCTCGTCAACAGGCGAATTCCAACGGCAAACTCGAGGAGCTCCCGGAAGGAGTACTGTGAAAGCCTTAAGGTCAATAAATAATGGCGTATCGCTTCTGGTGAACTAGCCAGAGTAAGCTTGTAGATGTGACTGTGGTAAAATGGGGAGCAAGTGGCAGGAGTAACTATGACTCTCTTAAGGTAGCCAAATGCCTCGTCAACAGGCGAATTCCAACGGCAAACTCGAGGAGCTCCCGGCAGGAGTACTGTGAAAGTCTTAAGGTCAACAAATAATGGCGTATCGCTTCGGGTGAACTGGCCAGAGTAAGCTTGTAGATGCGACTGTGGTAAAATGGGGAGCAAGTGGCAGGAGTAACTATGACTCTCTTAGGGTTGCCAAATAACTCGTCAAAAGGCGAATTACATCGGCAAACCCGAGGAGCTCCCGGAAGGAGTACTGTGAAAGTCTTAAGGTCAACAAATAATGGCGTATCGCTTCTGGTGAACTGGCCAGAGTAAGCTTGTAGATGCGACTGTGGTAAAACGAGGAGCAAGTGGCAGGAGTAACTATGACTCTCTTAAGGTAGCCAAATGCCTCGTCAACAGGCGAATTCCAACGGCAAACTCGAGGAGCTCCCGGAAGGAGTACTGTGAAAGCCTTAAGGTCAACAAATAATGGCGTATCGCTCCTGGTGAACTGGCCAGAGTAAGCTTGTAGATGTGACTGTGTGAAACGGGGTGCAACTGGCAGGAGTAACTATGACTCTCTTAAGGTAGCCAAATGCCTCGTCAAAAGGCGAATTACATCGGCAAACTCGAGGAGCTCCCAGCAGGAGTACTGTGAAAGTCTTAAGGTCAACAAATAATGGCGTATCGCTTCTGGTGAACTAGCCAGAGTAAGCTTGTAGATGTGACTGTGGTAAAATGGGGAGCAAGTGGCAGGAGTAACTATGACTCTCTTAAGGTAGCCAAATGCCTCGTCAACAGGCGAATTCCAACGGCAAACTCGAGGAGCTCCCGGCAGGAGTACTGTGAAAGTCTTAAGGTCAACAAATAATGGCGTATCGCTTCTGGTGAACTGGCCAGAGTAAGCTTGTAGATGCGACTGTGGTAAAACGAGGAGCAAGTGGCAGGAGTAACTATGACTCTCTTAAGGTAGCCAAATGCGTCGTCAACAGGCGAATTCCAACGGCAAACTCGAGGAGCTCCCGGCAGGAGTACTGTGAAAGTCTTAAGGTCAACAAATAATGGCGTATCGCTTCTGGTGAACTGGCCAGAGTAAGCTTGTAGATGCGACTGTGGTAAAACGAGGAGCAAGTGGCAGGAGTAACTATGACTCTCTTAAGGTAGCCAAATGCCTCGTCAACAGGCGAATTCCAACGGCAAACTCGAGGAGCTCCCGGAAGGAGTACTGTGAAAGCCTTAAGGTCAATAAATAATGGCGTATCGCTTCTGGTGAACTAGCCAGAGTAAGCTTGTAGATGTGACTGTGGTAAAATGGGGAGCAAGTGGCAGGAGTAACTATGACTCTCTTAAGGTAGCCAAATGCCTCGTCAACAGGCGAATTCCAACGGCAAACTCGAGGAGCTCCCGGCACGAGTACTGTGAAAGTCTTAAGGTCAACAAATAATGGCGTATCGCTTCTGGTGAACTGGCCAGAGTAAGCTTGTAGATGCGACTGTGGTAAAATGGGGAGCAAGTGGCAGGAGTAACTATGACTCTCTTAAGGTAGCCAAATGCCTCGTCAACAGGCGAATTCCAACGGCAAACTCGAGGAGCTCCCGGCAGGAGTACTGTGAAAGTCTTAAGGTCAACAAATAATGGCGTATCGCTCCTGGTGAACTGGCCAGAGTAAGCTTGTAGATGTGACTGTGTGAAACGGGGTGCAACTGGCAGGAGTAACTATGACTCTCTTAAGGTAGCCAAATGCCTCGTCAAAAGGCGAATTACATCGGCAAACTCGAGGAGCTCCCAGCAGGAGTACTGTGAAAGTCTTAAGGTCATCAAATAATGGCGTATCGCTTCTGGTGAACTAGCCAGAGTAAGCTTGTAGATGTGACTGTGGTAAAATGGGGAGCAAGTGGCAGGAGTAACTATGACTCTCTTAAGGTAGCCAAATGCCTCGTCAACAGGCGAATTCCAACGGCAAACTCGAGGAGCTCCCGGCAGGAGTACTGTGAAAGTCTTAAGGTCAACAAATAATGGCGTATCGCTTCTGGTGAACTGGCCAGAGTAAGCTTGTAGATGCGACTGTGGTAAAACGAGGAGCAAGTGGCAGGAGTAACTATGACTCTCTTAAGGTAGCCAAATGCCTCGTCAACAGGCGAATTCCAACGGCAAACTCGAGGAGCTCCCGGAAGGAGTACTGTGAAAGCCTTAAGGTCAATAAATAATGGCGTATCGCTTCTGGTGAACTAGCCAGAGTAAGCTTGTAGATGTGACTGTGGTAAAATGGGGAGCTAGTGGCAGGAGTAACTATGACTCTCTTAAGGTAGCCAAATGCCTCGTCAACAGGCGAATTCCAACGGCAAACTCGAGGAGCTCCCGGCAGGAGTACTGTGAAAGTCTTAAGGTCAACAAATAATGGCGTATCGCTTCTGGTGAACTGGCCAGAGTAAGCTTGTAGATGCGACTGTGGTAAAATGGGGAGCAAGTGGCAGGAGTAACTATGACTCTCTTAGGGTTGCCAAATAACTCGTCAAAAGGCGAATTACATCGGCAAACCCGAGGAGCTCCCGGAAGGAGTACTGTGAAAGTCTTAAGGTCAACAAATAATGGCGTATCGCTTCTGGTGAACTGGCCAGAGTAAGCTTGTAGATGCGACTGTGGTAAAACGAGGAGCAAGTGGCAGGAGTAACTATGACTCTCTTAAGGTAGCCAAATGCCTCGTCAACAGGCGAATTCCAACGGCAAACTCGAGGAGCTCCCGGAAGGAGTACTGTGAAAGCCTTAAGGTCAACAAATAATGGCGTATCGCTCCTGGTGAACTGGCCAGAGTAAGCTTGTAGATGTGACTGTGTGAAACGGGGTGCAACTGGCAGGAGTAACTATGACTCTCTTAAGGTAGCCAAATGCCTCGTCAAAAGGCGAATTACATCGGCAAACTCGAGGAGCTCCCAGCAGGAGTACTGTGAAAGTCTTAAGGTCAACAAATAATGGCGTATCGCTTCTGGTGAACTAGCCAGAGTAAGCTTGTAGATGTGACTGTGGTAAAATGGGGAGCAAGTGGCAGGAGTAACTATGACTCTCTTAAGGTAGCCAAATGCCTCGTCAACAGGCGAATTCCAACGGCAAACTCGAGGAGCTCCCGGCAGGAGTACTGTGAAAGTCTTAAGGTCAACAAATAATGGCGTATCGCTTCTGGTGAACTGGCCAGAGTAAGCTTGTAGATGCGACTGTGGTAAAACGAGGAGCAAGTGGCAGGAGTAACTATGACTCTCTTAAGGTAGCCAAATGCCTCGTCAACAGGCGAATTCCAACGGCAAACTCGAGGAGCTCCCGGCAGGAGTACTGTGAAAGTCTTAAGGTCAACAAATAATGGCGTATCGCTTCTGGTGAACTGGCCAGAGTAAGCTTGTAGATGCGACTGTGGTAAAATGGGGAGCAAGTGGCAGGAGTAACTATGACTCTCTTAGGGTTGCCAAATAACTCGTCAAAAGGCGAATTACATCGGCAAACCCGAGGAGCTCCCGGAAGGAGTACTGTGAAAGTCTTAAGGTCAACAAATAATGGCGTATCGCTTCTGGTGAACTGGCCAGAGTAAGCTTGTAGATGCGACTGTGGTAAAACGAGGAGCAAGTGGCAGGAGTAACTATGACTCTCTTAAGGTAGCCAAATGCCTCGTCAACAGGCAAATTCCAACGGCAAACTCGAGGAGCTCCCGGAAGGAGTACTGTGAAAGCCTTAAGGTCAACAAATAATGGCGTATCGCTCCTGGTGAACTGGCCAGAGTAAGCTTGTAGATGTGACTGTGTGAAACGGGGTGCAACTGGCAGGAGTAACTATGACTCTCTTAAGGTAGCCAAATGCCTCGTCAAAAGGCGAATTACATCGGCAAACTCGAGGAGCTCCCAGCAGGAGTACTGTGAAAGTCTTAAGGTCAACAAATAATGGCGTATCGCTTCTGGTGAACTAGCCAGAGTAAGCTTGTAGATGTGACTGTGGTAAAATGGGGAGCAAGTGGCAGGAGTAACTATGACTCTCTTAAGGTAGCCAAATGCCTCGTCAACAGGCGAATTCCAACGGCAAACTCGAGGAGCTCCCGGCAGGAGTACTGTGAAAGTCTTAGGGTCAACAAATAATGGCGTATCGCTTCTGGTGAACTGGCCAGAGTAAGCTTGTAGATGCGACTGTGGTAAAACGAGGAGCAAGTGGCAGGAGTAACTATGACTCTCTTAAGGTAGCCAAATGCCTCGTCAACAGGCGAATTCCAACGGCAAACTCGAGGAGCTCCCGGAAGGAGTACTGTGAAAGCCTTAAGGTCAATAAATAATGGCGTATCGCTTCTGGTGAACTAGCCAGAGTAAGCTTGTAGATGTGACTGTGGTAAAATGGGGAGCTAGTGGCAGGAGTAACTATGACTCTCTTAAGGTAGCCAAATGCCTCGTCAACAGGCGAATTCCAACGGCAAACTCGAGGAGCTCCCGGCAGGAGTACTGTGAAAGTCTTAAGGTCAACAAATAATGGCGTATCGCTTCTGGTGAACTGGCCAGAGTAAGCTTGTAGATGCGACTGTGGTAAAATGGGGAGCAAGTGGCAGGAGTAACTATGACTCTCTTAGGGTTGCCAAATAACTCGTCAAAAGGCGAATTACATCGGCAAACCCGAGGAGCTCCCGGAAGGAGTACTGTGAAAGTCTTAAGGTCAACAAATAATGGCGTATCGCTTCTGGTGAACTGGCCAGAGTAAGCTTGTAGATGCGACTGTGGTAAAACGAGGAGCAAGTGGCAGGAGTAACTATGACTCTCTTAAGGTAGCCAAATGCCTCGTCAACAGGCGAATTCCAACGGCAAACTCGAGGAGCTCCCGGAAGGAGTACTGTGAAAGCCTTAAGGTCAACAAATAATGGCGTATCGCTCCTGGTGAACTGGCCAGAGTAAGCTTGTAGATGTGACTGTGTGAAACGGGGTGCAACTGGCAGGAGTAACTATGACTCTCTTAAGGTAGCCAAATGCCTCGTCAAAAGGCGAATTACATCGGCAAACTCGAGGAGCTCCCAGCAGGAGTACTGTGAAAGTCTTAAGGTCAACAAATAATGGCGTATCGCTTCTGGTGAACTAGCCAGAGTAAGCTTGTAGATGTGACTGTGGTAAAATGGGGAGCAAGTGGCAGGAGTAACTATGACTCTCTTAAGGTAGCCAAATGCCTCGTCAACAGGCGAATTCCAACGGCAAACTCGAGGAGCTCCCGGCAGGAGTACTGTGAAAGTCTTAAGGTCAACAAATAATGGCGTATCGCTTCTGGTGAACTGGCCAGAGTAAGCTTGTAGATGCGACTGTGGTAAAACGAGGAGCAAGTGGCAGGAGTAACTATGACTCTCTTAAGGTAGCCAAATGCCTCGTCAACAGGCGAATTCCAACGGCAAACTCGAGGAGCTCCCGGCAGGAGTACTGTGAAAGTCTTAAGGTCAACAAATAATGGCGTATCGCTTCTGGTGAACTGGCCAGAGTAAGCTTGTAGATGCGACTGTGGTAAAATGGGGAGCAAGTGGCAGGAGTAACTATGACTCTCTTAGGGTTGCCAAATAACTCGTCAAAAGGCGAATTACATCGGCAAACCCGAGGAGCTCCCGGAAGGAGTACTGTGAAAGTCTTAAGGTCAACAAATAATGGCGTATCGCTTCTGGTGAACTGGCCAGAGTAAGCTTGTAGATGCGACTGTGGTAAAACGAGGAGCAAGTGGCAGGAGTAACTATGACTCTCTTAAGGTAGCCAAATGCCTCGTCAACAGGCAAATTCCAACGGCAAACTCGAGGAGCTCCCGGAAGGAGTACTGTGAAAGCCTTAAGGTCAACAAATAATGGCGTATCGCTCCTGGTGAACTGGCCAGAGTAAGCTTGTAGATGTGACTGTGTGAAACGGGGTGCAACTGGCAGGAGTAACTATGACTCTCTTAAGGTAGCCAAATGCCTCGTCAAAAGGCGAATTACATCGGCAAACTCGAGGAGCTCCCAGCAGGAGTACTGTGAAAGTCTTAAGGTCAACAAATAATGGCGTATCGCTTCTGGTGAACTAGCCAGAGTAAGCTTGTAGATGTGACTGTGGTAAAATGGGGAGCAAGTGGCAGGAGTAACTATGACTCTCTTAAGGTAGCCAAATGCCTCGTCAACAGGCGAATTCCAACGGCAAACTCGAGGAGCTCCCGGCAGGAGTACTGTGAAAGTCTTAGGGTCAACAAATAATGGCGTATCGCTTCTGGTGAACTGGCCAGAGTAAGCTTGTAGATGCGACTGTGGTAAAACGAGGAGCAAGTGGCAGGAGTAACTATGACTCTCTTAAGGTAGCCAAATGCCTCGTCAACAGGCGAATTCCAACGGCAAACTCGAGGAGCTCCCGGAAGGAGTACTGTGAAAGCCTTAAGGTCAACAAATAATGGCGTATCGCTTCTGGTGAACTAGCCAGAGTAAGCTTGTAGATGTGACTGTGGTAAAATGGGGAGCAAGTGGCAGGAGTAACTATGACTCTCTTAAGGTAGCCAAATGCCTCGTCAACAGGCGAATTCCAACGGCAAACTCGAGGAGCTCCCGGCAGGAGTACTGTGAAAGTCTTAAGGTCAACAAATAATGGCGTATCGCTTCTGGTGAACTGGCCAGAGTAAGCTTGTAGATGCGACTGTGGTAAAACGAGGAGCAAGTGGCAGGAGTAACTATGACTCTCTTAAGGTAGCCAAATGCGTCGTCAACAGGCGAATTCCAACGGCAAACTCGAGGAGCTCCCGGCAGGAGTACTGTGAAAGTCTTAAGGTCAACAAATAATGGCGTATCGCTTCTGGTGAACTGGCCAGAGTAAGCTTGTAGATGCGACTGTGGTAAAACGAGGAGCAAGTGGCAGGAGTAACTATGACTCTCTTAAGGTAGCCAAATGCCTCGTCAACAGGCGAATTCCAACGGCAAACTCGAGGAGCTCCCGGAAGGAGTACTGTGAAAGCCTTAAGGTCAATAAATAATGGCGTATCGCTTCTGGTGAACTAGCCAGAGTAAGCTTGTAGATGTGACTGTGGTAAAATGGGGAGCAAGTGGCAGGAGTAACTATGACTCTCTTAAGGTAGCCAAATGCCTCGTCAACAGGCGAATTCCAACGGCAAACTCGAGGAGCTCCCGGCACGAGTACTGTGAAAGTCTTAAGGTCAACAAATAATGGCGTATCGCTTCTGGTGAACTGGCCAGAGTAAGCTTGTAGATGCGACTGTGGTAAAATGGGGAGCAAGTGGCAGGAGTAACTATGACTCTCTTAAGGTAGCCAAATGCCTCGTCAACAGGCGAATTCCAACGGCAAACTCGAGGAGCTCCCGGCAGGAGTACTGTGAAAGTCTTAAGGTCAACAAATAATGGCGTATCGCTCCTGGTGAACTGGCCAGAGTAAGCTTGTAGATGTGACTGTGTGAAACGGGGTGCAACTGGCAGGAGTAACTATGACTCTCTTAAGGTAGCCAAATGCCTCGTCAAAAGGCGAATTACATCGGCAAACTCGAGGAGCTCCCAGCAGGAGTACTGTGAAAGTCTTAAGGTCATCAAATAATGGCGTATCGCTTCTGGTGAACTAGCCAGAGTAAGCTTGTAGATGTGACTGTGGTAAAATGGGGAGCAAGTGGCAGGAGTAACTATGACTCTCTTAAGGTAGCCAAATGCCTCGTCAACAGGCGAATTCCAACGGCAAACTCGAGGAGCTCCCGGCAGGAGTACTGTGAAAGTCTTAAGGTCAACAAATAATGGCGTATCGCTTCTGGTGAACTGGCCAGAGTAAGCTTGTAGATGCGACTGTGGTAAAACGAGGAGCAAGTGGCAGGAGTAACTATGACTCTCTTAAGGTAGCCAAATGCCTCGTCAACAGGCGAATTCCAACGGCAAACTCGAGGAGCTCCCGGAAGGAGTACTGTGAAAGCCTTAAGGTCAATAAATAATGGCGTATCGCTTCTGGTGAACTAGCCAGAGTAAGCTTGTAGATGTGACTGTGGTAAAATGGGGAGCTAGTGGCAGGAGTAACTATGACTCTCTTAAGGTAGCCAAATGCCTCGTCAACAGGCGAATTCCAACGGCAAACTCGAGGAGCTCCCGGCAGGAGTACTGTGAAAGTCTTAAGGTCAACAAATAATGGCGTATCGCTTCTGGTGAACTGGCCAGAGTAAGCTTGTAGATGCGACTGTGGTAAAATGGGGAGCAAGTGGCAGGAGTAACTATGACTCTCTTAGGGTTGCCAAATAACTCGTCAAAAGGCGAATTACATCGGCAAACCCGAGGAGCTCCCGGAAGGAGTACTGTGAAAGTCTTAAGGTCAACAAATAATGGCGTATCGCTTCTGGTGAACTGGCCAGAGTAAGCTTGTAGATGCGACTGTGGTAAAACGAGGAGCAAGTGGCAGGAGTAACTATGACTCTCTTAAGGTAGCCAAATGCCTCGTCAACAGGCGAATTCCAACGGCAAACTCGAGGAGCTCCCGGAAGGAGTACTGTGAAAGCCTTAAGGTCAACAAATAATGGCGTATCGCTCCTGGTGAACTGGCCAGAGTAAGCTTGTAGATGTGACTGTGTGAAACGGGGTGCAACTGGCAGGAGTAACTATGACTCTCTTAAGGTAGCCAAATGCCTCGTCAAAAGGCGAATTACATCGGCAAACTCGAGGAGCTCCCAGCAGGAGTACTGTGAAAGTCTTAAGGTCAACAAATAATGGCGTATCGCTTCTGGTGAACTAGCCAGAGTAAGCTTGTAGATGTGACTGTGGTAAAATGGGGAGCAAGTGGCAGGAGTAACTATGACTCTCTTAAGGTAGCCAAATGCCTCGTCAACAGGCGAATTCCAACGGCAAACTCGAGGAGCTCCCGGCAGGAGTACTGTGAAAGTCTTAAGGTCAACAAATAATGGCGTATCGCTTCTGGTGAACTGGCCAGAGTAAGCTTGTAGATGCGACTGTGGTAAAACGAGGAGCAAGTGGCAGGAGTAACTATGACTCTCTTAAGGTAGCCAAATGCCTCGTCAACAGGCGAATTCCAACGGCAAACTCGAGGAGCTCCCGGCAGGAGTACTGTGAAAGTCTTAAGGTCAACAAATAATGGCGTATCGCTTCTGGTGAACTGGCCAGAGTAAGCTTGTAGATGCGACTGTGGTAAAATGGGGAGCAAGTGGCAGGAGTAACTATGACTCTCTTAGGGTTGCCAAATAACTCGTCAAAAGGCGAATTACATCGGCAAACCCGAGGAGCTCCCGGAAGGAGTACTGTGAAAGTCTTAAGGTCAACAAATAATGGCGTATCGCTTCTGGTGAACTGGCCAGAGTAAGCTTGTAGATGCGACTGTGGTAAAACGAGGAGCAAGTGGCAGGAGTAACTATGACTCTCTTAAGGTAGCCAAATGCCTCGTCAACAGGCAAATTCCAACGGCAAACTCGAGGAGCTCCCGGAAGGAGTACTGTGAAAGCCTTAAGGTCAACAAATAATGGCGTATCGCTCCTGGTGAACTGGCCAGAGTAAGCTTGTAGATGTGACTGTGTGAAACGGGGTGCAACTGGCAGGAGTAACTATGACTCTCTTAAGGTAGCCAAATGCCTCGTCAAAAGGCGAATTACATCGGCAAACTCGAGGAGCTCCCAGCAGGAGTACTGTGAAAGTCTTAAGGTCAACAAATAATGGCGTATCGCTTCTGGTGAACTAGCCAGAGTAAGCTTGTAGATGTGACTGTGGTAAAATGGGGAGCAAGTGGCAGGAGTAACTATGACTCTCTTAAGGTAGCCAAATGCCTCGTCAACAGGCGAATTCCAACGGCAAACTCGAGGAGCTCCCGGCAGGAGTACTGTGAAAGTCTTAGGGTCAACAAATAATGGCGTATCGCTTCTGGTGAACTGGCCAGAGTAAGCTTGTAGATGCGACTGTGGTAAAACGAGGAGCAAGTGGCAGGAGTAACTATGACTCTCTTAAGGTAGCCAAATGCCTCGTCAACAGGCGAATTCCAACGGCAAACTCGAGGAGCTCCCGGAAGGAGTACTGTGAAAGCCTTAAGGTCAACAAATAATGGCGTATCGCTCCTGGTGAACTGGCCAGAGTAAGCTTGTAGATGTGACTGTGTGAAACGGGGTGCAACTGGCAGGAGTAACTATGACTCTCTTAAGGTAGCCAAATGCCTCGTCAAAAGGCGAATTACATCGGCAAACTCGAGGAGCTCCCAGCAGGAGTACTGTGAAAGTCTTAAGGTCAACAAATAATGGCGTATCGCTTCTGGTGAACTAGCCAGAGTAAGCTTGTAGATGTGACTGTGGTAAAATGGGGAGCAAGTGGCAGGAGTAACTATGACTCTCTTAAGGTAGCCAAATGCCTCGTCAACAGGCGAATTCCAACGGCAAACTCGAGGAGCTCCCGGCAGGAGTACTGTGAAAGTCTTAAGGTCAACAAATAATGGCGTATCGCTTCTGGTGAACTGGCCAGAGTAAGCTTGTAGATGCGACTGTGGTAAAACGAGGAGCAAGTGGCAGGAGTAACTATGACTCTCTTAAGGTAGCCAAATGCCTCGTCAACAGGCGAATTCCAACGGCAAACTCGAGGAGCTCCCGGCAGGAGTACTGTGAAAGTCTTAAGGTCAACAAATAATGGCGTATCGCTTCTGGTGAACTGGCCAGAGTAAGCTTGTAGATGCGACTGTGGTAAAATGGGGAGCAAGTGGCAGGAGTAACTATGACTCTCTTAGGGTTGCCAAATAACTCGTCAAAAGGCGAATTACATCGGCAAACCCGAGGAGCTCCCGGAAGGAGTACTGTGAAAGTCTTAAGGTCAACAAATAATGGCGTATCGCTTCTGGTGAACTGGCCAGAGTAAGCTTGTAGATGCGACTGTGGTAAAACGAGGAGCAAGTGGCAGGAGTAACTATGACTCTCTTAAGGTAGCCAAATGCCTCGTCAACAGGCAAATTCCAACGGCAAACTCGAGGAGCTCCCGGAAGGAGTACTGTGAAAGCCTTAAGGTCAACAAATAATGGCGTATCGCTCCTGGTGAACTGGCCAGAGTAAGCTTGTAGATGTGACTGTGTGAAACGGGGTGCAACTGGCAGGAGTAACTATGACTCTCTTAAGGTAGCCAAATGCCTCGTCAAAAGGCGAATTACATCGGCAAACTCGATGAGCTCCCAGCAGGAGTACTGTGAAAGTCTTAAGGTCAACAAATAATGGCGTATCGCTTCTGGTGAACTAGCCAGAGTAAGCTTGTAGATGTGACTGTGGTAAAATGGGGAGCAAGTGGCAGGAGTAACTATGACTCTCTTAAGGTAGCCAAATGCCTCGTCAACAGGCGAATTCCAACGGCAAACTCGAGGAGCTCCCGGCAGGAGTACTGTGAAAGTCTTAAGGTCAACAAATAATGGCGTATCGCTTCTGGTGAACTGGCCAGAGTAAGCTTGTAGATGCGACTGTGGTAAAACGAGGAGCAAGTGGCAGGAGTAACTATGACTCTCTTAAGGTAGCCAAATGCCTCGTCAACAGGCGAATTCCAACGGCAAACTCGAGGAGCTCCCGGAAGGAGTACTGTGAAAGCCTTAAGGTCAATAAATAATGGCGTATCGCTTCTGGTGAACTAGCCAGAGTAAGCTTGTAGATGTGACTGTGGTAAAATGGGGAGCAAGTGGCAGGAGTAACTATGACTCTCTTAAGGTAGCCAAATGCCTCGTCAACAGGCGAATTCCAACGGCAAACTCGAGGAGCTCCCGGCAGGAGTACTGTGAAAGTCTTAAGGTCAACAAATAATGGCGTATCGCTTCTGGTGAACTGGCCAGAGTAAGCTTGTAGATGCGACTGTGGTAAAATGGGGAGCAAGTGGCAGGAGTAACTATGACTCTCTTAAGGTAGCCAAATGCCTCGTCAACAGGCGAATTCCAACGGCAAACTCGAGGAGCTCCCGGCAGGAGTACTGTGAAAGTCTTAAGGTCAACAAATAATGGCGTATCGCTCCTGGTGAACTGGCCAGAGTAAGCTTGTAGATGTGACTGTGTGAAACGGGGTGCAACTGGCAGGAGTAACTATGACTCTCTTAAGGTAGCCAAATGCCTCGTCAAAAGGCGAATTACATCGGCAAACTCGAGGAGCTCCCAGCAGGAGTACTGTGAAAGTCTTAAGGTCATCAAATAATGGCGTATCGCTTCTGGTGAACTAGCCAGAGTAAGCTTGTAGATGTGACTGTGGTAAAATGGGGAGCAAGTGGCAGGAGTAACTATGACTCTCTTAAGGTAGCCAAATGCCTCGTCAACAGGCGAATTCCAACGGCAAACTCGAGGAGCTCCCGGCAGGAGTACTGTGAAAGTCTTAAGGTCAACAAATAATGGCGTATCGCTTCTGGTGAACTGGCCAGAGTAAGCTTGTAGATGCGACTGTGGTAAAACGAGGAGCAAGTGGCAGGAGTAACTATGACTCTCTTAAGGTAGCCAAATGCCTCGTCAACAGGCGAATTCCAACGGCAAACTCGAGGAGCTCCCGGAAGGAGTACTGTGAAAGCCTTAAGGTCAATAAATAATGGCGTATCGCTTCTGGTGAACTAGCCAGAGTAAGCTTGTAGATGTGACTGTGGTAAAATGGGGAGCAAGTGGCAGGAGTAACTATGACTCTCTTAAGGTAGCCAAATGCCTCGTCAACAGGCGAATTCCAACGGCAAACTCGAGGAGCTCCCGGCAGGAGTACTGTGAAAGTCTTAAGGTCAACAAATAATGGCGTATCGCTTCTGGTGAACTGGCCAGAGTAAGCTTGTAGATGCGACTGTGGTAAAATGGGGAGCAAG
Source organism: Schistocerca nitens (assembly GCF_023898315.1). Classification (NCBI taxonomy): domain Eukaryota; kingdom Metazoa; phylum Arthropoda; class Insecta; order Orthoptera; family Acrididae; genus Schistocerca; species Schistocerca nitens. The sequence continues at coordinate 667,596,060 of NC_064619.1, read as the reverse complement.
TGGCAGGAGTAACTATGACTCTCTTAGGGTTGCCAAATAACTCGTCAAAAGGCGAATTACATCGGCAAACCCGAGGAGCTCCCGGAAGGAGTACTGTGAAAGTCTTAAGGTCAACAAATAATGGCGTATCGCTTCTGGTGAACTGGCCAGAGTAAGCTTGTAGATGCGACTGTGGTAAAACGAGGAGCAAGTGGCAGGAGTAACTATGACTCTCTTAAGGTAGCCAAATGCCTCGTCAACAGGCGAATTCCAACGGCAAACTCGAGGAGCTCCCGGAAGGAGTACTGTGAAAGCCTTAAGGTCAACAAATAATGGCGTATCGCTCCTGGTGAACTGGCCAGAGTAAGCTTGTAGATGTGACTGTGTGAAACGGGGTGCAACTGGCAGGAGTAACTATGACTCTCTTAAGGTAGCCAAATGCCTCGTCAAAAGGCGAATTACATCGGCAAACTCGAGGAGCTCCCAGCAGGAGTACTGTGAAAGTCTTAAGGTCAACAAATAATGGCGTATCGCTTCTGGTGAACTAGCCAGAGTAAGCTTGTAGATGTGACTGTGGTAAAATGGGGAGCAAGTGGCAGGAGTAACTATGACTCTCTTAAGGTAGCCAAATGCCTCGTCAACAGGCGAATTCCAACGGCAAACTCGAGGAGCTCCCGGCAGGAGTACTGTGAAAGTCTTAAGGTCAACAAATAATGGCGTATCGCTTCTGGTGAACTGGCCAGAGTAAGCTTGTAGATGCGACTGTGGTAAAACGAGGAGCAAGTGGCAGGAGTAACTATGACTCTCTTAAGGTAGCCAAATGCCTCGTCAACAGGCGAATTCCAACGGCAAACTCGAGGAGCTCCCGGCAGGAGTACTGTGAAAGTCTTAAGGTCAACAAATAATGGCGTATCGCTTCTGGTGAACTGGCCAGAGTAAGCTTGTAGATGCGACTGTGGTAAAATGGGGAGCAAGTGGCAGGAGTAACTATGACTCTCTTAGGGTTGCCAAATAACTCGTCAAAAGGCGAATTACATCGGCAAACCCGAGGAGCTCCCGGAAGGAGTACTGTGAAAGTCTTAAGGTCAACAAATAATGGCGTATCGCTTCTGGTGAACTGGCCAGAGTAAGCTTGTAGATGCGACTGTGGTAAAACGAGGAGCAAGTGGCAGGAGTAACTATGACTCTCTTAAGGTAGCCAAATGCCTCGTCAACAGGCAAATTCCAACGGCAAACTCGAGGAGCTCCCGGAAGGAGTACTGTGAAAGCCTTAAGGTCAACAAATAATGGCGTATCGCTCCTGGTGAACTGGCCAGAGTAAGCTTGTAGATTTTGACTGTGTGAAACGGGGTGCAACTGGCAGGAGTAACTATGACTCTCTTAAGGTAGCCAAATGCCTCGTCAAAAGGCGAATTACATCGGCAAACTCGAGGAGCTCCCGGCAGGAGTACTGTGAAAGTCTTAAGGTCAACAAATAATGGCGTATCGCTTCTGGTGAACTGGCCAGAGTAAGCTTGTAGATGCGACTGTGGTAAAATGGGGAGCAAGTGGCAGGAGTAACTATGACTCTCTTAGGGTTGCCAAATAACTCGTCAAAAGGCGAATTACATCGGCAAACCCGAGGAGCTCCCGGAAGGAGTACTGTGAATGTCTTAAGGTCAACAAATAATGGCGTATCGCTTCTGGTGAACTGGCCAGAGTAAGCTTGTAGATGCGACTGTGGTAAAACGAGGAGCAAGTGGCAGGAGTAACTATGACTCTCTTAAGGTAGCCAAATGCCTCGTCAACAGGCAAATTCCAACGGCAAACTCGAGGAGCTCCCGGAAGGAGTACTGTGAAAGCCTTAAGGTCAACAAATAATGGCGTATCGCTCCTGGTGAACTGGCCAGAGTAAGCTTGTAGATGTGACTGTGTGAAACGGGGTGCAACTGGCAGGAGTAACTATGACTCTCTTAAGGTAGCCAAATGCCTCGTCAAAAGGCGAATTACATCGGCAAACTCGAGGAGCTCCCAGCAGGAGTACTGTGAAAGTCTTAAGGTCAACAAATAATGGCGTATCGCTTCTGGTGAACTAGCCAGAGTAAGCTTGTAGATGTGACTGTGGTAAAATGGGGAGCAAGTGGCAGGAGTAACTATGACTCTCTTAAGGTAGCCAAATGCCTCGTCAACAGGCGAATTCCAACGGCAAACTCGAGGAGCTCCCGGCAGGAGTACTGTGAAAGTCTTAAGGTCAACAAATAATGGCGTATCGCTTCTGGTGAACTGGCCAGAGTAAGCTTGTAGATGCGACTGTGGTAAAACGAGGAGCAAGTGGCAGGAGTAACTATGACTCTCTTAAGGTAGCCAAATGCCTCGTCAACAGGCGAATTCCAACGGCAAACTCGAGGAGCTCCCGGCAGGAGTACTGTGAAAGTCTTAAGGTCAACAAATAATGGCGTATCGCTTCTGGTGAACTGGCCAGAGTAAGCTTGTAGATGCGACTGTGGTAAAATGGGGAGCAAGTGGCAGGAGTAACTATGACTCTCTTAGGGTTGCCAAATAACTCGTCAAAAGGCGAATTACATCGGCAAACCCGAGGAGCTCCCGGAAGGAGTACTGTGAAAGTCTTAAGGTCAACAAATAATGGCGTATCGCTTCTGGTGAACTGGCCAGAGTAAGCTTGTAGATGCGACTGTGGTAAAACGAGGAGCAAGTGGCAGGAGTAACTATGACTCTCTTAAGGTAGCCAAATGCCTCGTCAACAGGCAAATTCCAACGGCAAACTCGAGGAGCTCCCGGAAGGAGTACTGTGAAAGCCTTAAGGTCAACAAATAATGGCGTATCGCTCCTGGTGAACTGGCCAGAGTAAGCTTGTAGATGTGACTGTGTGAAACGGGGTGCAACTGGCAGGAGTAACTATGACTCTCTTAAGGTAGCCAAATGCCTCGTCAAAAGGCGAATTACATCGGCAAACTCGAGGAGCTCCCAGCAGGAGTACTGTGAAAGTCTTAAGGTCAACAAATAATGGCGTATCGCTTCTGGTGAACTAGCCAGAGTAAGCTTGTAGATGTGACTGTGGTAAAATGGGGAGCAAGTGGCAGGAGTAACTATGACTCTCTTAAGGTAGCCAAATGCCTCGTCAACAGGCGAATTCCAACGGCAAACTCGAGGAGCTCCCGGCAGGAGTACTGTGAAAGTCTTAAGGTCAACAAATAATGGCGTATCGCTTCTGGTGAACTGGCCAGAGTAAGCTTGTAGATGCGACTGTGGTAAAACGAGGAGCAAGTGGCAGGAGTAACTATGACTCTCTTAAGGTAGCCAAATGCCTCGTCAACAGGCGAATTCCAACGGCAAACTCGAGGAGCTCCCGGCAGGAGTACTGTGAAAGTCTTAAGGTCAACAAATAATGGCGTATCGCTTCTGGTGAACTGGCCAGAGTAAGCTTGTAGATGCGACTGTGGTAAAACGAGGAGCAAGTGGCAGGAGTAACTATGACTCTCTTAAGGTAGCCAAATGCCTCGTCAACAGGCGAATTCCAACGGCAAACTCGAGGAGCTCCCGGCAGGAGTACTGTGAAAGTCTTAAGGTCAACAAATAATGGCGTATCGCTTCTGGTGAACTGGCCAGAGTAAGCTTGTAGATGCGACTGTGGTAAAATGGGGAGCAAGTGGCAGGAGTAACTATGACTCTCTTAGGGTTGCCAAATAACTCGTCAAAAGGCGAATTACATCGGCAAACCCGAGGAGCTCCCGGAAGGAGTACTGTGAAAGTCTTAAGGTCAACAAATAATGGCGTATCGCTTCTGGTGAACTGGCCAGAGTAAGCTTGTAGATGCGACTGTGGTAAAACGAGGAGCAAGTGGCGGGAGTAACTATGACTCTCTTATGGTAGCCAAATGCCTCGTCAACAGGCGAATTCCAACGGCAAACTCGAGGAGCTCCCGGAAGGAGTACTGTGAAAGCCTTAAGGTCAACAAATAATGGCGTATCGCTCCTGGTGAACTGGCCAGAGTAAGCTTGTAGATGTGACTGTGTGAAACGGGGTGCAACTGGCAGGAGTAACTATGACTCTCTTAAGGTAGCCAAATGCCTCGTCAAAAGGCGAATTACATCGGCAAACTCGAGGAGCTCCCAGCAGGAGTACTGTGAAAGTCTTAAGGTCAACAAATAATGGCGTATCGCTTCTGGTGAACTAGCCAGAGTAAGCTTGTAGATGTGACTGTGGTAAAATGGGGAGCAAGTGGCAGGAGTAACTATGACTCTCTTAAGGTAGCCAAATGCCTCGTCAACAGGCGAATTCCAACGGCAAACTCGAGGAGCTCCCGGCAGGAGTACTGTGAAAGTCTTAAGGTCAACAAATAATGGCGTATCGCTTCTGGCGAACTGGCCAGAGTAAGCTTGTAGATGCGACTGTGGTAAAACGAGGAGCAAGTGGCAGGAGTAACTATGACTCTCTTAAGGTAGCCAAATGCCTCGTCAACAGGCGAATTCCTACGGCAAACTCGAGGAGCTCCCGGAAGGAGTACTGTGAAAGCCTTAAGGTCAATAAATAATGGCGTATCGCTTCTGGTGAACTAGCCAGAGTAAGCTTGTAGATGTGACTGTGGTAAAATGGGGAGCAAGTGGCAGGAGTAACTATGACTCTCTTAAGGTAGCCAAATGCCTCGTCAACAGGCGAATTCCAACGGCAAACTCGAGGAGCTCCCGGCAGGAGTACTGTGAAAGTCTTAAGGTCAACAAACAATGGCGTATCGCTTCTGGTGAACTGGCCAGAGTAAGCTTGTAGATGCGACTGTGGTAAAATGGGGAGCAAGTGGCAGGAGTAACTATGACTCTCTTAGGGTTGCCAAATAACTCGTCAAAAGGCGAATTACATCGGCAAACCCGAGGAGCTCCCGGAAGGAGTACTGTGAAAGTCTTAAGGTCAACAAATAATGGCGTATCGCTTCTGGTGAACTGGCCAGAGTAAGCTTGTAGATGCGACTGTGGTAAAACGAGGAGCAAGTGGCAGGAGTAACTATGACTCTCTTAAGGTAGCCAAATGCCTCGTCAACAGGCGAATTCCAACGGCAAACTCGAGGAGCTCCCGGAAGGAGTACTGTGAAAGCCTTAAGGTCAACAAATAATGGCGTATCGCTCCTGGTGAACTGGCCAGAGTAAGCTTGTAGATGTGACTGTGTGAAACGGGGTGCAACTGGCAGGAGTAACTATGACTCTCTTAAGGTAGCCAAATGCCTCGTCAAAAGGCGAATTACATCGGCAAACTCGAGGAGCTCCCAGCAGGAGTACTGTGAAAGTCTTAAGGTCAACAAATAATGGCGTATCGCTTCTGGTGAACTAGCCAGAGTAAGCTTGTAGATGTGACTGTGGTAAAATGGGGAGCAAGTGGCAGGAGTAACTATGACTCTCTTAAGGTAGCCAAATGCCTCGTCAACAGGCGAATTCCAACGGCAAACTCGAGGAGCTCCCGGCAGGAGTACTGTGAAAGTCTTAAGGTCAACAAATAATGGCGTATCGCTTCTGGTGAACTGGCCAGAGTAAGCTTGTAGATGCGACTGTGGTAAAACGAGGAGCAAGTGGCAGGAGTAACTATGACTCTCTTAAGGTAGCCAAATGCCTCGTCAACAGGCGAATTCCAACGGCAAACTCGAGGAGCTCCCGGAAGGAGTACTGTGAAAGCCTTAAGGTCAATAAATAATGGCGTATCGCTTCTGGTGAACTAGCCAGAGTAAGCTTGTAGATGTGACTGTGGTAAAATGGGGAGCAAGTGGCAGGAGTAACTATGACTCTCTTAAGGTAGCCAAATGCCTCGTCAACAGGCGAATTCCAACGGCAAACTCGAGGAGCTCCCGGCAGGAGTACTGTGAAAGTCTTAAGGTCAACAAATAATGGCGTATCGCTTCTGGTGAACTGGCCAGAGTAAGCTTGTAGATGCGACTGTGGTAAAATGGGGAGCAAGTGGCAGGAGTAACTATGACTCTCTTAAGGTAGCCAAATGCCTCGTCAACAGGCGAATTCCAACGGCAAACTCGAGGAGCTCCCGGCAGGAGTACTGTGAAAGTCTTAAGGTCAACAAATAATGGCGTATCGCTTCTGGTGAACTGGCCAGAGTAAGCTTGTCGATGCGACTGTGGTAAAACGAGGAGCAAGTGGCAGGAGTAACTATGACTCTCTTAAGGTAGCCAAATGCCTCGTCAACAGGCGAATTCCAACGGCAAACTCGAGGAGCTCCCGGCAGGAGTACTGTGAAAGTCTTAAGGTCAACAAATAATGGCGTATCGCTTCTGGTGAACTGGCCAGAGTAAGCTTGTAGATGCGACTGTGGTAAAATGGGGAGCAAGTGGCAGGAGTAACTATGACTCTCTTAGTGTTGCCAAATAACTCGTCAAAAGGCGAATTACATCGGCAAACCCGAGGAGCTCCCGGAAGGAGTACTGTGAAAGTCTTAAGGTCAACAAATAATGGCGTATCGCTTCTGGTGAACTGGCCAGAGTAAGCTTGTAGATGCGACTGTGGTAAAACGAGGAGCAAGTGGCAGGAGTAACTATGACTCTCTTAAGGTAGCCAAATGCCTCGTCAACAGGCGAATTCCAACGGCAAACTCGAGGAGCTCCCGGAAGGAGTACTGTGAAAGCCTTAAGGCCAACAAATAATGGCGTATCGCTCCTGGTGAACTGGCCAGAGTAAGCTTGTAGATGTGACTGTGTGAAACGGGGTGCAACTGGCAGGAGTAACTATGACTCTCTTAAGGTAGCCAAATGCCTCGTCAAAAGGCGAATTACATCGGCAAACTCGAGGAGCTCCCAGCAGGAGTACTGTGAAAGTCTTAAGGTCAACAAATAATGGCGTATCGCTTCTGGTGAACTAGCCAGAGTAAGCTTGTAGATGTGACTGTGGTAAAATGGGGAGCAAGTGGCAGGAGTAACTATGACTCTCTTAAGGTAGCCAAATGCCTCGTCAACAGGCGAATTCCAACGGCAAACTCGAGGAGCTCCCGGCAGGAGTACTGTGAAAGTCTTAAGGTCAACAAATAATGGCGTATCGCTTCTGGTGAACTGGCCAGAGTAAGCTTGTAGATGCGACTGTGGTAAAACGAGGAGCAAGTGGCAGGAGTAACTATGACTCTCTTAAGGTAGCCAAATGCCTCGTCAACAGGCGAATTCCAACGGCAAACTCGAGGAGCTCCCGGAAGGAGTACTGTGAAAGCCTTAAGGTCAATAAATAATGGCGTATCGCTTGTGGTGAACTAGCCAGAGTAAGCTTGTAGATGTGACTGTGGTAAAATGGGGAGCAAGTGGCAGGAGTAACTATGACTCTCTTAAGGTAGCCAAATGCCTCGTCAACAGGCGAATTCCAACGGCAAACTCGAGGAGCTCCCGGCAGGAGTACTGTGAAAGTCTTAAGGTCAACAAATAATGGCGTATCGCTTCTGGTGAACTGGCCAGAGTAAGCTTGTAGATGCGACTGTGGTAAAACGAGGAGCAAGTGGCAGGAGTAACTATGACTCTCTTAAGGTAGCCAAATGCCTCGTCAACAGGCGAATTCCAACGGCAAACTCGAGGAGCTCCCGGAAGGAGTACTGTGAAAGCCTTAAGGCCAACAAATAATGGCGTATCGCTCCTGGTGAACTGGCCAGAGTAAGCTTGTAGATGTGACTGTGTGAAACGGGGTGCAACTGGCAGGAGTAACTATGACTCTCTTAAGGTAGCCAAATGCCTCGTCAAAAGGCGAATTACATCGGCAAACTCGAGGAGCTCCCAGCAGGAGTACTGTGAAAGTCTTAAGGTCAACAAATAATGGCGTATCGCTTCTGGTGAACTAGCCAGAGTAAGCTTGTAGATGTGACTGTGGTAAAATGGGGAGCAAGTGGCAGGAGTAACTATGACTCTCTTAAGGTAGCCAAATGCCTCGTCAACAGGCGAATTCCAACGGCAAACTCGAGGAGCTCCCGGCAGGAGTACTGTGAAAGTCTTAAGGTCAACAAATAATGGCGTATCGCTTCTGGTGAACTGGCCAGAGTAAGCTTGTAGATGCGACTGTGGTAAAACGAGGAGCAAGTGGCAGGAGTAACTATGACTCTCTTAAGGTAGCCAAATGCCTCGTCAACAGGCGAATTCCAACGGCAAACTCGAGGAGCTCCCGGAAGGAGTACTGTGAAAGCCTTAAGGTCAATAAATAATGGCGTATCGCTTGTGGTGAACTAGCCAGAGTAAGCTTGTAGATGTGACTGTGGTAAAATGGGGAGCAAGTGGCAGGAGTAACTATGACTCTCTTAAGGTAGCCAAATGCCTCGTCAACAGGCGAATTCCAACGGCAAACTCGAGGAGCTCCCGGCAGGAGTACTGTGAAAGTCTTAAGGTCAACAAATAATGGCGTATCGCTTCTGGTGAACTGGCCAGAGTAAGCTTGTAGATGCGACTGTGGTAAAATGGGGAGCAAGTGGCAGGAGTAACTATGACTCTCTTAAGGTAGCCAAATGCCTCGTCAACAGGCGAATTCCAACGGCAAACTCGAGGAGCTCCCGGCAGGAGTACTGTGAAAGTCTTAAGGTCAACAAATAATGGCGTATCGCTTCTGGTGAACTGGCCAGAGTAAGCTTGTAGATGCGACTGTGGTAAAACGAGGAGCAAGTGGCAGGAGTAACTATGACTCTCTTAAGGTAGCCAAATGCCTCGTCAACAGGCGAATTCCAACGGCAAACTCGAGGATCTCCCGGAAGGAGTACTGTGAAAGTCTTAAGGTCAACAAATAATGGCGTATCGCTTCTGGTGAACTGGCCAGAGTATGCTTGTAGATGCGACTGTGGTAAAATGGGGAGCAAGTGGCAGGAGTAACTATGACTCTCTTAGGGTTGCCAAATAACTCGTCAAAAGGCGAATTACATCGGCAAACCCGAGGAGCTCCCGGAAGGAGTACTGTGAAAGTCTTAAGGTCAACAAATAATGGCGTATCGCTTCTGGTGAACTGGCCAGAGTAAGCTTGTAGATGCGACTGTGGTAAAACGAGGAGCAAGTGGCAGGAGTAACTATGACTCTCTTAAGGTAGCCAAATGCCTCGTCAACAGGCGAATTCCAACGGCAAACTCGAGGAGCTCCCGGAAGGAGTACTGTGAAAGCCTTAAGGTCAACAAATATTGGCGTATCGCTCCTGGTGAACTGGCCAGAGTAAGCTTGTAGATGTGACTGTGTGAAACGGGGTGCAACTGGCAGGAGTAACTATGACTCTCTTAAGGTAGCCAAATGCCTCGTCAAAAGGCGAATTACATCGGCAAACTCGAGGAGCTCCCAGCAGGAGTACTGTGAAAGTCTTAAGGTCAACAAATAATGGCGTATCGCTTCTGGTGAACTAGCCAGAGTAAGGTTGTAGATGTGACTGTGGTAAAATGGGGAGCAAGTGGCAGGAGTAACTATGACTCTCTTAAGGTAGCCAAATGCCTCGTCAACAGGCGAATTCCAACGGCAAACTCGAGGAGCTCCCGGCAGGAGTACTGTGAAAGTCTTAAGGTCAACAAATAATGGCGTATCGCTTCTGGTGAACTGGCCAGAGTAAGCTTGTAGATGCGACTGTGGTAAAACGAGGAGCAAGTGGCAGGAGTAACTATGACTCTCTTAAGGTAGCCAAATGCCTCGTCAACAGGCGAATTCCAACGGCAAACTCGAGGAGCTCCCGGAAGGAGTACTGTGAAAGCCTTAAGGTCAATAAATAATGGCGTATCGCTTCTGGTGAACTAGCCAGAGTAAGCTTGTAGATGTGACTGTGGTAAAATGGGGAGCAAGTGGCAGGAGTAACTATGACTCTCTTAAGGTAGCCAAATGCCTCGTCAACAGGCGAATTCCAACGGCAAACTCGAGGAGCTCCCGGCAGGAGTACTGTGAAAGTCTTAAGGTCAACAAATAATGGCGTATCGCTTCTGGTGAACTGGCCAGAGTATGCTTGTAGATGCGACTGTGGTAAAATGGGGAGCAAGTGGCAGGAGTAACTATGACTCTCTTAGGGTTGCCAAATAACTCGTCAAAAGGCGAATTACATCGGCAAACCCGAGGAGCTCCCGGAAGGAGTACTGTGAAAGTCTTAAGGTCAACAAATAATGGCGTATCGCTTCTGGTGAACTGGCCAGAGTAAGCTTGTAGATGCGACTGTGGTAAAACGAGGAGCAAGTGGCAGGAGTAACTATGACTCTCTTAAGGTAGCCAAATGCCTCGTCAACAGGCGAATTCCAACGGCAAACTCGAGGAGCTCCCGGAAGGAGTACTGTGAAAGCCTTAAGGTCAACAAATAATGGCGTATCGCTCCTGGTGAACTGGCCAGAGTAAGCTTGTAGATGTGACTGTGTGAAACGGGGTGCAACTGGCAGGAGTAACTATGACTCTCTTAAGGTAGCCAAATGCCTCGTCAAAAGGCGAATTACATCGGCAAACTCGAGGAGCTCCCAGCAGGAGTACTGTGAAAGTCTTAAGGTCAACAAATAATGGCGTATCGCTTCTGGTGAACTAGCCAGAGTAAGCTTGTAGATGTGACTGTGGTAAAATGGGGAGCAAGTGGCAGGAGTAACTATGACTCTCTTAAGGTAGCCAAATGCCTCGTCAACAGGCGAATTCCAACGGCAAACTCGAGGAGCTCCCGGCAGGAGTACTGTGAAAGTCTTAAGGTCAACAAATAATGGCGTATCGCTTCTGGTGAACTGGCCAGAGTAAGCTTGTAGATGCGACTGTGGTAAAACGAGGAGCAAGTGGCAGGAGTAACTATGACTCTCTTAAGGTAGCCAAATGCCTCGTCAACAGGCGAATTCCAACGGCAAACTCGAGGAGCTCCCGGAAGGAGTACTGTGAAAGCCTTAAGGTCAATAAATAATGGCGTATCGCTTCTGGTGAACTAGCCAGAGTAAGCTTGTAGATGTGACTGTGGTAAAATGGGGAGCAAGTGGCAGGAGTAACTATGACTCTCTTAAGGTAGCCAAATGCCTCGTCAACAGGCGAATTCCAACGGCAAACTCGAGGAGCTCCCGGCAGGAGTACTGTGAAAGTCTTAAGGTCAACAAATAATGGCGTATCGCTTCTGGTGAACTGGCCAGAGTAAGCTTGTAGATGCGACTGTGGTAAAATGGGGTGCAAGTGGCAGGAGTAACTATGACTCTCTTAAGGTAGCCAAATGCCTCGTCAACAGGCGAATTCCAACGGCAAACTCGAGGAGCTCCCGGCAGGAGTACTGTGAAAGTCTTAAGGTCAACAAATAATGGCGTATCGCTTCTGGTGAACTGGCCAGAGTAAGCTTGTAGATGCGACTGTGGTAAAACGAGGAGCAAGTGGCAGGAGTAACTATGACTCTCTTAAGGTAGCCAAATGCCTCGTCAACAGGCGAATTCCAACGGCAAACTCGAGGAGCTCCCGGAAGGAGTACTGTGAAAGCCTTAAGGTCAATAAATAATGGCGTATCGCTTCTGGTGAACTAGCCAGAGTAAGCTTGTAGATGTGACTGTGGTAAAATGGGGAGCAAGTGGCAGGAGTAACTATGACTCTCTTAAGGTAGCCAAATGCCTCGTCAACAGGCGAATTCCAACGGCAAACTCGAGGAGCTCCCGGCAGGAGTACTGTGAAAGTCTTAAGGTCAACAAATAATGGCGTATCGCTTCTGGTGAACTAGCCAGAGTAAGCTTGTAGATGTGACTGTGGTAAAATGGGGAGCAAGTGGCAGGAGTAACTATGACTCTCTTAAGGTAGCCAAATGCCTCGTCAACAGGCGAATTCCAACGGCAAACTCGAGGAGCTCCCGGCAGGAGTACTGTGAAAGTCTTAAGGTCAACAAATAATGGCGTATCGCTTCTGGTGAACTAGCCAGAGTAAGCTTGTAGATGTGACTGTGGTAAAATGGGGAGCAAGTGGCAGGAGTAACTATGACTCTCTTAAGGTAGCCAAATGCCTCGTCAACAGGCGAATTCCAACGGCAAACTCGAGGAGCTCCCGGCAGGAGTACTGTGAAAGTCTTAAGGTCAACAAATAATGGCGTATCGCTTCTGGTGAACTGGCCAGAGTAAGCTTGTAGATGCGACTGTGGTAAAATGGGGAGCAAGTGGCAGGAGTAACTATGACTCTCTTAAGGTAGCCAAATGCCTCGTCAACAGGCGAATTCCAACGGCAAACTCGAGGAGCTCCCGGCAGGAGTACTGTGAAAGTCTTAAGGTCAACAAATAATGGCGTATCGCTTCTGGTGAACTGGCCAGAGTAAGCTTGTAGATGCGACTGTGGTAAAACGAGGAGCAAGTGGCAGGAGTAACTATGACTCTCTTAAGGTAGCCAAATGCCTCGTCAACAGGCGAATTCCAACGGCAAACTCGAGGATCTCCCGGAAGGAGTACTGTGAAAGTCTTAAGGTCAACAAATAATGGCGTATCGCTTCTGGTGAACTGGCCAGAGTATGCTTGTAGATGCGACTGTGGTAAAATGGGGAGCAAGTGGCAGGAGTAACTATGACTCTCTTAGGGTTGCCAAATAACTCGTCAAAAGGCGAATTACATCGGCAAACCCGAGGAGCTCCCGGAAGGAGTACTGTGAAAGTCTTAAGGTCAACAAATAATGGCGTATCGCTTCTGGTGAACTGGCCAGAGTAAGCTTGTAGATGCGACTGTGGTAAAACGAGGAGCAAGTGGCAGGAGTAACTATGACTCTCTTAAGGTAGCCAAATGCCTCGTCAACAGGCGAATTCCAACGGCAAACTCGAGGAGCTCCCGGAAGGAGTACTGTGAAAGCCTTAAGGTCAACAAATATTGGCGTATCGCTCCTGGTGAACTGGCCAGAGTAAGCTTGTAGATGTGACTGTGTGAAACGGGGTGCAACTGGCAGGAGTAACTATGACTCTCTTAAGGTAGCCAAATGCCTCGTCAAAAGGCGAATTACATCGGCAAACTCGAGGAGCTCCCAGCAGGAGTACTGTGAAAGTCTTAAGGTCAACAAATAATGGCGTATCGCTTCTGGTGAACTAGCCAGAGTAAGGTTGTAGATGTGACTGTGGTAAAATGGGGAGCAAGTGGCAGGAGTAACTATGACTCTCTTAAGGTAGCCAAATGCCTCGTCAACAGGCGAATTCCAACGGCAAACTCGAGGAGCTCCCGGCAGGAGTACTGTGAAAGTCTTAAGGTCAACAAATAATGGCGTATCGCTTCTGGTGAACTGGCCAGAGTAAGCTTGTAGATGCGACTGTGGTAAAACGAGGAGCAAGTGGCAGGAGTAACTATGACTCTCTTAAGGTAGCCAAATGCCTCGTCAACAGGCGAATTCCAACGGCAAACTCGAGGAGCTCCCGGAAGGAGTACTGTGAAAGCCTTAAGGTCAATAAATAATGGCGTATCGCTTCTGGTGAACTAGCCAGAGTAAGCTTGTAGATGTGACTGTGGTAAAATGGGGAGCAAGTGGCAGGAGTAACTATGACTCTCTTAAGGTAGCCAAATGCCTCGTCAACAGGCGAATTCCAACGGCAAACTCGAGGAGCTCCCGGCAGGAGTACTGTGAAAGTCTTAAGGTCAACAAATAATGGCGTATCGCTTCTGGTGAACTGGCCAGAGTATGCTTGTAGATGCGACTGTGGTAAAATGGGGAGCAAGTGGCAGGAGTAACTATGACTCTCTTAGGGTTGCCAAATAACTCGTCAAAAGGCGAATTACATCGGCAAACCCGAGGAGCTCCCGGAAGGAGTACTGTGAAAGTCTTAAGGTCAACAAATAATGGCGTATCGCTTCTGGTGAACTGGCCAGAGTAAGCTTGTAGATGCGACTGTGGTAAAACGAGGAGCAAGTGGCAGGAGTAACTATGACTCTCTTAAGGTAGCCAAATGCCTCGTCAACAGGCGAATTCCAACGGCAAACTCGAGGAGCTCCCGGAAGGAGTACTGTGAAAGCCTTAAGGTCAACAAATAATGGCGTATCGCTCCTGGTGAACTGGCCAGAGTAAGCTTGTAGATGTGACTGTGTGAAACGGGGTGCAACTGGCAGGAGTAACTATGACTCTCTTAAGGTAGCCAAATGCCTCGTCAAAAGGCGAATTACATCGGCAAACTCGAGGAGCTCCCAGCAGGAGTACTGTGAAAGTCTTAAGGTCAACAAATAATGGCGTATCGCTTCTGGTGAACTAGCCAGAGTAAGCTTGTAGATGTGACTGTGGTAAAATGGGGAGCAAGTGGCAGGAGTAACTATGACTCTCTTAAGGTAGCCAAATGCCTCGTCAACAGGCGAATTCCAACGGCAAACTCGAGGAGCTCCCGGCAGGAGTACTGTGAAAGTCTTAAGGTCAACAAATAATGGCGTATCGCTTCTGGTGAACTGGCCAGAGTAAGCTTGTAGATGCGACTGTGGTAAAACGAGGAGCAAGTGGCAGGAGTAACTATGACTCTCTTAAGGTAGCCAAATGCCTCGTCAACAGGCGAATTCCAACGGCAAACTCGAGGAGCTCCCGGAAGGAGTACTGTGAAAGCCTTAAGGTCAATAAATAATGGCGTATCGCTTCTGGTGAACTAGCCAGAGTAAGCTTGTAGATGTGACTGTGGTAAAATGGGGAGCAAGTGGCAGGAGTAACTATGACTCTCTTAAGGTAGCCAAATGCCTCGTCAACAGGCGAATTCCAACGGCAAACTCGAGGAGCTCCCGGCAGGAGTACTGTGAAAGTCTTAAGGTCAACAAATAATGGCGTATCGCTTCTGGTGAACTGGCCAGAGTAAGCTTGTAGATGCGACTGTGGTAAAATGGGGAGCAAGTGGCAGGAGTAACTATGACTCTCTTAAGGTAGCCAAATGCCTCGTCAACAGGCGAATTCCAACGGCAAACTCGAGGAGCTCCCGGCAGGAGTACTGTGAAAGTCTTAAGGTCAACAAATAATGGCGTATCGCTTCTGGTGAACTGGCCAGAGTAAGCTTGTAGATGCGACTGTGGTAAAACGAGGAGCAAGTGGCAGGAGTAACTATGACTCTCTTAAGGTAGCCAAATGCCTCGTCAACAGGCGAATTCCAACGGCAAACTCGAGGAGCTCCCGGAAGGAGTACTGTGAAAGCCTTAAGGTCAATAAATAATGGCGTATCGCTTCTGGTGAACTAGCCAGAGTAAGCTTGTAGATGTGACTGTGGTAAAATGGGGAGCAAGTGGCAGGAGTAACTATGACTCTCTTAAGGTAGCCAAATGCCTCGTCAACAGGCGAATTCCAACGGCAAACTCGAGGAGCTCCCGGCAGGAGTACTGTGAAAGTCTTAAGGTCAACAAATAATGGCGTATCGCTTCTGGTGAACTGGCCAGAGTAAGCTTGTAGATGCGACTGTGGTAAAATGGGGAGCAAGTGGCAGGAGTAACTATGACTCTCTTAAGGTAGCCAAATGCCTCGTCAACAGGCGAATTCCAACGGCAAACTCGAGGAGCTCCCGGCAGGAGTACTGTGAAAGTCTTAAGGTCAACAAATAATGGCGTATCGCTTCTGGTGAACTGGCCAGAGTAAGCTTGTAGATGCGACTGTGGTAAAACGAGGAGCAAGTGGCAGGAGTAACTATGACTCTCTTAAGGTAGCCAAATGCCTCGTCAACAGGCGAATTCCAACGGCAAACTCGAGGAGCTCCCGGAAGGAGTACTGTGAAAGTCTTAAGGTCAACAAATAATGGCGTATCGCTTCTGGTGAACTGGCCAGAGTAAGCTTGTAGATGCGACTGTGGTAAAACGAGGAGCAAGTGGCAGGAGTAACTATGACTCTCTTAAGGTAGCCAAATGCCTCGTCAACAGGCGAATTCCAACGGCAAACTCGAGGAGCTCCCGGAAGGAGTACTGTGAAAGCCTTAAGGTCAACAAATAATGGCGTATCGCTCCTGGTGAACTGGCCAGAGTAAGCTTGTAGATGTGACTGTGTGAAACGGGGTGCAACTGGCAGGAGTAACTATGACTCTCTTAAGGTAGCCAAATGCCTCGTCAAAAGGCGAATTACATCGGCAAACTCGAGGAGCTCCCAGCAGGAGTACTGTGAAAGTCTTAAGGTCAACAAATAATGGCGTATCGCTTCTGGTGAACTAGCCAGAGTAAGCTTGTAGATGTGACTGTGGTAAAATGGGGAGCAAGTGGCAGGAGTAACTATGACTCTCTTAAGGTAGCCAAATGCCTCGTCAACAGGCGAATTCCAACGGCAAACTCGAGGAGCTCCCGGCAGGAGTACTGTGAAAGTCTTAAGGTCAACAAATAATGGCGTATCGCTTCTGGTGAACTGGCCAGAGTAAGCTTGTAGATGCGACTGTGGTAAAACGAGGAGCAAGTGGCAGGAGTAACTATGACTCTCTTAAGGTAGCCAAATGCCTCGTCAACAGGCGAATTCCAACGGCAAACTCGAGGAGCTCCCGGAAGGAGTACTGTGAAAGCCTTAAGGTCAATAAATAATGGCGTATCGCTTCTGGTGAACTAGCCAGAGTAAGCTTGTAGATGTGACTGTGGTAAAATGGGGAGCAAGTGGCAGGAGTAACTATGACTCTCTTAAGGTAGCCAAATGCCTCGTCAACAGGCGAATTCCAACGGCAAACTCGAGGAGCTCCCGGCAGGAGTACTGTGAAAGTCTTAAGGTCAACAAATAATGGCGTATCGCTTCTGGTGAACTGGCCAGAGTAAGCTTGTAGATGCGACTGTGGTAAAATGGGGAGCAAGTGGCAGGAGTAACTATGACTCTCTTAAGGTAGCCAAATGCCTCGTCAACAGGCGAATTCCAACGGCAAACTCGAGGAGCTCCCGGCAGGAGTACTGTGAAAGTCTTAAGGTCAACAAATAATGGCGTATCGCTTCTGGTGAACTGGCCAGAGTAAGCTTGTAGATGCGACTGTGGTAAAACGAGGAGCAAGTGGCAGGAGTAACTATGACTCTCTTAAGGTAGCCAAATGCCTCGTCAACAGGCGAATTCCAACGGCAAACTCGAGGAGCTCCCGGAAGGAGTACTGTGAAAGTCTTAAGGTCAACAAATAATGGCGTATCGCTTCTGGTGAACTGGCCAGAGTATGCTTGTAGATGCGACTGTGGTAAAATGGGGAGCAAGTGGCAGGAGTAACTATGACTCTCTTAGGGTTGCCAAATAACTCGTCAAAAGGCGAATTACATCGGCAAACCCGAGGAGCTCCCGGAAGGAGTACTGTGAAAGTCTTAAGGTCAACAAATAATGGCGTATCGCATCTGGTGAACTGGCCAGAGTAAGCTTGTAGATGCGACTGTGGTAAAACGAGGAGCAAGTGGCAGGAGTAACTATGACTCTCTTAAGGTAGCCAAATGCCTCGTCAACAGGCGAATTCCAACGGCAAACTCGAGGAGCTCCCGGAAGGAGTACTGTGAAAGCCTTAAGGTCAACAAATAATGGCGTATCGCTCCTGGTGAACTGGCCAGAGTAAGCTTGTAGATGTGACTGTGTGAAACGGGGTGCAACTGGCAGGAGTAACTATGACTCTCTTAAGGTAGCCAAATGCCTCGTCAAAAGGCGAATTACATCGGCAAACTCGAGGAGCTCCCAGCAGGAGTACTGTGAAAGTCTTAAGGTCAACAAATAATGGCGTATCGCTTTTGGTGAACTAGCCAGAGTAAGCTTGTAGATGTGACTGTGGTAAAATGGGGAGCAAGTGGCAGGAGTAACTATGACTCTCTTAAGGTAGCCAAATGCCTCGTCAACAGGCGAATTCCAACGGCAAACTCGAGGAGCTCCCGGCAGGAGTACTGTGAAAGTCTTAAGGTCAACAAATAATGGCGTATCGCTTCTGGTGAACTGGCCAGAGTAAGCTTGTAGATGCGACTGTGGTAAAACGAGGAGCAAGTGGCAGGAGTAACTATGACTCTCTTAAGGTAGCCAAATGCCTCGTCAACAGGCGAATTCCAACGGCAAACTCGAGGAGCTCCCGGAAGGAGTACTGTGAAAGCCTTAAGGTCAATAAATAATGGCGTATCGCTTCTGGTGAACTAGCCAGAGTAAGCTTGTAGATGTGACTGTGGTAAAATGGGGAGCAAGTGGCAGGAGTAACTATGACTCTCTTAAGGTAGCCAAATGCCTCGTCAACAGGCGAATTCCAACGGCAAACTCGAGGAGCTCCCGGCAGGAGTACTGTGAAAGTCTTAAGGTCAACAAATAATGGCGTATCGCTTCTGGTGAACTGGCCAGAGTAAGCTTGTAGATGCGACTGTGGTAAAATGGGGAGCAAGTGGCAGGAGTAACTATGACTCTCTTAAGGTAGCCAAATGCCTCGTCAACAGGCGAAAAACATCGGCATTCTCGAGGAGCTCCTGGCAGGAGTACTGTGAAAGTCTTAAGGTCAACAAATAATGGTGTATCGCTTCTGGTGAACTAGCCAGAGTAAGCTTGTAGATGTGACTGTGGTAAAATGGGGAGCAAGTGGCAGGAGTAACTATGACTCTCTTAGGGTTGCCAAATGACTCGTCAAAAGGCGAATTACATCGGCAAACCCGAGGAGCTCCCGGAAGGAGTACTGTGAAAGTTTAAGGTCAACAAATAATGGCGTATCGCATCTGGTGAACTAGCCAGAGTAAGCTTGTAGATGCGACTGTGGTAAAACGAGGAGCAAGTGGCAGGAGTAACTATGACTCTCTTAAGGTAGCCAAATGCCTCGTCAACAGGCGAATTCCAACGGCAAACTCGAGGAGCTCCCGGAAGGAGTACTGTGAAAGCCTTAAGGTCAACAAATAATGGCGTATCGCTCCTGGTGAACTAGCCAGAGTAAGCTTGTAGATGCGACTGTGCTAAAACGAGGAGCAAGTGGCAGGAGTAACTATGACTCTCTTAAGGTAGCCAAATGCCTCGTCAACAGGCGAATTCCAACGGCAAACTCGAGGAGCTCCCGGCAGGAGTACTGTGAAAGTCTTAAGGTCAACAAATAATGGCGTATCGCTTCTGGTGAACTAGCGAGAGTAAGCTTGTAGATGTGACTGTGGTAAAATGGGGAGCAAGTGGCAGGAGTAACTATGACTCTCTTAGGGTTGCCAAA
This sequence comes from Schistocerca nitens, assembly GCF_023898315.1. NCBI lineage: Eukaryota > Metazoa > Arthropoda > Insecta > Orthoptera > Acrididae > Schistocerca > Schistocerca nitens. The sequence continues at coordinate 667,577,128 of NC_064619.1, read as the reverse complement.
TGATTCGTCAAAAGGCGAATTACATCGGCAAACCCGAGGAGCTCCCGGAAGGAGTACTGTGAAAGTCTTAAGGTCAACAAATAATGGCGTATCGCTTCTGGTGAACTAGCCAGAGTAAGCTTGTAGATGTGACTGTGGTAAAATGGGGAGCAAGTGGCAGGAGTAACTATGACTCTCTTAAGGTTGCCAAATGACTCGTCAACAGGCGAATTCCAACGGCAAACTCGAGGAGCTCCCGGAAGGAGTACTGTGAAAGTCTTAAGGTCAACAAATAATGGCGTATCGCTTCTGGTGAACTGGCCAGAGTAAGCTTGTAGATGCGACTGTGGTAAAATGGGGAGCAAGTGGCAGGAGTAACTATGACTCTCTTAAGGTAGCCAAATGCCTCGTCAACAGGCGAATTCCAACGGCAAACTCGAGGAGCTCCCGGCAGGAGTACTGTGAAAGTCTTAAGGTCAACAAATAATGGCGTATCGCTTCTGGTGAACTGGCCAGAGTAAGCTTGTAGATGCGACTGTGGTAAAACGAGGAGCAAGTGGCAGGAGTAACTATGACTCTCTTAAGGTAGCCAAATGCCTCGTCAACAGGCGAATTCCAACGGCAAACTCGAGGAGCTCCCGGAAGGAGTACTGTGAAAGCCTTAAGGTCAATAAATAATGGCGTATCGCTTCTGGTGAACTAGCCAGAGTAAGCTTGTAGATGTGACTGTGGTAAAATGGGGAGCAAGTGGCAGGAGTAACTATGACTCTCTTAAGGTAGCCAAATGCCTCGTCAACAGGCGAATTCCAACGGCAAACTCGAGGAGCTCCCGGCAGGAGTACTGTGAAAGTCTTAAGGTCAACAAATAATGGCGTATCGCTTCTGGTGAACTGGCCAGAGTAAGCTTGTAGATGCGACTGTGGTAAAATGGGGAGCAAGTGGCAGGAGTAACTATGACTCTCTTAAGGTAGCCAAATGCCTCGTCAACAGGCGAAAAACATCGGCATTCTCGAGGAGCTCCTGGCAGGAGTACTGTGAAAGTCTTAAGGTCAACAAATAATGGTGTATCGCTTCTGGTGAACTAGCCAGAGTAAGCTTGTAGATGTGACTGTGGTAAAATGGGGAGCAAGTGGCAGGAGTAACTATGACTCTCTTAGGGTTGCCAAATGACTCGTCAAAAGGCGAATTACATCGGCAAACCCGAGGAGCTCCCGGAAGGAGTACTGTGAAAGTTTAAGGTCAACAAATAATGGCGTATCGCATCTGGTGAACTAGCCAGAGTAAGCTTGTAGATGCGACTGTGGTAAAACGAGGAGCAAGTGGCAGGAGTAACTATGACTCTCTTAAGGTAGCCAAATGCCTCGTCAACAGGCGAATTCCAACGGCAAACTCGAGGAGCTCCCGGAAGGAGTACTGTGAAAGCCTTAAGGTCAACAAATAATGGCGTATCGCTCCTGGTGAACTAGCCAGAGTAAGCTTGTAGATGCGACTGTGCTAAAACGAGGAGCAAGTGGCAGGAGTAACTATGACTCTCTTAAGGTAGCCAAATGCCTCGTCAACAGGCGAATTCCAACGGCAAACTCGAGGAGCTCCCGGCAGGAGTACTGTGAAAGTCTTAAGGTCAACAAATAATGGCGTATCGCTTCTGGTGAACTAGCGAGAGTAAGCTTGTAGATGTGACTGTGGTAAAATGGGGAGCAAGTGGCAGGAGTAACTATGACTCTCTTAGGGTTGCCAAATGATTCGTCAAAAGGCGAATTACATCGGCAAACCCGAGGAGCTCCCGGAAGGAGTACTGTGAAAGTCTTAAGGTCAACAAATAATGGCGTATCGCTTCTGGTGAACTAGCCAGAGTAAGCTTGTAGATGTGACTGTGGTAAAATGGGGAGCAAGTGGCAGGAGTAACTATGACTCTCTTAAGGTTGCCAAATGACTCGTCAACAGGCGAATTCCAACGGCAAACTCGAGGAGCTCCCGGAAGGAGTACTGTGAAAGTCTTAAGGTCAACAAATAATGGCGTATCGCTTCTGGTGAACTGGCCAGAGTAAGCTTGTAGATGCGACTGTGGTAAAATGGGGAGCAAGTGGCAGGAGTAACTATGACTCTCTTAAGGTAGCCAAATGCCTCGTCAACAGGCGAATTCCAACGGCAAACTCGAGGAGCTCCCGGCAGGAGTACTGTGAAAGTCTTAAGGTCAACAAATAATGGCGTATCGCTTCTGGTGAACTGGCCAGAGTAAGCTTGTAGATGCGACTGTGGTAAAACGAGGAGCAAGTGGCAGGAGTAACTATGACTCTCTTAAGGTAGCCAAATGCCTCGTCAACAGGCGAATTCCAACGGCAAACTCGAGGAGCTCCCGGAAGGAGTACTGTGAAAGCCTTAAGGTCAATAAATAATGGCGTATCGCTTCTGGTGAACTAGCCAGAGTAAGCTTGTAGATGTGACTGTGGTAAAATGGGGAGCAAGTGGCAGGAGTAACTATGACTCTCTTAAGGTAGCCAAATGCCTCGTCAACAGGCGAATTCCAACGGCAAACTCGAGGAGCTCCCGGCAGGAGTACTGTGAAAGTCTTAAGGTCAACAAATAATGGCGTATCGCTTCTGGTGAACTGGCCAGAGTAAGCTTGTAGATGCGACTGTGGTAAAATGGGGAGCAAGTGGCAGGAGTAACTATGACTCTCTTAAGGTAGCCAAATGCCTCGTCAACAGGCGAAAAACATCGGCATTCTCGAGGAGCTCCTGGCAGGAGTACTGTGAAAGTCTTAAGGTCAACAAATAATGGTGTATCGCTTCTGGTGAACTAGCCAGAGTAAGCTTGTAGATGTGACTGTGGTAAAATGGGGAGCAAGTGGCAGGAGTAACTATGACTCTCTTAGGGTTGCCAAATGACTCGTCAAAAGGCGAATTACATCGGCAAACCCGAGGAGCTCCCGGAAGGAGTACTGTGAAAGTTTAAGGTCAACAAATAATGGCGTATCGCATCTGGTGAACTAGCCAGAGTAAGCTTGTAGATGCGACTGTGGTAAAACGAGGAGCAAGTGGCAGGAGTAACTATGACTCTCTTAAGGTAGCCAAATGCCTCGTCAACAGGCGAATTCCAACGGCAAACTCGAGGAGCTCCCGGAAGGAGTACTGTGAAAGCCTTAAGGTCAACAAATAATGGCGTATCGCTCCTGGTGAACTAGCCAGAGTAAGCTTGTAGATGCGACTGTGCTAAAACGAGGAGCAAGTGGCAGGAGTAACTATGACTCTCTTAAGGTAGCCAAATGCCTCGTCAACAGGCGAATTCCAACGGCAAACTCGAGGAGCTCCCGGCAGGAGTACTGTGAAAGTCTTAAGGTCAACAAATAATGGCGTATCGCTTCTGGTGAACTAGCGAGAGTAAGCTTGTAGATGTGACTGTGGTAAAATGGGGAGCAAGTGGCAGGAGTAACTATGACTCTCTTAGGGTTGCCAAATGATTCGTCAAAAGGCGAATTACATCGGCAAACCCGAGGAGCTCCCGGAAGGAGTACTGTGAAAGTCTTAAGGTCAACAAATAATGGCGTATCGCTTCTGGTGAACTAGCCAGAGTAAGCTTGTAGATGTGACTGTGGTAAAATGGGGAGCAAGTGGCAGGAGTAACTATGACTCTCTTAAGGTTGCCAAATGACTCGTCAACAGGCGAATTCCAACGGCAAACTCGAGGAGCTCCCGGAAGGAGTACTGTGAAAGTCTTAAGGTCAACAAATAATGGCGTATCGCTTCTGGTGAACTGGCCAGAGTAAGCTTGTAGATGCGACTGTGGTAAAATGGGGAGCAAGTGGCAGGAGTAACTATGACTCTCTTAAGGTAGCCAAATGCCTCGTCAACAGGCGAATTCCAACGGCAAACTCGAGGAGCTCCCGGCAGGAGTACTGTGAAAGTCTTAAGGTCAACAAATAATGGCGTATCGCTTCTGGTGAACTGGCCAGAGTAAGCTTGTAGATGCGACTGTGGTAAAACGAGGAGCAAGTGGCAGGAGTAACTATGACTCTCTTAAGGTAGCCAAATGCCTCGTCAACAGGCGAATTCCAACGGCAAACTCGAGGAGCTCCCGGAAGGAGTACTGTGAAAGTCTTAAGGTCAACAAATAATGGCGTATCGCTTCTGGTGAACTTTCCAGAGTATGCTTGTAGATGCGACTGTGGTAAAATGGGGAGCAAGTGGCAGGAGTAACTATGACTCTCTTAGGGTTGCCAAATAACTCGTCAAAAGGCGAATTACATCGGCAAACCCGAGGAGCTCCCGGAAGGAGTACTGTGAAAGTCTTAAGGTCAACAAATAATGGCGTATCGCATCTGGTGAACTGGCCAGAGTAAGCTTGTAGATGCGACTGTGGTAAAACGAGGAGCAAGTGGCAGGAGTAACTATGACTCTCTTAAGGTAGCCAAATGCCTCGTCAACAGGCGAATTCCAACGGCAAACTCGAGGAGCTCCCGGAAGGAGTACTGTGAAAGCCTTAAGGTCAACAAATAATGGCGTATCGCTCCTGGTGAACTGGCCAGAGTAAGCTTGTAGATGTGACTGTGTGAAACGGGGTGCAACTGGCAGGAGTAACTATGACTCTCTTAAGGTAGCCAAATGCCTCGTCAAAAGGCGAATTACATCGGCAAACTCGAGGAGCTCCCAGCAGGAGTACTGTGAAAGTCTTAAGGTCAACAAATAATGGCGTATCGCTTCTGGTGAACTAGCCAGAGTAAGCTTGTAGATGTGACTGTGGTAAAATGGGGAGCAAGTGGCAGGAGTAACTATGACTCTCTTAAGGTAGCCAAATGCCTCGTCAACAGGCGAATTCCAACGGCAAACTCGAGGAGCTCCCGGCAGGAGTACTGTGAAAGTCTTAAGGTCAACAAATAATGGCGTATCGCTTCTGGTGAACTGGCCAGAGTAAGCTTGTAGATGCGACTGTGGTAAAACGAGGAGCAAGTGGCAGGAGTAACTATGACTCTCTTAAGGTAGCCAAATGCCTCGTCAACAGGCGAATTCCAACGGCAAACTCGAGGAGCTCCCGGAAGGAGTACTGTGAAAGCCTTAAGGTCAATAAATAATGGCGTATCGCTTCTGGTGAACTAGCCAGAGTAAGCTTGTAGATGTGACTGTGGTAAAATGGGGAGCAAGTGGCAGGAGTAACTATGACTCTCTTAAGGTAGCCAAATGCCTCGTCAACAGGCGAATTCCAACGGCAAACTCGAGGAGCTCCCGGCAGGAGTACTGTGAAAGTCTTAAGGTCAACAAATAATGGCGTATCGCTTCTGGTGAACTGGCCAGAGTAAGCTTGTAGATGCGACTGTGGTAAAATGGGGAGCAAGTGGCAGGAGTAACTATGACTCTCTTAAGGTAGCCAAATGCCTCGTCAACAGGCGAAAAACATCGGCATTCTCGAGGAGCTCCTGGCAGGAGTACTGTGAAAGTCTTAAGGTCAACAAATAATGGTGTATCGCTTCTGGTGAACTAGCCAGAGTAAGCTTGTAGATGTGACTGTGGTAAAATGGGGAGCAAGTGGCAGGAGTAACTATGACTCTCTTAGGGTTGCCAAATGACTCGTCAAAAGGCGAATTACATCGGCAAACCCGAGGAGCTCCCGGAAGGAGTACTGTGAAAGTTTAAGGTCAACAAATAATGGCGTATCGCATCTGGTGAACTAGCCAGAGTAAGCTTGTAGATGCGACTGTGGTAAAACGAGGAGCAAGTGGCAGGAGTAACTATGACTCTCTTAAGGTAGCCAAATGCCTCGTCAACAGGCGAATTCCAACGGCAAACTCGAGGAGCTCCCGGAAGGAGTACTGTGAAAGCCTTAAGGTCAACAAATAATGGCGTATCGCTCCTGGTGAACTAGCCAGAGTAAGCTTGTAGATGCGACTGTGCTAAAACGAGGAGCAAGTGGCAGGAGTAACTATGACTCTCTTAAGGTAGCCAAATGCCTCGTCAACAGGCGAATTCCAACGGCAAACTCGAGGAGCTCCCGGCAGGAGTACTGTGAAAGTCTTAAGGTCAACAAATAATGGCGTATCGCTTCTGGTGAACTGGCCAGAGTAAGCTTGTAGATGCGACTGTGGTAAAATGGGGAGCAAGTGGCAGGAGTAACTATGACTCTCTTAGGGTTGCCAAATAACTCGTCAAAAGGCGAATTACATCGGCAAACTCGAGGAGCTCCCGGCAGGAGTACTGTGAAAGTCTTAAGGTCAACAAATAATGGCGTATCGCTTCTGGTGAACTGGCCAGAGTAAGCTTGTAGATGCGACTGTGGTAAAATGGGGAGCAAGTGGCAGGAGTAACTATGAGTCTCTTAAGGTAGCCAAATGCCTCGTCAACAGGCGAATTCCAACGGCAAACTCGAGGAGCTCCCGGAAGGAGTACTGTGAAAGCCTTAAGGACAACAAATAATGGCGTATCGCTTCTGGTGAACTAGACAGAGTAAGCTTGTAGATGCGACTGTGGTAAAACGAGGAGCAAGTGGCAGGAGTAACTATGACTCTCTTAAGGTAGCCAAATGCCTCGTCAACAGGCGAATTCCAACGGCAAACTCGAGGAGCTCCCGGCAGGAGTACTGTGAAAGTCTTAAGGTCAACAAATAATGGCGTATCGCTTCTGGTGAACTGGCCAGAGTAAGCTTGTAGATGCGACTGTGGTAAAACGAGGAGCAAGTGGCAGGAGTAACTATGACTCTCTTAAGGTAGCAAAATGCCTCGTCAACAGGCGAATTCCAACGGCAAACTCGAGGAGCTCCCGGAAGGAGTACTGTGAAAGCCTTAAGGTCAACAAATAATGGCGTATCGCTTCTGGTGAACTAGCCAGAGTAAGCTTGTAGATGTGACTGTGGTAAAATGGGGAGCAAGTGGCAGGAGTAACTATGACTCTCTTAGGGTTGCCAAATGATTCGTCAAAAGGCGAATTACATCGGCAAACCCGAGGAGCTCCCGGAAGGAGTACTGTGAAAGTCTTAAGGTCAACAAATAATGGCGTATCGCACCTGGTGAACTAGCCAGAGTGAGCTTGTAGATGTGACTGTGGTAAAATGGGGAGCAAGTGGCAGGAGTAACTATGACTCTCTTAAGGTTGCCAAATGACTCGTCAACAGGCGAATTCCAACGGCAAACTCGACGAGCTCCCGGAAGGAGTACTGTGAAAGTCTTAAGATCAACAAATAATGGCGTATCGCTTCTGGTGAACTAGCCAGAGTAAGCTTGTAGATGCGACTGTGGTAAAACGAGGAGCAAGTGGCAGGAGTAACTATGACTCTCTTAAGGTAGCCAAATGCCTCGTCAACAGGCGAATTCCAACGGCAAACTCGAGGAGCTCCCGGCAGGAGTACTGTGAAAGTCTTAAGGTCAACAAATAATGGCGTATCGCTTCTGGTGAACTAGCGAGAGTAAGCTTGTAGATGTGACTGTGGAAAAATGGGGAGCAAGTGGCAGGAGTAACTATGACTCTCTTAGGGTTGCCAAATGATTCGTCAAAAGGCGAATTACATCGGCAAACCCGAGGAGCTCCCGGAAGGAGTACTGTGAAAGTCTTAAGGTCAACAAATAATGGCGTATCGCTTCTGGTGAACTAGCCAGAGTAAGCTTGTAGATGTGACTGTGGTAAAATGGGGAGCAAGTGGCAGGAGTAACTATGACTCTCTTAAGGTTGCCAAATGACTCGTCAACAGGCGAATTCCAACGGCAAACTCGAGGAGCTCCCGGAAGGAGTACTGTGAAAGTCTTAAGATCAACAAATAATGGCGTATCGCTTCTGGTGAACTGGCCAGAGTAAGCTTGTAGATGCGACTGTGGTAAAACGAGGAGCAAGTGGCAGGAGTAACTATGACTCTCTTAAGGTAGCCAAATGCCTCGTCAACAGGCGAATTCCAACGGCAAACTCGAGGAGCTCCCGGCAGGAGTACTGTGAAAGTCTTAAGGTCAACAAATAATGGCGTATCGCTTCTGGTGAACTAGCCAGAGTAAGCTTGTAGATGCGACTGTGGTAAAATGGGGAGCAAGTGGCAGGAGTAACTATGACTCTCTTAGGGTTGCCAAATAACTCGTCAAAAGGCGAATTACATCGGCAAACTCGAGGAGCTCCCGGCAGGAGTACTGTGAAAGTCTTAAGGTCAACAAATAATGGCGTATCGCTTCTGGTGAACTGGCCAGAGTAAGCTTGTAGATGCGACTGTGGTAAAATGGGGAGCAAGTGGCAGGAGTAACTATGACTCTCTTAAGGTAGCCAAATGCCTCGTCAACAGGCGAATTCCAACGGCAAACTCGAGGAGCTCCCGGCAGGAGTACTGTGAAAGTCTTAAGGTCAACAAATAATGGCGTATCGCTTCTGGTGAACTGGCCAGAGTAAGCTTGTAGATGCGACTGTGGTAAAACGAGGAGCAAGTGGCAGGAGTAACTATGACTCTCTTAAGGTAGCCAAATGCCTCGTCAACAGGCGAATTCCAACGGCAAACTCGAGGAGCTCCCGGCAGGAGTACTGTGAAAGTCTTAAGGTCACCAAATAATGGCGTATCGCTTCTGGTGAACTGGCCAGAGTAAGCTTGTAGATGCGACTGTGGTAAAATGGGGAGCAAGTGGCAGGAGTAACTATGACTCTCTTAGGGTTGCCAAATAACTCGTCAAAAGGCGAATTACATCGGCAAACCCGAGGAGCTCCCGGAAGGAGTACTGTGAAAGTCTTAAGGTCAACAAATAATGGCGTATCGCTTCTGGTGAACTGGCCAGAGTAAGCTTGTAGATGCGACTGTGGTAAAACGAGGAGCAAGTGGCAGGAGTAACTATGACTCTCTTAAGGTAGCCAAATGCCTCGTCAACAGGCGAATTCCAACGGCAAACTCGAGGAGCTCCCGGAAGGAGTACTGTGAAAGCCTTAAGGTCAACAAATAATGGCGTATCGCTCCTGGTGAACTGGCCAGAGTAAGCTTGTAGATGTGACTGTGTGAAACGGGGTGCAACTGGCAGGAGTAACTATGACTCTCTTAAGGTAGCCAAATGCCTCGTCAAAAGGCGAATTACATCGGCAAACTCGAGGAGCTCCCAGCAGGAGTACTGTGAAAGTCTTAAGGTCAACAAATAATGGCGTATCGCTTCTGGTGAACTAGCCAGAGTAAGCTTGTAGATGTGACTGTGGTAAAATGGGGAGCAAGTGGCAGGAGTAACTATGACTCTCTTAAGGTAGCCAAATGCCTCGTCAACAGGCGACTTCCAACGGCAAACTCGAGGAGCTCCCGGAAGGAGTACTGTGAAAGCCTTAAGGTCAATAAATAATGGCGTATCGCTTCTGGTGAACTAGCCAGAGTAAGCTTGTAGATGTGACTGTGGTAAAATGGGGAGCAAGTGGCAGGAGTAACTATGACTCTCTTAAGGTAGCCAAATGCCTCGTCAACAGGCGAATTCCAACGGCAAACTCGAGGAGCTCCCGGCAGGAGTACTGTGAAAGTCTTAAGGTCAACAAATAATGGCGTATCGCTTCTGGTGAACTGGCCAGAGTAAGCTTGTAGATGCGACTGTGGTAAAATGGGGAGCAAGTGGCAGGAGTAACTATGACTCTCTTAAGGTAGCCAAATGCCTCGTCAACAGGCGAATTCCAACGGCAAACTCGAGGAGCTCCCGGCAGGAGTACTGTGAAAGTCTTAAGGTCAACAAATAATGGCGTATCGCTTCTGGTGAACTGGCCAGAGTAAGCTTGTAGATGCGACTGTGGTAAAACGAGGAGCAAGTGGCAGGAGTAACTATGACTCTCTTAAGGTAGCCAAATGCCTCGTCAACAGGCGAATTCCAACGGCAAACTCGAGGAGCTCCCGGCAGGAGTACTGTGAAAGTCTTAAGGTCAACAAATAATGGCGTATCGCTTCTGGTGAACTAGCCAGAGTAAGCTTGTAGATGTGACTGTGGTAAAATGGGGAGCAAGTGGCAGGAGTAACTATGACTCTCTTAAGGTTGCCAAATGACTCGTCAACAGGCGAATTCCAACGGCAAACTCGACGAGCTCCCGGAAGGAGTACTGTGAAAGTCTTAAGATCAACAAATAATGGCGTATCGCTTCTGGTGAACTAGCCAGAGTAAGCTTGTAGATGCGACTGTGGTAAAACGAGGAGCAAGTGGCAGGAGTAACTATGACTCTCTTAAGGTAGCCAAATGCCTCGTCAACAGGCGAATTCCAACGGCAAACTCGAGGAGCTCCCGGCAGGAGTACTGTGAAAGTCTTAAGGTCAACAAATAATGGCGTATCGCTTCTGGTGAACTAGCGAGAGTAAGCTTGTAGATGTGACTGTGGTAAAATGGGGAGCAAGTGGCAGGAGTAACTATGACTCTCTTAGGGTTGCCAAATGATTCGTCAAAAGGCGAATTACATCGGCAAACCCGAGGAGCTCCCGGAAGGAGTACTGTGAAAGTCTTAAGGTCAACAAATAATGGCGTATCGCTTCTGGTGAACTAGCCAGAGTAAGCTTGTAGATGTGACTGTGGTAAAATGGGGAGCAAGTGGCAGGAGTAACTATGACTCTCTTAAGGTTGCCAAATGACTCGTCAACACTGGTGAACTGGCCAGAGTAAGCTTGTAGATGCGACTGTGGTAAAACGAGGAGCAAGTGGCAGGAGTAACTATGACTCTCTTAAGGTAGCCAAATGCCTCGTCAACAGGCGAATTCCAACGGCAAACTCGAGGAGCTCCCGGAAGGAGTACTGTGAAAGTCTTAAGGTCAACAAATAATGGCGTATCGCACCTGGTGAACTAGCCAGAGTAAGCTTGTAGATGTGACTGTGGTAAAATGGGGAGCAAGTGGCAGGAGTAACTATGACTCTCTTAAGGTAGCCAAAGGCCTCGTCAACAGGCGAATTCCAACGGCAAACTCGAGGAGCTCCCGGAAGGAGTACTGTGAAAGTCTTAAGATCAACAAATAATGGCGTATCGATTCTGGTGAACTAGCCAGAGTAAGCTTGTAGATGCGACTGTGGTAAAACGAGGAGCAAGTGGCAGGAGTAACTATGACTCTCTTAAGGTAGCCAAATGCCTCGTCAACAGGCGAATTCCAACGGCAAACTCGAGGAGCTCCCGGCAGGAGTACTGTGAAAGTCTTAAGGTCAACAAATAATGGCGTATCGCTTCTGGTGAACTAGCGAGAGTAAGCTTGTAGATGTGACTGTGGTAAAATGGGGAGCAAGTGGCAGGAGTAACTATGACTCTCTTAGGGTTGCCAAATGATTCGTCAAAAGGCGAATTACATCGGCAAACCCGAGGAGCTCCCGGAAGGAGTACTGTGAAAGTCTTAAGGTCAACAAATAATGGCGTATCGCTTCTGGTGAACTAGCCAGAGTAAGCTTGTAGATGTGACTGTGGTAAAATGGGGAGCAAGTGGCAGGAGTAACTATGACTCTCTTAAGGTTGCCAAATGACTCGTCAACAGGCGAATTCCAACGGCAAACTCGAGGAGCTCCCGGAAGGAGTACTGTGAAAGTCTTAAGATCAACAAATAATGGCGTATCGCTTCTGGTGAACTGGCCAGAGTAAGCTTGTAGATGCGACTGTGGTAAAACGAGGAGCAAGTGGCAGGAGTAACTATGACTCTCTTAAGGTAGCCAAATGCCTCGTCAACAGGCGAATTCCAACGGCAAACTCGAGGAGCTCCCGGCAGGAGTACTGTGAAAGTCTTAAGGTCAACAAATAATGGCGTATCGCTTCTGGTGAACTGGCCAGAGTAAGCTTGTAGATGCGACTGTGGTAAAATGGGGAGCAAGTGGCAGGAGTAACTATGACTCTCTTAGGGTTGCCAAATAACTCGTCAAAAGGCGAATTACATCGGCAAACTCGAGGAGCTCCCGGCAGGAGTACTGTGAAAGTCTTAAGGTCAACAAATAATGGCGTATCGCTTCTGGTGAACTGGCCAGAGTAAGCTTGTAGATGCGACTGTGGTAAAATGGGGAGCAAGTGGCAGGAGTAACTATGACTCTCTTAAGGTAGCCAAATGCCTCGTCAACAGGCGAATTCCAACGGCAAACTCGAGGAGCTCCCGGCAGGAGTACTGTGAAAGTCTTAAGGTCAACAAATAATGGCGTATCGCTTCTGGTGAACTGGCCAGAGTAAGCTTGTAGATGCGACTGTGGTAAAACGAGGAGCAAGTGGCAGGAGTAACTATGACTCTCTTAAGGTAGCCAAATGCCTCGTCAACAGGCGAATTCCAACGGCAAACTCGAGGAGCTCCCGGCAGGAGTACTGTGAAAGTCTTAAGGTCAACAAATAATGGCGTATCGCTTCTGGTGAACTGGCCAGAGTAAGCTTGTAGATGCGACTGTGGTAAAATGGGGAGCAAGTGGCAGGAGTAACTATGACTCTCTTAGGGTTGCCAAATAACTCGTCAAAAGGCGAATTACATCGGCAAACCCGAGGAGCTCCCGGAAGGAGTACTGTGAAAGTCTTAAGGTCAACAAATAATGGCGTATCGCTTCTGGTGAACTGGCCAGAGTAAGCTTGTAGATGCGACTGTGGTAAAACGAGGAGCAAGTGGCAGGAGTAACTATGACTCTCTTAAGGTAGCCAAATGCCTCGTCAACAGGCGAATTCCAACGGCAAACTCGAGGAGCTCCCGGAAGGAGTACTGTGAAAGCCTTAAGGTCAACAAATAATGGCGTATCGCTCCTGGTGAACTGGCCAGAGTAAGCTTGTAGATGTGACTGTGTGAAACGGGGTGCAACTGGCAGGAGTAACTATGACTCTCTTAAGGTAGCCAAATGCCTCGTCAAAAGGCGAATTACATCGGCAAACTCGAGGAGCTCCCAGCAGGAGTACTGTGAAAGTCTTAAGGTCAACAAATAATGGCGTATCGCTTCTGGTGAACTAGCCAGAGTAAGCTTGTAGATGTGACTGTGGTAAAATGGGGAACAAGTGGCAGGAGTAACTATGACTCTCTTAAGGTAGCCAAATGCCTCGTCAACAGGCGAATTCCAACGGCAAACTCGAGGAGCTCCCGGCAGGAGTACTGTGAAAGTCTTAAGGTCAACAAATAATGGCGTATCGCTTCTGGTGAACTGGCCAGAGTAAGCTTGTAGATGCGACTGTGGTAAAACGAGGAGCAAGTGGCAGGAGTAACTATGACTCTCTTAAGGTAGCCAAATGCCTCGTCAACAGGCGAATTCCAACGGCAAACTCGAGGAGCTCCCGGAAGGAGTACTGTGAAAGCCTTAAGGTCAATAAATAATGGCGTATCGCTTCTGGTGAACTAGCCAGAGTAAGCTTGTAGATGTGACTGTGGTAAAATGGGGAGCAAGTGGCAGGAGTAACTATGACTCTCTTAAGGTAGCCAAATGCCTCGTCAACAGGCGAATTCCAACGGCAAACTCGAGGAGCTCCCGGCAGGAGTACTGTGAAAGTCTTAAGGTCAACAAATAATGGCGTATCGCTTCTGGTGAACTGGCCAGAGTAAGCTTGTAGATGCGACTGTGGTAAAATGGGGAGCAAGTGGCAGGAGTAACTATGACTCTCTTAAGGTAGCCAAATGCCTCGTCAACAGGCGAATTCCAACGGCAAACTCGAGGAGCTCCCGGCAGGAGTACTGTGAAAGTCTTAAGGTCAACAAATAATGGCGTATCGCTTCTGGTGAACTGGCCAGAGTAAGCTTGTAGATGCGACTGTGGTAAAACGAGGAGCAAGTGGCAGGAGTAACTATGACTCTCTTAAGGTAGCCAAATGCCTCGTCAACAGGCGAATTCCAACGGCAAACTCGAGGAGCTCCCGGCAGGAGTACTGTGAAAGTCTTAAGGTCAACAAATAATGGCGTATCGCTTCTGGTGAACTAGCCAGAGTAAGCTTGTAGATGTGACTGTGGTAAAATGGGGAGCAAGTGGCAGGAGTAACTATGACTCTCTTAAGGTTGCCAAATGACTCGTCAACAGGCGAATTCCAACGGCAAACTCGAGGAGCTCCCGGAAGGAGTACTGTGAAAGTCTTAAGATCAACAAATAATGGCGTATCGCTTCTGGTGAACTAGCCAGAGTAAGCTTGTAGATGCGACTGTGGTAAAACGAGGAGCAAGTGGCAGGAGTAACTATGACTCTCTTAAGGTAGCCAAATGCCTCGTCAACAGGCGAATTCCAACGGCAAACTCGAGGAGCTCCCGGCAGGAGTACTGTGAAAGTCTTAAGGTCAACAAATAATGGCGTATCGCTTCTGGTGAACTAGCGAGAGTAAGCTTGTAGATGTGACTGTGGTAAAATGGGGAGCAAGTGGCAGGAGTAACTATGACTCTCTTAGGGTTGCCAAATGATTCGTCAAAAGGCGAATTACATCGGCAAACCCGAGGAGCTCCCGGAAGGAGTACTGTGAAAGTCTTAAGGTCAACAAATAATGGCGTATCGCTTCTGGTGAACTAGCCAGAGTAAGCTTGTAGATGTGACTGTGGTAAAATGGGGAGCAAGTGGCAGGAGTAACTATGACTCTCTTAAGGTAGCCAAATGACTCGTCAACAGGCGAATTCCAACGGCAAACTCGAGGAGCTCCCGGAAGGAGTACTGTGAAAGTCTTAAGATCAACAAATAATGGCGTATCGCTTCTGGTGAACTGGCCAGAGTAAGCTTGTAGATGCGACTTTGGTAAAACGAGGAGCAAGTGGCAGGAGTAACTATGACTCTCTTAAGGTAGCCAAATGCCTCGTCAACAGGCGAATTCCAACGGCAAACTCGAGGAGCTCCCGGCAGGAGTACTGTGAAAGTCTTAAGGTCAACAAATAATGGCGTATCGCTTCTGGTGAACTGGCCAGAGTAAGCTTGTAGATGCGACTGTGGTAAAATGGGGAGCAAGTGGCAGGAGTAACTATGACTCTCTTAGGGTTGCCAAATAACTCGTCAAAAGGCGAATTACATCGGCAAACCCGAGGAGCTCCCGGAAGGAGTACTGTGAAAGTCTTAAGGTCAACAAATAATGGCGTATCGCTTCAGGTGAACTGGCCAGAGTAAGCTTGTAGATGCGACTGTGGTAAAACGAGGAGCAAGTGGCAGGAGTAACTATGACTCTCTTAAGGTAGCCAAATGCCTCGTCAACAGGCGAATTCCAACGGCAAACTCGAGGAGCTCCCGGAAGGAGTACTGTGAAAGCCTTAAGGTCAACAAATAATGGCGTATCGCTCCTGGTGAACTGGCCAGAGTAAGCTTGTAGATGTGACTGTGTGAAACGGGGTGCAACTGGCAGGAGTAACTATGACTCTCTTAAGGTAGCCAAATGCCTCGTCAAAAGGCGAATTACATCGGCAAACTCGAGGAGCTCCCAGCAGGAGTACTGTGAAAGTCTTAAGGTCAACAAATAATGGCGTATCGCTTCTGGTGAACTAGCCAGAGTAAGCTTGTAGATGTGACTGTGGTAAAATGGGGAGCAAGTGGCAGGAGTAACTGTGACTCTCTTAAGGTCGCCAAATGCCTCGTCAACAGGCGAATTCCAACGGCAAACTCGAGGAGCTCCCGGCAGGAGTACTGTGAAAGTCTTAAGGTCAACAAATAGTGGCGTATCGCTCCTGGTGAACTGGCCAGAGTAAGCTTGTAGATGTGACTGTGTGAAACGGGGTGCAACTGGCAGGAGTAACTATGACTCTCTTAAGGTAGCCAAATGCCTCGTCAAAAGGCGAATTACATCGGCAAACTCGAGGAGCTCCCAGCAGGAGTACTGTGAAAGTCTTAAGGTCAACAAATAATGGCGTATCGCTTCTGGTGAACTAGCCAGAGTAAGCTTGTAGATGTGACTGTGGTAAAATGGGGAGCAAGTGGCAGGAGTAACTATGACTCTCTTAAGGTCGCCAAATGCCTCGTCAACAGGCGAATTCCAACGGCAAACTCGAGGAGCTCCCGGCAGGAGTACTGTGAAAGTCTTAAGGTCAACATATAATGGCGTATCGCTTCTGGTGAACTGGCCAGAGTAAGCTTGTAGATGCGACTGTGGTAAAACGAGGAGCAAGTGGCAGGAGTAACTATGACTCTCTTAAGGTAGCCAAATGCCTCGTCAACAGGCGAATTCCAACGGCAAACTCGAGGAGCTCCCGGAAGGAGTACTGTGAAAGTCTTAAGGTCAACAAATAATGGCGTATCGCCCCTGGTGAACTAGCCAGAGTAAGCTTGTAGATGTGACTGTGGTAAAATGGGGAGCAAGTGGCAGGAGTAACTATGACTCTCTTAAGGTTGCCAAATGACTCGTCAACAGACGAATTCCAACGGCAAACTCGAGGAGCTCCCGGAAGGAGTACTGTGAAAGTCTTAAGATCAACAAATAATGGCGTATCGCTTCTGGTGAACTAGCCAGAGTAAGCTTGTAGATGCGACTGTGGTAAAACGAGGAGCAAGTGGCAGGAGTAACTATGACTCTCTTAAGGTAGCCAAATGCCTCGTCAACAGGCGAATTCCAACGGCAAACTCGAGGAGCTCCCGGCAGGAGTACTGTGAAAGTCTTAAGGTCAACAAATAATGGCGTATCGCTTCTGGTGAACTAGCGAGAGTAAGCTTGTAGATGTGACTGTGGTAAAATGGGGAGCAAGTGGCAGGAGTAACTATGACTCTCTTAGGGTTGCCAAATGATTCGTCAAAAGGCGAATTACATCGGCAAACCCGAGGAGCTCCCGGAAGGAGTACTGTGAAAGTCTTAAGGTCAACAAATAATGGCGTATCGCTTCTGGTGAACTGGCCAGAGTAAGCTTGTAGATGCGACTGTGGTAAAATGGGGAGCAAGTGGCAGGAGTAACTATGACTCTCTTAGGGTTGCCAAATAACTCGTCAAAAGGCGAATTACATCGGCAAACCCGAGGAGCTCCCGGAAGGAGTACTGTGAAAGTCTTAAGGTCAACAAATAATGGCGTATCGCTTCTGGTGAACTAGCCAGAGTAAGCTTGTAGATGTGACTGTGGTAAAATGGGGAGCAAGTGGCAGGAGTAACTATGACTCTCTTAAGGTAGCCAAATGCCTCGTCAACAGGCGAATTCCAACGGCAAACTCGAGGAGCTCCCGGCAGGAGTACTGTGAAAGTCTTAAGGTCAACAAATAATGGCGTATCGCTTCTGGTGAACTAGCCAGAGTAAGCTTGTAGATGTGACTGTGGTAAAATGGGGAGCAAGTGGCAGGAGTAACTATGACTCTCTTAAGGTAGCCAAATGCCTCGTCAACAGGCGAATTCCAACGGCAAACTCGAGGAGCTCCCGGAAGGAGTACTGTGAAAGTCTTAAGGTCAACAAATAATGGCGTATCGCTTCTGGTGAACTAGCCAGAGTAAGCTTGTAGATGTGACTGTGGTAAAATGGGGAGCAAGTGGCAGGAGTAACTATGACTCTCTTAAGGTTGCCAAATGACTCGTCAACAGGCGAATTCCAACGGCAAACTCGAGGAGCTCCCGGAAGGAGTACTGTGAAAGTCTTAAGATCAACAAATAATGGCGTATCGCTTCTGGTGAACTGGCCAGAGTAAGCTTGTAGATGCGACTGTGGTAAAACGAGGAGCAAGTGGCAGGAGTAACTATGACTCTCTTAAGGTAGCCAAATGCCTCGTCAACAGGCGAATTCCAACGGCAAACTCGAGGAGCTCCCGGCAGGAGTACTGTGAAAGTCTTAAGGACAACAAATAATGGCGTATCGCTTCTGGTGAACTGGCCAGAGTAAGCTTGTAGATGCGACTGTGGTAAAATGGGGAGCAAGTGGCAGGAGTAACTATGACTCTCTTAGGGTTGCCAAATAACTCAACAAAAGGCGAATTACATCGGCAAACCCGAGGAGCTCCCGGAAGGAGTACTGTGAAAGTCTTAAGGTCAACAAATAATGGCGTATCGCTTCAGGTGAACTGGCCAGAGTAAGCTTGTAGATGCGACTGTGGTAAAACGAGGAGCGAGTGGCAGGAGTAACTATGACTCTCTTAAGGTAGCCAAATGCCTCGTCAACAGGCGAATTCCAACGGCAAACTCGAGGAGCTCCCGGAAGGAGTACTGTGAAAGCCTTAAGGTCAACAAATAATGGCGTATCGCTCCTGGTGAACTGGCCAGAGTAAGCTTGTAGATGTGACTGTGTGAAACGGGGTGCAACTGGCAGGAGTAACTATGACTCTCTTAAGGTAGCCAAATGCCTCGTCAAAAGGCGAATTACATCGGCAAACTCGAGGAGCTCCCAGCAGGAGTACTGTGAAAGTCTTAAGGTCAACAAATAATGGCGTATCGCTTCTGGTGAACTAGCCAGAGTAAGCTTGTAGATGTGACTGTGGTAAAATGGGGAGCAAGTGGCAGGAGTAACTATGACTCTCTTAAGGTCGCCAAATGCCTCGTCAACAGGCGAATTCCAACGGCAAACTCGAGGAGCTCCCGGCAGGAGTACTGTGAAAGTCTTAAGGTCAACAAATAATGGCGTATCGCTTCTGGTGAACTGGCCAGAGTAAGCTTGTAGATGCGACTGTGGTAAAACGAGGAGCAAGTGGCAGGAGTAACTATGACTCTCTTAGGGTTGCCAAATGATTCGTCAAAAGGCGAATTACATCGGCAAACCCGAGGAGCTCCCGGAAGGAGTACTGTGAAAGTCTTAAGGTCAACAAATAATGGCGTATCGCTTCTGGTGAACTAGCCAGAGTAAGCTTGTAGATGTGACTGTGGTAAAATGGGGAGCAAGTGGCAGGAGTAACTATGACTCTCTTAAGATTGCCAAATGACTCGTCAACAGGCGAATTCCAACGGCAAACTCGAGGAGCTCCCGGAAGGAGTACTGTGAAAGTCTTAAGATCAACAAATAATGGCGTATCGCTTCTGGTGAACTGGCCAGAGTAAGCTTGTAGATGCGACTGTGGTAAAACGAGGAGCAAGTGGCAGGAGTAACTATGACTCTCTTAAGGTAGCCAAATGCCTCGTCAACAGGCGAATTCCAACGGCAAACTCGAGGAGCTCCCGGCAGGAGTACTGTGAAAGTCTTAAGGTCAACAAATAATGGCGTATCGCTTCTGGTGAACTGGCCAGAGTAAGCTTGTAGATGCGACTGTGGTAAAATGGGGAGCAAGTGGCAGGAGTAACTATGACTCTCTTAGGGTTGCCAAATAACTCGTCAAAAGGCGAATTACATCGGCAAACTCGAGGAGCTCCCGGCAGGAGTACTGTGAAAGTCTTAAGGTCAACAAATAATGGCGTATCGCTTCTGGTGAACTGGCCAGAGTAAGCTTGTAGATGCGACTGTGGTAAAATGGGGAGCAAGTGGCAGGAGTAACTATGACTCTCTTAAGGTAGCCAAATGCCTCGTCAACAGGCGAATTCCAACGGCAAACTCGAGGAGCTCCCGGCAGGAGTACTGTGAAAGTCTTAAGGTCAACAAATAATGGCGTATCGCTTCTGGTGAACTGGCCAGAGTAAGCTTGTAGATGCGACTGTGGTAAAACGAGGAGCAAGTGGCAGGAGTAACTATGACTCTCTTAAGGTAGCCAAATGCCTCGTCAACAGGCGAATTCCAACGGCAAACTCGAGGAGCTCCCGGCAGGAGTACTGTGAAAGTCTTAAGGTCAACAAATAATGGCGTATCGCTTCTGGTGAACTGGCCAGAGTAAGCTTGTAGATGCGACTGTGGTAAAATGGGGAGCAAGTGGCAGGAGTAACTATGACTCTCTTAGGGTTGCCAAATAACTCGTCAAAAGGCGAATTACATCGGCAAACCCGAGGAGCTCCCGGAAGGAGTACTGTGAAAGTCTTAAGGTCAACAAATAATGGCGTATCGCTTCTGGTGAACTGGCCAGAGTAAGCTTGTAGATGCGACTGTGGTAAAACGAGGAGCAAGTGGCAGGAGTAACTATGACTCTCTTAAGGTAGCCAAATGCCTCGTCAACAGGCGAATTCCAACGGCAAACTCGAGGAGCTCCCGGAAGGAGTACTGTGAAAGCCTTAAGGTCAACAAATAATGGCGTATCGCTCCTGGTGAACTGGCCAGAGTAAGCTTGTAGATGTGACTGTGTGAAACGGGGTGCAACTGGCAGGAGTAACTATGACTCTCTTAAGGTAGCCAAATGCCTCGTCAAAAGGCGAATTACATCGGCAAACTCGAGGAGCTCCCAGCAGGAGTACTGTGAAAGTCTTAAGGTCAACAAATAATGGCGTATCGCTTCTGGTGAACTAGCCAGAGTAAGCTTGTAGATGTGACTGTGGTAAAATGGGGAACAAGTGGCAGGAGTAACTATGACTCTCTTAAGGTAGCCAAATGCCTCGTCAACAGGCGAATTCCAACGGCAAACTCGAGGAGCTCCCGGCAGGAGTACTGTGAAAGTCTTAAGGTCAACAAATAATGGCGTATCGCTTCTGGTGAACTGGCCAGAGTAAGCTTGTAGATGCGACTGTGGTAAAACGAGGAGCAAGTGGCAGGAGTAACTATGACTCTCTTAAGGTAGCCAAATGCCTCGTCAACAGGCGAATTCCAACGGCAAACTCGAGGAGCTCCCGGAAGGAGTACTGTGAAAGCCTTAAGGTCAATAAATAATGGCGTATCGCTTCTGGTGAACTAGCCAGAGTAAGCTTGTAGATGTGACTGTGGTAAAATGGGGAGCAAGTGGCAGGAGTAACTATGACTCTCTTAAGGTAGCCAAATGCCTCGTCAACAGGCGAATTCCAACGGCAAACTCGAGGAGCTCCCGGCAGGAGTACTGTGAAAGTCTTAAGGTCAACAAATAATGGCGTATCGCTTCTGGTGAACTAGCCAGAGTAAGCTTGTAGATGCGACTGTGGTAAAACGAGGAGCAAGTGGCAGGAGTAACTATGACTCTCTTAAGGTAGCCAAATGACTCGTCAACAGGCGAATTCCAACGGCAAACTCGAGGAGCTCCCGGAAGGAGTACTGTGAAAGTCTTAAGATCAACAAATAATGGCGTATCGCTTCTGGTGAACTGGCCAGAGTAAGCTTGTAGATGCGACTGTGGTAAAACGAGGAGCAAGTGGCAGGAGTAACTATGACTCTCTTAAGGTAGCCAAATGCCTCGTCAACAGGCGAATTCCAACGGCAAACTCGAGGAGCTCCCGGCAGGAGTACTGTGAAAGTCTTAAGGTCAACAAATAATGGCGTATCGCTTCTGGTGAACTGGCCAGAGTAAGCTTGTAGATGCGACTGTGGTAAAATGGGGAGCAAGTGGCAGGAGTAACTATGACTCTCTTAGGGTTGCCAAATAACTCGTCAAAAGGCGAATTACATCGGCAAACCCGAGGAGCTCCCGGAAGGAGTACTGTGAAAGTCTTAAGGTCAACAAATAATGGCGTATCGCTTCAGGTGAACTGGCCAGAGTAAGCTTGTAGATGCGACTGTGGTAAAACGAGGAGCAAGTGGCAGGAGTAACTATGACTCTCTTAAGGTAGCCAAATGCCTCGTCAACAGGCGAATTCCAACGGCAAACTCGAGGAGCTCCCGGAAGGAGTACTGTGAAAGCCTTAAGGTCAACAAATAATGGCGTATCGCTCCTGGTGAACTGGCCAGAGTAAGCTTGTAGATGTGACTGTGTGAAACGGGGTGCAACTGGCAGGAGTAACTATGACTCTCTTAAGGTAGCCAAATGCCTCGTCAAAAGGCGAATTACATCGGCAAACTCGAGGAGCTCCCAGCAGGAGTACTGTGAAAGTCTTAAGGTCAACAAATAATGGCGTATCGCTTCTGGTGAACTAGCCAGAGTAAGCTTGTAGATGTGACTGTGGTAAAATGGGGAGCAAGTGGCAGGAGTAACTATGACTCTCTTAAGGTCGCCAAATGCCTCGTCAACAGGCGAATTCCAACGGCAAACTCGAGGAGCTCCCGGCAGGAGTACTGTGAAAGTCTTAAGGTCAACAAATAGTGGCGTATCGCTCCTGGTGAACTGGCCAGAGTAAGCTTGTAGATGTGACTGTGTGAAACGGGGTGCAACTGGCAGGAGTAACTATGACTCTCTTAAGGTAGCCAAATGCCTCGTCAAAAGGCGAATTACATCGGCAAACTCGAGGAGCTCCCAGCAGGAGTACTGTGAAAGTCTTAAGGTCAACAAATAATGGCGTATCGCTTCTGGTGAACTAGCCAGAGTAAGCTTGTAGATGTGACTGTGGTAAAATGGGGAGCAAGTGGCAGGAGTAACTATGACTCTCTTAAGGTCGCCAAATGCCTCGTCAACAGGCGAATTCCAACGGCAAACTCGAGGAGCTCCCGGCAGGAGTACTGTGAAA
This sequence comes from Schistocerca nitens, assembly GCF_023898315.1. Lineage (NCBI taxonomy): Eukaryota > Metazoa > Arthropoda > Insecta > Orthoptera > Acrididae > Schistocerca > Schistocerca nitens. The sequence continues at coordinate 667,555,004 of NC_064619.1, read as the reverse complement.
GTCTTAAGGTCAACAAATAATGGCGTATCGCTTCTGGTGAACTGGCCAGAGTAAGCTTGTAGATGCGACTGTGGTAAAACGAGGAGCAAGTGGCAGGAGTAACTATGACTCTCTTAAGGTAGCCAAATGCCTCGTCAACAGGCGAATTCCAACGGCAAACTCGAGGAGCTCCCGGAAGGAGTACTGTGAAAGTCTTAAGGTCAACAAATAATGGCGTATCGCACCTGGTGAACTAGCCAGAGTAAGCTTGTAGATGTGACTGTGGTAAAATGGGGAGCAAGTGGCAGGAGTAACTATGACTCTCTTAAGGTTGCCAAATGACTCGTCAACAGGCGAATTCCAACGGCAAACTCAAGGAGCTCCCGGAAGGAGTACTGTGAAAGTCTTAAGATCAACAAATAATGGCGTATCGCATCTGGTGAACTAGCCAGAGTAAGCTTGTAGATGCGACTGTGGTAAAACGAGGAGCAAGTGGCAGGAGTAACTATGACTCTCTTAAGGTAGCCAAATGCATCGTCAACAGGCGAATTCCAACGGCAAACTCGAGGAGCTCCCGGCAGGAGTACTGTGAAAGTCTTAAGGTCAACAAATAATGGCGTATCGCTTCTGGTGAACTAGCGAGAGTAAGCTTGTAGATGTGACTGTGGTAAAATGGGGAGCAAGTGGCAGGAGTAACTATGACTCTCTTAGGGTTGCCAAATGATTCGTCAAAAGGCGAATTACATCGGCAAACCCGAGGAGCTCCCGGAAGGAGTACTGTGAAAGTCTTAAGGTCAACAAATAATGGCGTATCGCTTCTGGTGAACTGGCCAGAGTAAGCTTGTAGATGCGACTGTGGTAAAATGGGGAGCAAGTGGCAGGAGTAACTATGACTCTCTTAGGGTTGCCAAATAACTCGTCAAAAGGCGAATTACATCGGCAAACCCGAGGAGCTCCCCGAAGGAGTACTGTGAAAGCCTTAAGGTCAACAAATAATGGCGTATCGCTCCTGGTGAACTGGCCAGAGTAAGCTTGTAGATGTGACTGTGTGAAACGGGGTGCAACTGGCAGGAGTAACTATGACTCTCTTAAGGTAGCCAAATGCCTCGTCAAAAGGCGAATTACATCGGCAAACTCGAGGAGCTCCCAGCAGGAGTACTGTGAAAGTCTTAAGGTCAACAAATAATGGCGTATCGCTTCTGGTGAACTAGCCAGAGTAAGCTTGTAGATGTGACTGTGGTAAAATGGGGAGCAAGTGGCAGGAGTAACTATGACTCTCTTAAGGTAGCCAAATGCCTCGTCAACAGGCGAATTCCAACGGCAAACTCGAGGAGCTCCCGGCAGGAGTACTGTGAAAGTCTTAAGGTCAACAAATAATGGCGTATCGCTTCTGGTGAACTAGCGAGAGTAAGCTTGTAGATGTGACTGTGGTAAAATGGGGAGCAAGTGGCAGGAGTAACTATGACTCTCTTAGGGTTGCCAAATGATTCGTCAAAAGGCGAATTACATCGGCAAACCCGAGGAGCTCCCGGAAGGAGTACTGTGAAAGTCTTAAGGTCAACAAATAATGGCGTATCACTTCAGGTGAACTGGCCAGAGTAAGCTTGTAGATGCGACTGTGGTAAAACGAGGAGCAAGTGGCAGGAGTAACTATGACTCTCTTAAGGTAGCCAAATGCCTCGTCAACAGGCGAATTCCAACGGCAAACTCGAGGAGCTCCCGGAAGGAGTACTGTGAAAGTCTTAAGGTCAACAAATAATGGCGTATCGCACCTGGTGAACTAGCCAGAGTAAGCTTGTAGATGTGACTGTGGTAAAATGGGGAGCAAGTGGCAGGAGTAACTATGACTCTCTTAAGGTTGCCAAATGACTCGTCAACAGGCGAATTCCAACGGCAAACTCGAGGAGCTCCCGGAAGGAGTACTGTGAAAGTCTTAAGATCAACAAATAATGGCGTATCGCATCTGGTGAACTAGCCAGAGTAAGCTTGTAGATGCGACTGTGGTAAAACGAGGAGCAAGTGGCAGGAGTAACTATGACTCTCTTAAGGTAGCCAAATGCATCGTCAACAGGCGAATTCCAACGGCAAACTCGAGGAGCTCCCGGCAGGAGTACTGTGAAAGTCTTAAGGTCAACAAATAATGGCGTATCGCTTCTGGTGAACTAGCGAGAGTAAGCTTGTAGATGTGACTGTGGTAAAATGGGGAGCAAGTGGCAGGAGTAACTATGACTCTCTTAGGGTTGCCAAATGATTCGTCAAAAGGCGAATTACATCGGCAAACCCGAGGAGCTCCCGGAAGGAGTACTGTGAAAGTCTTAAGGTCAACAAATAATGGCGTATCGCTTCTGGTGAACTGGCCAGAGTAAGCTTGTAGATGCGACTGTGGTAAAATGGGGAGCAAGTGGCAGGAGTAACTATGACTCTCTTAGGGTTGCCAAATAACTCGTCAAAAGGCGAATTACATCGGCAAACCCGAGGAGCTCCCGGAAGGAGTACTGTGAAAGTCTTAAGGTCAACAAATAATGGCGTATCGCTTCTGGTGAACTAGCCAGAGTAAGCTTGTAGATGTGACTGTGGTAAAATGGGGAGCAAGTGGCAGGAGTAACTATGACTCTCTTAAGGTAGCCAAATGCCTCGTCAACAGGCGAATTCCAACGGCAAACTCGAGGAGCTCCCGGCAGGAGTACTGTGAAAGTCTTAAGGTCAACAAATAATGGCGTATCGCTTCTGGTGAACTAGCCAGAGTAAGCTTGTAGATGTGACTGTGGTAAAATGGGGAGCAAGTGGCAGGAGTAACTATGACTCTCTTAAGGTAGCCAAATGCCTCGTCAACAGGCGAATTCCAACGGCAAACTCGAGGAGCTCCCGGAAGGAGTACTGTGAAAGTCTTAAGGTCAACAAATAATGGCGTATCGCTTCTGGTGAACTGGCCAGAGTAAGCTTGTAGATGCGACTGTGGTAAAATGGGGAGCAAGTGGCAGGAGTAACTATGACTCTCTTAGGGTTGCCAAATAACTCGTCAAAAGGCGAATTACATCGGCAAACCCGAGGAGCTCCCGGAAGGAGTACTGTGAAAGTCTTAAGGTCAACAAATAATGGCGTATCGCTTCTGGTGAACTGGCCAGAGTAAGCTTGTAGATGCGACTGTGGTAAAACGAGGAGCAAGTGGCAGGAGTAACTATGACTCTCTTAAGGTAGCCAAATGCCTCGTCAACAGGCGAATTCCAACGGCAAACTCGAGGAGCTCCCGGAAGGAGTACTGTGAAAGCCTTAAGGTCAACAAATAATGGCGTATCGCTCCTGGTGAACTGGCCAGAGTAAGCTTGTAGATGTGACTGTGTGAAACGGGGTGCAACTGGCAGGAGTAACTATGACTCTCTTAAGGTAGCCAAATGCCTCGTCAACAGGCGAATTACATCGGCAAACTCGAGGAGCTCCCAGCAGGAGTACTGTGAAAGTCTTAAGGTCAACAAATAATGGCGTATCGCTTCTGGTGAACTAGCCAGAGTAAGCTTGTAGATGTGACTGTGGTAAAATGGGGAGCAAGTGGCAGGAGTAACTATGACTCTCTTAAGGTAGCCAAATGCCTCGTCAACAGGCGAATTCCAACGGCAAACTCGAGGAGCTCCCGGCAGGAGTACTGTGAAAGTCTTAAGGTCAACAAATAATGGCGTATCGCTTCTGGTGAACTAGCGAGAGTAAGCTTGTAGATGTGACTGTGGTAAAATGGGGAGCAAGTGGCAGGAGTAACTATGACTCTCTTAGGGTTGCCAAATGATTCGTCAAAAGGCGAATTACATCGGCAAACCCGAGGAGCTCCCGGAAGGAGTACTGTGAAAGTCTTAAGGTCAACAAATAATGGCGTATCGCTTCAGGTGAACTGGCCAGAGTAAGCTTGTAGATGCGACTGTGGTAAAACGAGGAGCAAGTGGCAGGAGTAACTATGACTCTCTTAAGGTAGCCAAATGCCTCGTCAACAGGCGAATTCCAACGGCAAACTCGAGGAGCTCCCCGAAGGAGTACTGTGAAAGCCTTAAGGTCAACAAATAATGGCGTATCGCTCCTGGTGAACTGGCCAGAGTAAGCTTGTAGATGTGACTGTGTGAAACGGGGTGCAACTGGCAGGAGTAACTATGACTCTCTTAAGGTAGCCAAATGCCTCGTCAAAAGGCGAATTACATCGGCAAACTCGAGGAGCTCCCAGCAGGAGTACTGTGAAAGTCTTAAGGTCAACAAATAATGGCGTATCGCTTCTGGTGAACTAGCCAGAGTAAGCTTGTAGATGTGACTGTGGTAAAATGGGGAGCAAGTGGCAGGAGTAACTATGACTCTCTTAAGGTAGCCAAATGCCTCGTCAACAGGCGAATTCCAACGGCAAACTCGAGGAGCTCCCGGCAGGAGTACTGTGAAAGTCTTAAGGTCAACAAATAATGGCGTATCGCTTCTGGTGAACTAGCGAGAGTAAGCTTGTAGATGTGACTGTGGTAAAATGGGGAGCAAGTGGCAGGAGTAACTATGACTCTCTTAGGGTTGCCAAATGATTCGTCAAAAGGCGAATTACATCGGCAAACCCGAGGAGCTCCCGGAAGGAGTACTGTGAAAGTCTTAAGGTCAACAAATAATGGCGTATCACTTCAGGTGAACTGGCCAGAGTAAGCTTGTAGATGTGACTGTGTGAAACGGGGTGCAACTGGCAGGAGTAACTATGACTCTCTTAAGGTAGCCAAATGCCTCGTCAACAGGCGTATTACATCGGCAAACTCGAGGAGCTCCCGGAAGGAGTACTGTGAAAGCCTTAAGGTCAACAAATAATGGCGTATCGCTCCTGGTGAACTGGCCAAGAGTAAGCTTGTAGATGTGACTGTGTGAAACGGGGTGCAACTGGCAGGAGTAACTATGACTCTCTTAAGGTAGCCAAATGCCTCGTCAAAAGGCGAATTACATCGGCAAACTCGAGGAGCTCCCAGCAGGAGTACTGTGAAAGTCTTAAGGTCAACAAATAATGGCGTATCGCTTCTGGTGAACTAGCCAGAGTAAGCTTGTAGATGTGACTGTGGTAAAATGGGGAGCAAGTGGCAGGAGTAACTATGACTCTCTTAAGGTCGCCAAATGCCTCGTCAACAGGCGAATTCCAACGGCAAACTCGAGGAGCTCCCGGCAGAAGTACTGTGAAAGTCTTAAGGTCAACAAATAATGGCGTATCGCTTCTGGTGAACTGGCCAGAGTAAGCTTGTAGATGCGACTGTGGTAAAACGAGGAGCAAGTGGCAGGAGTAACTATGACTCTCTTAAGGTAGCCAAATGCCTCGTCAACAGGCGAATTCCAACGGCAAACTCGAGGAGCTCCCGGAAGGAGTACTGTGAAAGTCTTAAGGTCAACAAATAATGGCGTATCGCACCTGGTGAACTAGCCAGAGTAAGCTTGTAGATGTGACTGTGGTAAAATGGGGAGCAAGTGGCAGGAGTAACTATGACTCTCTTAAGGTTGCCAAATGACTCGTCAACAGGCGAATTCCAACGGCAAACTCGAGGAGCTCCCGGAAGGAGTACTGTGAAAGTCTTAAGATCAACAAATAATGGCGTATCGCTTCTGGTGAACTAGCCAGAGTAAGCTTGTAGATGCGACTGTGGTAAAACGAGGAGCAAGTGGCAGGAGTAACTATGACTCTCTTAAGGTAGCCAAATGCCTCGTCAACAGGCGAATTCCAACGGCAAACTCGAGGAGCTCCCGGCAGGAGTACTGTGAAAGTCTTAAGGTCAACAAATAATGGCGTATCGCTTCTGGTGAACTAGCGAGAGTAAGCTTGTAGATGTGACTGTGGTAAAATGGGGAGCAAGTGGCAGGAGTAACTATGACTCTCTTAGGGTTGCCAAATGATTCGTCAAAAGGCGAATTACATCGGCAAACCCGAGGAGCTCCCGGAAGGAGTACTATGAAAGTCTTAAGGTCAACAAATAATGGCGTATCGCTTCTGGTGAACTAGCCAGAGTAAGCTTGTAGATGTGACTGTGGTAAAATGGGGAGCAAGTGGCAGGAGTAACTATGACTCTCTTAAGGTTGCCAATGACTCGTCAACAGGCGAATTCCAACGGCAAACTCGAGGAGCTCCCGGAAGGAGTACTGTGAAAGTCTTAAGATCAACAAATAATGGCGTATCGCTTCTGGTGAACTAGCCAGAGTAAGCTTGTAGATGCGACTGTGGTAAAACGAGGAGCAAGTGGCAGGAGTAACTATGACTCTCTTAAGGTAGCCAAATGCCTCGTCAACAGGCGAATTCCAACGGCAAACTCGAGGAGCTCCCGGCAAGAGTACTGTGAAAGTCTTAAGGTCAACAAATAATGGCGTATCGCTTCTGGTGAACTGGCCAGAGTAAGCTTGTAGATGCGACTGTGGTAAAATGGGGAGCAAGTGGCAGGAGTAACTATGACTCTCTTAGGGTTGCCAAATAACTCGTCAAAAGGCGAATTACATCGGCAAACCCGAGGAGCTCCCGGAAGGAGTACTGTGAAAGTCTATAGGTCAACAAATAATGGCGTATCGCTTCTGGTGAACTAGCCAGAGTAAGCTTGTAGATGTGACTGTGGTAAAATGGGGAGCAAGTGGCAGGAGTAACTATGACTCTCTTAAGGTAGCCAAATGCCTCGTCAACAGGCGAATTCCAACGGCAAACTCGAGGAGCTCCCGGCAGGAGTACTGTGAAAGTCTTAAGGTCAACAAATAATGGCGTATCGCTTCTGGTGAACTAGCCAGAGTAAGCTTGTAGATGTGACTGTGGTAAAATGGGGAGCAAGTGGCAGGAGTAACTATGACTCTCTTAAGGTAGCCAAATGCCTCGTCAACAGGCGAATTCCAACGGCAAACTCGAGGAGCTCCCGGAAGGAGTACTGTGAAAGTCTTAAGGTCAACAAATAATGGCGTATCGCTTCTGGTGAACTGGCCAGAGTAAGCTTGTAGATGCGACTGTGGTAAAATGGGGAGCAAGTGGCAGGAGTAACTATGACTCTCTTAGGGTTGCCAAATAACTCGTCAAAAGGCGAATTACATCGGCAAACCCGAGGAGCTCCCGGAAGGAGTACTGTGAAAGTCTTAAGGTCAACAAATAATGGCGTATCGCTTCTGGTGAACTGGCCAGAGTAAGCTTGTAGATGCGACTGTGGTAAAACGAGGAGCAAGTGGCAGGAGTAACTATGACTCTCTTAAGGTAGCCAAATGCCTCGTCAACAGGCGAATTCCAACGGCAAACTCGAGGAGCTCCCGGAAGGAGTACTGTGAAAGCCTTAAGGTCAACAAATAATGGCGTATCGCTCCTGGTGAACTGGCCAGAGTAAGCTTGTAGATGTGACTGTGTGAAACGGGGTGCAACTGGCAGGAGTAACTATGACTCTCTTAAGGTAGCCAAATGCCTCGTCAAAAGGCGAATTACATCGGCAAACTCGAGGAGCTCCCAGCAGGAGTACTGTGAAAGTCTTAAGGTCAACAAATAATGGCGTATCGCTTCTGGTGAACTAGCCAGAGTAAGCTTGTAGATGTGACTGTGGTAAAATGGGGAGCAAGTGGCAGGAGTAACTATGACTCTCTTAAGGTCGCCAAATGCCTCGTCAACAGGCGAATTCCAACGGCAAACTCGAGGAGCTCCCGGCAGGAGTACTGTGAAAGTCTTAAGGTCAACAAATAATGGCGTATCGCTTCTGGTGAACTGGCCAGAGTAAGCTTGTAGATGCGACTGTGGTAAAACGAGGAGCAAGTGGCAGGAGTAACTATGACTCTCTTAAGGTAGCCAAATGCCTCGTCAACAGGCGAATTCCAACGGCAAACTCGAGGAGCTCCCGGAAGGAGTACTGTGAAAGTCGTAAGGTCAACAAATAATGGCGTATCGCACCTGGTGAACTAGCCAGAGTAAGCTTGTAGATGTGACTGTGGTAAAATGGGGAGCAAGTGGCAGGAGTAACTATGACTCTCTTAAGGTTGCCAAATGACTCGTCAACAGGCGAATTCCAACGGCAAACTCGAGGAGCTCCCGGAAGGAGTACTGTGAAAGTCTTAAGATCAACAAATAATGGCGTATCGCTTCTGGTGAACTAGCCAGAGTAAGCTTGTAGATGCGACTGTGGTAAAACGAGGAGCAAGTGGCAGGAGTAACTATGACTCTCTTAAGGTAGCCAAATGCCTCGTCAACAGGCGAATTCCAACGGCAAACTCGAGGAGCTCCCGGCAGGAGTACTGTGAAAGTCTTAAGGTCAACAAATAATGGCGTATCGCTTCTGGTGAACTAGCGAGAGTAAGCTTGTAGATGTGACTGTGGTAAAATGGGGAGCAAGTGGCAGGAGTAACTATGACTCTCTTAGGGTTGCCAAATGATTCGTCAAAAGGCGAATTACATCGGCAAACCCGAGGAGCTCCCGGAAGGAGTACTGTGAAAGTCTTAAGGTCAACAAATAATGGCGTATCGCTTCTGGTGAACTAGCCAGAGTAAGCTTGTAGATGTGACTGTGGTAAAATGGGGAGCAAGTGGCAGGAGTAACTATGACTCTCTTAAGGTTGCCAATGACTCGTCAACAGGCGAATTCCAACGGCAAACTCGAGGAGCTCCCGGAAGGAGTACTGTGAAAGTCTTAAGATCAACAAATAATGGCGTATCGCTTCTGGTGAACTAGCCAGAGTAAGCTTGTAGATGCGACTGTGGTAAAACGAGGAGCAAGTGGCAGGAGTAACTATGACTCTCTTAAGGTAGCCAAATGCCTCGTCAACAGGCGAATTCCAACGGCAAACTCGAGGAGCTCCCGGCAAGAGTACTGTGAAAGTCTTAAGGTCAACAAATAATGGCGTATCGCTTCTGGTGAACTGGCCAGAGTAAGCTTGTAGATGCGACTGTGGTAAAATGGGGAGCAAGTGGCAGGAGTAACTATGACTCTCTTAGGGTTGCCAAATAACTCGTCAAAAGGCGAATTACATCGGCAAACCCGAGGAGCTCCCGGAAGGAGTACTGTGAAAGTCTTAAGGTCAACAAATAATGGCGTATCGCTTCTGGTGAACTAGCCAGAGTAAGCTTGTAGATGTGACTGTGGTAAAATGGGGAGCAAGTGGCAGGAGTAACTATGACTCTCTTAAGGTAGCCAAATGCCTCGTCAACAGGCGAATTCCAACGGCAAACTCGAGGAGCTCCCGGAAGGAGTACTGTGAAAGTCTTAAGGTCAACAAATAATGGCGTATCGCTTCTGGTGAACTGGCCAGAGTAAGCTTGTAGATGCGACTGTGGTAAAATGGGGAGCAAGTGGCAGGAGTAACTATGACTCTCTTAGGGTTGCCAAATAACTCGTCAAAAGGCGAATTACATCGGCAAACCCGAGGAGCTCCCGGAAGGAGTACTGTGAAAGTCTTAAGGTCAACAAATAATGGCGTATCGCTTCTGGTGAACTGGCCAGAGTAAGCTTGTAGATGCGACTGTGGTAAAACGAGGAGCAAGTGGCAGGAGTAACTATGACTCTCTTAAGGTAGCCAAATGCCTCGTCAACAGGCGAATTCCAACGGCAAACTCGAGGAGCTCCCGGAAGGAGTACTGTGAAAGCCTTAAGGTCAACAAATAATGGCGTATCGCTCCTGGTGAACTGGCCAGAGTAAGCTTGTAGATGTGACTGTGTGAAACGGGGTGCAACTGGCAGGAGTAACTATGACTCTCTTAAGGTAGCCAAATGCCTCGTCAAAAGGCGAATTACATCGGCAAACTCGAGGAGCTCCCAGCAGGAGTACTGTGAAAGTCTTAAGGTCAACAAATAATGGCGTATCGCTTCTGGTGAACTAGCCAGAGTAAGCTTGTAGATGTGACTGTGGTAAAATGGGGAGCAAGTGGCAGGAGTAACTATGACTCTCTTAAGGTAGCCAAATGCCTCGTCAACAGGCGAATTCCAACGGCAAACTCGAGGAGCTCCCGGCAGGAGTACTGTGAAAGTCTTAAGGTCAACAAATAATGGCGTATCGCTTCTGGTGAACTAGCGAGAGTAAGCTTGTAGATGTGACTGTGGTAAAATGGGGAGCAAGTGGCAGGAGTAACTATGACTCGCTTAGGGTTGCCAAATGATTCGTCAAAAGGCGAATTACATCGGCAAACCCGAGGAGCTCCCGGAAGGAGTACTGTGAAAGTCTTAAGGTCAACAAATACTGGCGTATCGCTTCTGGTGAACTAGCCAGAGTAAGCTTGTAGATGTGACTGTGGTAAAATGGGAAGCAAGTGGCAGGAGTAACTATGACTCTCTTAAGGTTGCCAAATGACTCGTCAACAGGCGAATTCCAACGGCAAACTCGAGGAGCTCCCGGAAGGAGTACTGTGAAAGTCTTAAGATCAACAAATAATGGCGTATCGCTTCTGGTGAACTAGCCAGAGTAAGCTTGTAGATGCGACTGTGGTAAAACGAGGAGCAAGTGGCAGGAGTAACTATGACTCTCTTAAGGTAGCCAAATGCCTCGTCAACAGGCGAATTCCAACGGCAAACTCGAGGAGCTCCCGGCAGGAGTACTGTGAAAGTCTTAAGGTCAACAAATAATGGCGTATCGCTTCTGGTGAACTGGCCAGAGTAAGCTTGTAGATGCGACTGTGGTAAAATGGGGAGCAAGTGGCAGGAGTAACTATGACTCTCTTAGGGTTGCCAAATAACTCGTCAAAAGGCGAATTACATCGGCAAACCCGAGGAGCTCCCGGAAGGAGTACTGTGAAAGTCTTAAGGTCAACAAATAATGGCGTATCGCTTCTGGTGAACTGGCCAGAGTAAGCTTGTAGATGCGACTGTGGTAAAACGAGGAGCAAGTGGCAGGAGTAACTATGACTCTCTTAAGGTAGCCAAATGCCTCGTCAACAGGCGAATTCCAACGGCAAACTCGAGGAGCTCCCGGAAGGAGTACTGTGAAAGCCTTAAGGTCAACAAATAATGGCGTATCGCTCCTGGTGAACTGGCCAGAGTAAGCTTGTAGATGTGACTGTGTGAAACGGGGTGCAACTGGCAGGAGTAACTATGACTCTCTTAAGGTAGCCAAATGCCTCGTCAAAAGGCGAATTACATCGGCAAACTCGAGGAGCTCCCAGCAGGAGTACTGTGAAAGTCTTAAGGTCAACAAATAATGGCGTATCGCTTCTGGTGAACTAGCCAGAGTAAGCTTGTAGATGTTACTGTGGTAAAATGGGGAGCAAGTGGCAGGAGTAACTATGACTCTCTTAAGGTAGCCAAATGCCTCGTCAACAGGCGAATTCCAACGGCAAACTCGAGGAGCTCCCGGCAGGAGTACTGTGAAAGTCTTAAGGTCAACAAATAATGGCGTATCGCTTCTGGTGAACTGGCCAGAGTAAGCTTGTAGATGCGACTGTGGTAAAATGGGGAGCAAGTGGCAGGAGTAACTATGACTCTCTTAAGGTAGCCAAATGCCTCGTCAACAGGCGAATTCCAACGGCAAACTCGAGGAGCTCCCGGCAGGAGTACTGTGAAAGTCTTAAGGTCAACAAATAATGGCGTATCGCTTCTGGTGAACTGGCCAGAGTAAGCTTGTAGATGCGACTGTGGTAAAACGAGGAGCAACTGGCAGGAGTAACTATGACTCTCTTAAGGTAGCCAAATGCCTCGTCAACAGGCGAATTCCAACGGCAAACTCGAGGAGCTCCCGGCAGGAGTACTGTGAAAGTCTTAAGGTCAACAAATAATGGCGTATCGCTTCTGGTGAACTGGCCAGAGTAAGCTTGTAGATGCGACTGTGGTAAAACGAGGAGCAAGTGGCAGGAGTAACTATGACTCTCTTAAGGTAGCCAAATGCCTCGTCAACAGGCGAATTCCAACGGCAAACTCGAGGAGCTCCCGGAAGGAGTACTGTGAAAGCCTTAAGGACAACAAATAATGGCGTATCGCTTCTGGTGAACTAGCCAGAGTAAGCTTGTAGATGCGACTGTGGTAAAACGAGGAGCAAGTGGCAGGAGTAACTATGACTCTCTTAGGTTTGCCAAATAACTCGTCAAAAGGCGAATTACATCGGCAAGCCCGAGGAGCTCCCGGAAGGAGTACTGTGAAAGTCTTAAGGTCAACAAATAATGGCGTATCGCTTCTGGTGAACTGGCCAGAGTAAGCTTGTAGATGCGACTGTGGTAAAACGAGGAGCAAGTGGCAGGAGTAACTATGACTCTCTTAAGGTAGCCAAATGCCTCGTCAACAGGCGAATTCCAACGGCAAACTCGAGGAGCTCCCGGCAGGAGTACTGTGAAAGTCTTAAGGTCAACAAATAATGGCGTATCGCTTCTGGTGAACTGGCCAGAGTAAGCTTGTAGATGCGACTGTGGTAAAACGAGGAGCAAGTGGCAGGAGTAACTATGACTCTCTTAAGGTAGCCAAATGCCTCGTCAACAGGCGAATTCCAACGGCAAACTCGAGGAGCTCCCGGAAGGAGTACTGTGAAAGCCTTAAGGACAACAAATAATGGCGTATCGCTCCTGGTGAACTGGCCAGAGTAAGCTTGTAGATGTGACTGTGTGAAACGGGGTGCAACTGGCAGGAGTAACTATGACTCTCTTAAGGTAGCCAAATGCCTCGTCAAAAGGCGAATTACATCGGCAAACTCGAGGAGCTCCCAGCAGGAGTACTGTGAAAGTCTTAAGGTCAACAAATAATGGCGTATCGCTTCTGGTGAACTAGCCAGAGTAAGCTTGTAGATGTGACTGTGGTAAAATGGGGAGCAAGTGGCAGGAGTAACTATGACTCTCTTAAGGTAGCCAAATGCCTCGTCAACAGGCGAATTCCAACGGCAAACTCGAGGAGCTCCCGGCAGGAGTACTGTGAAAGTCTTAAGGTCAACAAATAATGGCGTATCGCTTCTGGTGAACTAGCGAGAGTAAGCTTGTAGATGTGACTGTGGTAAAATGGGGAGCAAGTGGCAGGAGTAACTATGACTCTCTTAGGGTTGCCAAATGATTCGTCAAAAGGCGAATTACATCGGCAAACCCGAGGAGCTCCCGGAAGGAGTACTGTGAAAGTCTTAAGGTCAACAAATAATGGCGTATCGCTTCTGGTGAACTAGCCAGAGTAAGCTTGTAGATGTGACTGTGGTAAAATGGGAAGCAAGTGGCAGGAGTAACTATGACTCTCTTAAGGTTGCCAAATGACTCGTCAACAGGCGAATTCCAACGGCAAACTCGAGGAGCTCCCGGAAGGAGTACTGTGAAAGTCTTAAGATCAACAAATAATGGCGTATCGCTTCTGGTGAACTAGCCAGAGTAAGCTTGTAGATGCGACTGTGGTAAAACGAGGAGCAAGTGGCAGGAGTAACTATGACTCTCTTAAGGTAGCCAAATGCCTCGTCAACAGGCGAATTCCAACGGCAAACTCGAGGAGCTCCCGGCAGGAGTACTGTGAAAGTCTTAAGGTCAACAAATAATGGCGTATCGCTTCTGGTGAACTGGCCAGAGTAAGCTTGTAGATGCGACTGTGGTAAAATGGGGAGCAAGTGGCAGGAGTAACTATGACTCTCTTAGGGTTGCCAAATAACTCGTCAAAAGGCGAATTACATCGGCAAACCCGAGGAGCTCCCGGAAGGAGTACTGTGAAAGTCTTAAGGTCAACAAATAATGGCGTATCGCTTCTGGTGAACTGGCCAGAGTAAGCTTGTAGATGCGACTGTGGTAAAACGAGGAGCAAGTGGCAGGAGTAACTATGACTCTCTTAAGGTAGCCAAATGCCTCGTCAACAGGCGAATTCCAACGGCAAACTCGAGGAGCTCCCGGAAGGAGTACTGTGAAAGCCTTAAGGTCAACAAATAATGGCGTATCGCTCCTGGTGAACTGGCCAGAGTAAGCTTGTAGATGTGACTGTGTGAAACGGGGTGCAACTGGCAGGAGTAACTATGACTCTCTTAAGGTAGCCAAATGCCTCGTCAAAAGGCGAATTACATCGGCAAACTCGAGGAGCTCCCAGCAGGAGTACTGTGAAAGTCTTAAGGTCAACAAATAATGGCGTATCGCTTCTGGTGAACTAGCCAGAGTAAGCTTGTAGATGTGACTGTGGTAAAATGGGGAGCAAGTGGCAGGAGTAACTATGACTCTCTTAAGGTAGCCAAATGCCTCGTCAACAGGCGAATTCCAACGGCAAACTCGAGGAGCTCCCGGCAGGAGTACTGTGAAAGTCTTAAGGTCAACAAATAATGGCGTATCGCTTCTGGTGAACTAGCGAGAGTAAGCTTGTAGATGTGACTGTGGTAAAATGGGGAGCAAGTGGCAGGAGTAACTATGACTCTCTTAGGGTTGCCAAATGATTCGTCAAAAGGCGAATTACATCGGCAAACCCGAGGAGCTCCCGGAAGGAGTACTGTGAAAGTCGTAAGGTCAACAAATACTGGCGTATCGCTTCTGGTGAACTAGCCAGAGTAAGCTTGTAGATGTGACTGTGGTAAAATGGGAAGCAAGTGGCAGGAGTAACTATGACTCTCTTAAGGTTGCCAAATGACTCGTCAACAGGCGAATTCCAACGGCAAACTCGAGGAGCTCCCGGAAGGAGTACTGTGAAAGTCTTAAGATCAACAAATAATGGCGTATCGCTTCTGGTGAACTAGCCAGAGTAAGCTTGTAGATGCGACTGTGGTAAAACGAGGAGCAAGTGGCAGGAGTAACTATGACTCTCTTAAGGTAGCCAAATGCCTCGTCAACAGGCGAATTCCAACGGCAAACTCGAGGAGCTCCCGGCAGGAGTACTGTGAAAGTCTTAAGGTCAACAAATAATGGCGTATCGCTTCTGGTGAACTGGCCAGAGTAAGCTTGTAGATGCGACTGTGGTAAAATGGGGAGCAAGTGGCAGGAGTAACTATGACTCTCTTAGGGTTGCCAAATAACTCGTCAAAAGGCGAATTACATCGGCAAACCCGAGGAGCTCCCGGAAGGAGTACTGTGAAAGCCTTAAGGACAACAAATAATGGCGTATCGCTTCTGGTGAACTAGCCAGAGTAAGCTTGTAGATGCGACTGTGGTAAAACGAGGAGCAAGTGGCAGGAGTAACTATGACTCTCTTAGGTTTGCCAAATAACTCGTCAAAAGGCGAATTACATCGGCAAGCCCGAGGAGCTCCCGGAAGGAGTACTGTGAAAGTCTTAAGGTCAACAAATAATGGCGTATCGCTTCTGGTGAACTGGCCAGAGTAAGCTTGTAGATGTGACTGTGTGAAACGGGGTGCAACTGGCAGGAGTAACTATGACTCTCTTAAGGTAGCCAAATGCCTCGTCAAAAGGCGAATTACATCGGCAAACTCGAGGAGCTCCCAGCAGGAGTACTGTGAAAGTCTTAAGGTCAACAAATAATGGCGTATCGCTTCTGGTGAACTAGCCAGAGTAAGCTTGTAGATGTGACTGTGGTAAAATGGGGAGCAAGTGGCAGGAGTAACTATGACTCTCTTAAGGTAGCCAAATGCCTCGTCAACAGGCGAATTCCAACGGCAAACTCGAGGAGCTCCCGGCAGGAGTACTGTGAAAGTCTTAAGGTCAACAAATAATGGCGTATCGCTTCTGGTGAACTAGCGAGAGTAAGCTTGTAGATGTGACTGTGGTAAAATGGGGAGCAAGTGGCAGGAGTAACTATGACTCTCTTAGGGTTGCCAAATGATTCGTCAAAAGGCGAATTACATCGGCAAACCCGAGGAGCTCCCGGAAGGAGTACTGTGAAAGTCTTAAGGTCAACAAATAATGGCGTATCGCTTCTGGTGAACTAGCCAGAGTAAGCTTGTAGATGTGACTGTGGTAAAATGGGAAGCAAGTGGCAGGAGTAACTATGACTCTCTTAAGGTTGCCAAATGACTCGTCAACAGGCGAATTCCAACGGCAAACTCGAGGAGCTCCCGGAAGGAGTACTGTGAAAGTCTTAAGATCAACAAATAATGGCGTATCGCTTCTGGTGAACTAGCCAGAGTAAGCTTGTAGATGCGACTGTGGTAAAACGAGGAGCAAGTGGCAGGAGTAACTATGACTCTCTTAAGGTAGCCAAATGCCTCGTCAACAGGCGAATTCCAACGGCAAACTCGAGGAGCTCCCGGCAGGAGTACTGTGAAAGTCTTAAGGTCAACAAATAATGGCGTATCGCTTCTGGTGAACTGGCCAGAGTAAGCTTGTAGATGCGACTGTGGTAAAATGGGGAGCAAGTGGCAGGAGTAACTATGACTCTCTTAGGGTTGCCAAATAACTCGTCAAAAGGCGAATTACATCGGCAAACCCGAGGAGCTCCCGGAAGGAGTACTGTGAAAGTCTTAAGGTCAACAAATAATGGCGTATCGCTTCTGGTGAACTGGCCAGAGTAAGCTTGTAGATGCGACTGTGGTAAAACGAGGAGCAAGTGGCAGGAGTAACTATGACTCTCTTAAGGTAGCCAAATGCCTCGTCAACAGGCGAATTCCAACGGCAAACTCGAGGAGCTCCCGGAAGGAGTACTGTGAAAGCCTTAAGGTCAACAAATAATGGCGTATCGCTCCTGGTGAACTGGCCAGAGTAAGCTTGTAGATGTGACTGTGTGAAACGGGGTGCAACTGGCAGGAGTAACTATGACTCTCTTAAGGTAGCCAAATGCCTCGTCAAAAGGCGAATTACATCGGCAAACTCGAGGAGCTCCCAGCAGGAGTACTGTGAAAGTCTTAAGGTCAACAAATAATGGCGTATCGCTTCTGGTGAACTAGCCAGAGTAAGCTTGTAGATGTGACTGTGGTAAAATGGGGAGCAAGTGGCAGGAGTAACTATGACTCTCTTAAGGTAGCCAAATGCCTCGTCAACAGGCGAATTCCAACGGCAAACTCGAGGAGCTCCCGGCAGGAGTACTGTGAAAGTCTTAAGGTCAACAAATAATGGCGTATCGCTTCTGGTGAACTAGCGAGAGTAAGCTTGTAGATGTGACTGTGGTAAAATGGGGAGCAAGTGGCAGGAGTAACTATGACTCTCTTAGGGTTGCCAAATGATTCGTCAAAAGGCGAATTACATCGGCAAACCCGAGGAGCTCCCGGAAGGAGTACTGTGAAAGTCGTAAGGTCAACAAATACTGGCGTATCGCTTCTGGTGAACTAGCCAGAGTAAGCTTGTAGATGTGACTGTGGTAAAATGGGAAGCAAGTGGCAGGAGTAACTATGACTCTCTTAAGGTTGCCAAATGACTCGTCAACAGGCGAATTCCAACGGCAAACTCGAGGAGCTCCCGGAAGGAGTACTGTGAAAGTCTTAAGATCAACAAATAATGGCGTATCGCTTCTGGTGAACTAGCCAGAGTAAGCTTGTAGATGCGACTGTGGTAAAACGAGGAGCAAGTGGCAGGAGTAACTATGACTCTCTTAAGGTAGCCAAATGCCTCGTCAACAGGCGAATTCCAACGGCAAACTCGAGGAGCTCCCGGCAGGAGTACTGTGAAAGTCTTAAGGTCAACAAATAATGGCGTATCGCTTCTGGTGAACTGGCCAGAGTAAGCTTGTAGATGCGACTGTGGTAAAATGGGGAGCAAGTGGCAGGAGTAACTATGACTCTCTTAGGGTTGCCAAATAACTCGTCAAAAGGCGAATTACATCGGCAAACCCGAGGAGCTCCCGGAAGGAGTACTGTGAAAGCCTTAAGGACAACAAATAATGGCGTATCGCTTCTGGTGAACTAGCCAGAGTAAGCTTGTAGATGCGACTGTGGTAAAACGAGGAGCAAGTGGCAGGAGTAACTATGACTCTCTTAGGTTTGCCAAATAACTCGTCAAAAGGCGAATTACATCGGCAAGCCCGAGGAGCTCCCGGAAGGAGTACTGTGAAAGTCTTAAGGTCAACAAATAATGGCGTATCGCTTCTGGTGAACTGGCCAGAGTAAGCTTGTAGATGCGACTGTGGTAAAACGAGGAGCAAGTGGCAGGAGTAACTATGACTCTCTTAAGGTAGCCAAATGCCTCGTCAACAGGCGAATTCCAACGGCAAACTCGAGGAGCTCCCGGCAGGAGTACTGTGAAAGTCTTAAGGTCAACAAATAATGGCGTATCGCTTCTGGTGAACTGGCCAGAGTAAGCTTGTAGATGCGACTGTGGTAAAACGAGGAGCAAGTGGCAGGAGTAACTATGACTCTCTTAAGGTAGCCAAATGCCTCGTCAACAGGCGAATTCCAACGGCAAACTCGAGGAGCTCCCGGAAGGAGTACTGTGAAAGCCTTAAGGACAACAAATAATGGCGTATCGCTCCTGGTGAACTGGCCAGAGTAAGCTTGTAGATGTGACTGTGTGAAACGGGGTGCAACTGGCAGGAGTAACTATGACTCTCTTAAGGTAGCCAAATGCCTCGTCAAAAGGCGAATTACATCGGCAAACTCGAGGAGCTCCCAGCAGGAGTACTGTGAAAGTCTTAAGGTCAACAAATAATGGCGTATCGCTTCTGGTGAACTAGCCAGAGTAAGCTTGTAGATGTGACTGTGGTAAAATGGGGAGCAAGTGGCAGGAGTAACTATGACTCTCTTAAGGTAGCCAAATGCCTCGTCAACAGGCGAATTCCAACGGCAAACTCGAGGAGCTCCCGGCAGGAGTACTGTGAAAGTCTTAAGGTCAACAAATAATGGCGTATCGCTTCTGGTGAACTAGCGAGAGTAAGCTTGTAGATGTGACTGTGGTAAAATGGGGAGCAAGTGGCAGGAGTAACTATGACTCTCTTAGGGTTGCCAAATGATTCGTCAAAAGGCGAATTACATCGGCAAACCCGAGGAGCTCCCGGAAGGAGTACTGTGAAAGTCTTAAGGTCAACAAATAATGGCGTATCGCTTCTGGTGAACTAGCCAGAGTAAGCTTGTAGATGTGACTGTGGTAAAATGGGAAGCAAGTGGCAGGAGTAACTATGACTCTCTTAAGGTTGCCAAATGACTCGTCAACAGGCGAATTCCAACGGCAAACTCGAGGAGCTCCCGGAAGGAGTACTGTGAAAGTCTTAAGATCAACAAATAATGGCGTATCGCTTCTGGTGAACTAGCCAGAGTAAGCTTGTAGATGCGACTGTGGTAAAACGAGGAGCAAGTGGCAGGAGTAACTATGACTCTCTTAAGGTAGCCAAATGCCTCGTCAACAGGCGAATTCCAACGGCAAACTCGAGGAGCTCCCGGCAGGAGTACTGTGAAAGTCTTAAGGTCAACAAATAATGGCGTATCGCTTCTGGTGAACTGGCCAGAGTAAGCTTGTAGATGCGACTGTGGTAAAATGGGGAGCAAGTGGCAGGAGTAACTATGACTCTCTTAGGGTTGCCAAATAACTCGTCAAAAGGCGAATTACATCGGCAAACCCGAGGAGCTCCCGGAAGGAGTACTGTGAAAGTCTTAAGGTCAACAAATAATGGCGTATCGCTTCTGGTGAACTGGCCAGAGTAAGCTTGTAGATGCGACTGTGGTAAAACGAGGAGCAAGTGGCAGGAGTAACTATGACTCTCTTAAGGTAGCCAAATGCCTCGTCAACAGGCGAATTCCAACGGCAAACTCGAGGAGCTCCCGGAAGGAGTACTGTGAAAGCCTTAAGGTCAACAAATAATGGCGTATCGCTCCTGGTGAACTGGCCAGAGTAAGCTTGTAGATGTGACTGTGTGAAACGGGGTGCAACTGGCAGGAGTAACTATGACTCTCTTAAGGTAGCCAAATGCCTCGTCAAAAGGCGAATTACATCGGCAAACTCGAGGAGCTCCCAGCAGGAGTACTGTGAAAGTCTTAAGGTCAACAAATAATGGCGTATCGCTTCTGGTGAACTAGCCAGAGTAAGCTTGTAGATGTGACTGTGGTAAAATGGGGAGCAAGTGGCAGGAGTAACTATGACTCTCTTAAGGTAGCCAAATGCCTCGTCAACAGGCGAATTCCAACGGCAAACTCGAGGAGCTCCCGGCAGGAGTACTGTGAAAGTCTTAAGGTCAACAAATAATGGCGTATCGCTTCTGGTGAACTGGCCAGAGTAAGCTTGTAGATGCGACTGTGGTAAAATGGGGAGCAAGTGGCAGGAGTAACTATGACTCTCTTAAGGTAGCCAAATGCCTCGTCAACAGGCGAATTCCAACGGCAAACTCGAGGAGCTCCCGGCAGGAGTACTGTGAAAGTCTTAAGGTCAACAAATAATGGCGTATCGCTTCTGGTGAACTGGCCAGAGTAAGCTTGTAGATGCGACTGTGGTAAAATGGGGAGCAAGTGGCAGGAGTAACTATGACTCTCTTAAGGTAGCCAAATGCCTCGTCAACAGGCGAATTCCAACGGCAAACTCGAGGAGCTCCCGGCAGGAGTACTGTGAAAGTCTTAAGGTCAACAAATAATGGCGTATCGCTTCTGGTGAACTGGCCAGAGTAAGCTTGTAGATGCGACTGTGGTAAAACGAGGAGCAACTGGCAGGAGTAACTATGACTCTCTTAAGGTAGCCAAATGCCTCGTCAACAGGCGAATTCCAACGGCAAACTCGAGGAGCTCCCGGCAGGAGTACTGTGAAAGTCTTAAGGTCAACAAATAATGGCGTATCGCTTCTGGTGAACTGGCCAGAGTAAGCTTGTAGATGCGACTGTGGTAAAACGAGGAGCAAGTGGCAGGAGTAACTATGACTCTCTTAAGGTAGCCAAATGCCTCGTCAACAGGCGAATTCCAACGGCAAACTCGAGGAGCTCCCGGAAGGAGTACTGTGAAAGCCTTAAGGACAACAAATAATGGCGTATCGCTTCTGGTGAACTAGCCAGAGTAAGCTTGTAGATGCGACTGTGGTAAAACGAGGAGCAAGTGGCAGGAGTAACTATGACTCTCTTAGGTTTGCCAAATAACTCGTCAAAAGGCGAATTACATCGGCAAGCCCGAGGAGCTCCCGGAAGGAGTACTGTGAAAGTCTTAAGGTCAACAAATAATGGCGTATCGCTTCTGGTGAACTGGCCAGAGTAAGCTTGTAGATGCGACTGTGGTAAAACGAGGAGCAAGTGGCAGGAGTAACTATGACTCTCTTAAGGTAGCCAAATGCCTCGTCAACAGGCGAATTCCAACGGCAAACTCGAGGAGCTCCCGGCAGGAGTACTGTGAAAGTCTTAAGGTCAACAAATAATGGCGTATCGCTTCTGGTGAACTGGCCAGAGTAAGCTTGTAGATGCGACTGTGGTAAAACGAGGAGCAAGTGGCAGGAGTAACTATGACTCTCTTAAGGTAGCCAAATGCCTCGTCAACAGGCGAATTCCAACGGCAAACTCGAGGAGCTCCCGGAAGGAGTACTGTGAAAGCCTTAAGGACAACAAATAATGGCGTATCGCTCCTGGTGAACTGGCCAGAGTAAGCTTGTAGATGTGACTGTGTGAAACGGGGTGCAACTGGCAGGAGTAACTATGACTCTCTTAAGGTAGCCAAATGCCTCGTCAAAAGGCGAATTACATCGGCAAACTCGAGGAGCTCCCAGCAGGAGTACTGTGAAAGTCTTAAGGTCAACAAATAATGGCGTATCGCTTCTGGTGAACTAGCCAGAGTAAGCTTGTAGATGTGACTGTGGTAAAATGGGGAGCAAGTGGCAGGAGTAACTATGACTCTCTTAAGGTAGCCAAATGCCTCGTCAACAGGCGAATTCCAACGGCAAACTCGAGGAGCTCCCGGCAGGAGTACTGTGAAAGTCTTAAGGTCAACAAATAATGGCGTATCGCTTCTGGTGAACTAGCGAGAGTAAGCTTGTAGATGTGACTGTGGTAAAATGGGGAGCAAGTGGCAGGAGTAACTATGACTCTCTTAGGGTTGCCAAATGATTCGTCAAAAGGCGAATTACATCGGCAAACCCGAGGAGCTCCCGGAAGGAGTACTGTGAAAGTCTTAAGGTCAACAAATAATGGCGTATCGCTTCTGGTGAACTAGCCAGAGTAAGCTTGTAGATGTGACTGTGGTAAAATGGGAAGCAAGTGGCAGGAGTAACTATGACTCTCTTAAGGTTGCCAAATGACTCGTCAACAGGCGAATTCCAACGGCAAACTCGAGGAGCTCCCGGAAGGAGTACTGTGAAAGTCTTAAGATCAACAAATAATGGCGTATCGCTTCTGGTGAACTAGCCAGAGTAAGCTTGTAGATGCGACTGTGGTAAAACGAGGAGCAAGTGGCAGGAGTAACTATGACTCTCTTAAGGTAGCCAAATGCCTCGTCAACAGGCGAATTCCAACGGCAAACTCGAGGAGCTCCCGGCAGGAGTACTGTGAAAGTCTTAAGGTCAACAAATAATGGCGTATCGCTTCTGGTGAACTGGCCAGAGTAAGCTTGTAGATGCGACTGTGGTAAAATGGGGAGCAAGTGGCAGGAGTAACTATGACTCTCTTAGGGTTGCCAAATAACTCGTCAAAAGGCGAATTACATCGGCAAACCCGAGGAGCTCCCGGAAGGAGTACTGTGAAAGTCTTAAGGTCAACAAATAATGGCGTATCGCTTCTGGTGAACTGGCCAGAGTAAGCTTGTAGATGCGACTGTGGTAAAACGAGGAGCAAGTGGCAGGAGTAACTATGACTCTCTTAAGGTAGCCAAATGCCTCGTCAACAGGCGAATTCCAACGGCAAACTCGAGGAGCTCCCGGAAGGAGTACTGTGAAAGCCTTAAGGTCAACAAATAATGGCGTATCGCTCCTGGTGAACTGGCCAGAGTAAGCTTGTAGATGTGACTGTGTGAAACGGGGTGCAACTGGCAGGAGTAACTATGACTCTCTTAAGGTAGCCAAATGCCTCGTCAAAAGGCGAATTACATCGGCAAACTCGAGGAGCTCCCAGCAGGAGTACTGTGAAAGTCTTAAGGTCAACAAATAATGGCGTATCGCTTCTGGTGAACTAGCCAGAGTAAGCTTGTAGATGTGACTGTGGTAAAATGGGGAGCAAGTGGCAGGAGTAACTATGACTCTCTTAAGGTAGCCAAATGCCTCGTCAACAGGCGAATTCCAACGGCAAACTCGAGGAGCTCCCGGCAGGAGTACTGTGAAAGTCTTAAGGTCAACAAATAATGGCGTATCGCTTCTGGTGAACTGGCCAGAGTAAGCTTGTAGATGCGACTGTGGTAAAATGGGGAGCAAGTGGCAGGAGTAACTATGACTCTCTTAAGGTAGCCAAATGCCTCGTCAACAGGCGAATTCCAACGGCAAACTCGAGGAGCTCCCGGCAGGAGTACTGTGAAAGTCTTAAGGTCAACAAATAATGGCGTATCGCTTCTGGTGAACTGGCCAGAGTAAGCTTGTAGATGCGACTGTGGTAAAACGAGGAGCAAGTGGCAGGAGTAACTATGACTCTCTTAAGGTAGCCAAATGCCTCGTCAACAGGCGAATTCCAACGGCAAACTCGAGGAGCTCCCGGCAGGAGTACTGTGAAAGTCTTAAGGTCAACAAATAATGGCGTATCGCTTCTGGTGAACTGGCCAGAGAAAGCTTGTAGATGCGACTGTGGTAAAACGAGGAGCAAGTGGCAGGAGTAACTATGACTCTCTTAAGGTAGCCAAATGCCTCGTCAACAGGCGAATTCCAACGGCAAACTCGAGGAGCTCCCGGAAGGAGTACTGTGAAAGCCTTAAGGACAACAAATAATGGCGTATCGCTTCTGGTGAACTAGCCAGAGTAAGCTTGTAGATGCGACTGTGGTAAAACGAGGAGCAAGTGGCAGGAGTAACTATGACTCTCTTAAGGTAGCCAAATGCTTCGTCAACAGGCGAATTCCAACGGCAAACTCGAGGAGCTCCCGGCAGGAGTACTGTGAAAGTCTTAAGGTCAACAAATAATGGCGTATCGCTTCTGGTGAACTGGCCAGAGTAAGCTTGTAGATGCGACTGTGGTAAAACGAGGAGCAAGTGGCAGGAGTAACTATGACTCTCTTAAGGTAGCCAAATGCCTCGTCAACAGGCGAATTCCAACGGCAAACTCGAGGAGCTCCCGGCAGGAGTACTGTGAAAGTCTTAAGGTCAACAAATAATGGCGTATCGCTTCTGGTGAACTGGCCAGAGAAAGCTTGTAGATGCGACTGTGGTAAAACGAGGAGCAAGTGGCAGGAGTAACTATGACTCTCTTAAGGTAGCCAAATGCCTCGTCAACAGGCGAATTCCAACGGCAAACTCGAGGAGCTCCCGGAAGGAGTACTGTGAAAGCCTTAAGGACAACAAATAATGGCGTATCGCTTCTGGTGAACTAGCCAGAGTAAGCTTGTAGATGCGACTGTGGTAAAACGAGGAGCAAGTGGCAGGAGTAACTATGACTCTCTTAAGGTAGCCAAATGCTTCGTCAACAGGCGAATTCCAACGGCAAACTCGAGGAGCTCCCGGCAGGAGTACTGTGAAAGTCTTAAGGTCAACAAATAATGGCGTATCGCTTCTGGTGAACTGGCCAGAGTAAGCTTGTAGATGCGACTGTGGTAAAACGAGGAGCAAGTGGCAGGAGTAACTATGACTCTCTTAAGGTAGCCAAATGCCTCGTCAACAGGCGAATTCCAACGGCAAACTCGAGGAGCTCCCGGAAGGAGTACTGTGAAAGCCTTAAGGTCAACAAATAATGGCGTATCGCTTCTGGTGAACTAGCGAGAGTAAGCTTGTAGATGTGACTGTGGTAAAATGGGGAGCAAGTGGCAGGAGTAACTATGACTCTCTTAGGGTTGCCAAATGATTCGTCAAAAGGCGAATTACATCGGCAAACCCGAGGAGCTCCCGGAAGGAGTACTGTGAAAGTCTTAAGGTCAACAAATAATGGCGTATCGCACCTGGTGAACTAGCCAGAGTAAGCTTGTAGATGTGACTGTGGTAAAATGGGGAGCAAGTGGCAGGAGTAACTATGACTCTCTTAAGGTTGCCAAATGACTCGTCAACAGGCGAATTCCAACGGCAAACTCGAGGAGCTCCCGGAAGGAGTACTGTGAAAGTCTTAAGATCAACAAATAATGGCGTATCGCTTCTGGTGAACTAGCCAGAGTAAGCTTGTAGATGCGACTGTGGTAAAACGAGGAGCAAGTGGCAGGAGTAACTATGACTCTCTTAAGGTAGCCAAATGCCTCGTCAACAGGCGAATTCCAACGGCAAACTCGAGGAGCTCCCGGCAGGAGTACTGTGAAAGTCTTAAGGTCAACAAATAATGGCGTATCGCTTCTGGTGAACTAGCGAGAGTAAGCTTGTAGATGTGACTGTGGTAAAATGGGGAGCAAGTGGCAGGAGTAACTATGACTCTCTTAGGGTTGCCAAATGATTCGTCAAAAGGCGAATTACATCGGCAAACCCGAGGAGCTCCCGGAAGGAGTACTGTGAAAGTCTTAAGGTCAACAAATAATGGCGTATCGCTTCTGGTGAACTAGCCAGAGTAAGCTTGTAGATGTGACTGTGATAAAATGGGGAGCAAGTGGCAGGAGTAACTATGACTCTCTTAAGGTTGCCAATGATTCGTCAACAGGCGAATTCCAACGGCAAACTCGAGGAGCTCCCGGAAGGAGTACTGTGAAAGTCTTAAGATCAACAAATAATGGCGTATCGCCTCTGGTGAACTAGCCAGAGTAAGCTTGTAGATGCGACTGTGGTAAAACGAGGAGCAAGTGGCAGGAGTAACTATGACTCTCTTAAGGTAGCCAAATGCCTCGTCAACAGGCGAATTCCAACGGCAAACTCGAGGAGCTCCCGGCAAGAGTACTCTGAAAGTCTTAAGGTCAACAAATAATGGCGTATCGCTTCTGGTGAACTGGCCAGAGTAAGCTTGTAGATGCGACTGTGGTAAAATGGGGAGCAAGTGGCAGGAGTAACTATGACTCTCTTAGGGTTGCCAAATAACTCGTCAAAAGGCGAATTACATCGGCAAACCCGAGGAGCTCCCGGAAGGAGTACTGTGAAAGTCTTAAGGTCAACAAATAATGGCGTATCGCTTCTGGTGAACTAGCCAGAGTAAGCTTGTAGATGTGACTGTGGTAAAATGGGGAGCAAGTGGCAGGAGTAACTATGACTCTCTTAAGGTAGCCAAATGCCTCGTCAACAGGCGAATTCCAACGGCAAACTCGAGGAGCTCCCGGCAGGAGTACTGTGAAAGTCTTAAGGTCAACAAATAATGGCGTATCGCTTCTGGTGAACTAGCCAGAGTAAGCTTGTAGATGTGACTGTGGTAAAATGGGGAGCAAGTGGCAGGAGTAACTATGACTCTCTTAAGGTAGCCAAATGCCTCGTCAACAGGCGAATTCCAACGGCAAACTCGAGGAGCTCCCGGAAGGAGTACTGTGAAAGTCTTAAGGTCAACAAATAATGGCGTATCGCTTCTGGTGAACTGGCCAGAGTAAGCTTGTAGATGCGACTGTGGTAAAATGGGGAGCAAGTGGCAGGAGTAACTATGACTCTCTTAGGGTTGCCAAATAACTCGTCAAAAGGCGAATTACATCGGCAAACCCGAGGAGCTCCCGGAAGGAGTACTGTGAAAGTCTTAAGGTCAACAAATAATGGCGTATCGCTTCTGGTGAACTGGCCAGAGTAAGCTTGTAGATGCGACTGTGGTAAAACGAGGAGCAAGTGGCAGGAGTAACTATGACTCTCTTAAGGTAGCCAAATGCCTCGTCAACAGGCGAATTCCAACGGCAAACTCGAGGAGCTCCCGGAAGGAGTACTGTGAAAGCCTTAAGGTCAACAAATAATGGCGTATCGCTCCTGGTGAACTGGCCAGAGTAAGCTTGTAGATGTGACTGTGTGAAACGGGGTGCAACTGGCAGGAGTAACTATGACTCACTTAAGGTAGCCAAATGCCTCGTCAAAAGGCGAATTACATCGGCAAACTCGAGGAGCTCCCAGCAGGAGTACTGTGAAAGTCTTAAGGTCAACAAATAATGGCGTATCGCTTCTGGTGAACTAGCCAGAGTAAGCTTGTAGATGTGACTGTGGTAAAATGGGGAGCAAGCGGCAGGAGTAACTATGACTCTCTTAAGGTAGCCAAATGCCTCGTCAACAGGCGAATTCCAACGGCAAACTCGAGGAGCTCCCGGCAGGAGTACTGTGAAAGTCTTAAGGTCAACAAATAATGGCGTATCGCTTCTGGTGAACTAGCGAGAGTAAGCTTGTAGATGTGACTGTGGTAAAATGGGGAGCAAGTGGCAGGAGTAACTATGACTCTCTTAGGGTTGCCAAATGATTCGTCAAAAGGCGAATTACATCGGCAAACCCGAGGAGCTCCCGGAAGGAGTACTGTGAAAGTCTTAAGGTCAACAAATAATGGCGTATCGCTTCTGGTGAACTAGCCAGAGTAAGCTTGTAGATGTGACTGTGGTAAAATGGGGAGCAAGTGGCAGGAGTAACTATGACTCTCTTAAGGTTGCCAAATGACTCGTCAACAGGCGAATTCCAACGGCAAACTCGAGGAGCTCCCGGAAGGAGTACTGTGAAAGTCTTAAGATCAACAAATAATGGCGTATCGCTTCTGGTGAACTAGCCAGAGTAAGCTTGTAGATGCGACTGTGGTAAAACGAGGAGCAAGTGGCAGGAGTAACTATGACTCTCTTAAGGTAGCCAAATGCCTCGTCAACAGGCGAATTCCAACGGCAAACTCGAGGAGCTCCCGGAAGGAGTACTGTGAAAGTCTTAAGGTCAACAAATAATGGCGTATCGCTTCTGGTGAACTGGCCATAGTAAGCTTGTAGATGCGACTGTGGTAAAATGGGGAGCAAGTGGCAGGAGTAACTATGACTCTCTTAGGGTTGCCAAATAACTCGTCAAAAGGCGAATTACATCGGCAAACCCGAGGAGCTCCCGGAAGGAGTACTGTGAAAGTCTTAAGGTCAACAAATAATGGCGTATCGCTTCTGGTGAACTGGCCAGAGTAAGCTTGTAGATGCGACTGTGGTAAAACGAGGAGCAAGTGGCAGGAGTAACTATGACTCTCTTAAGGTAGCCAAATGCCTCGTCAACAGGCGAATTCCAACGGCAAACTCGAGGAGCTCCCGGAAGGAGTACTGTGAAAGCCTTAAGGTCAACAAATAATGGCGTATCGCTCCTGGTGAACTGGCCAGAGTAAGCTTGTAGATGTGACTGTGTGAAACGGGGTGCAACTGGCAGGAGTAACTATGACTCTCTTAAGGTAGCCAAATGCCTCGTCAAAAGGCGAATTACATCGGCAAACTCGAGGAGCTCCCAGCAGGAGTACTGTGAAAGTCTTAAGGTCAACAAATAATGGCGTATCGCTTCTGGTGAACTAGCCAGAGTAAGCTTGTAGATGTGACTGTGGTAAAATGGGGAGCAAGTGGCAGGAGTAACTATGACTCTCTTAAGGTAGCCAAATGCCTCGTCAACAGGCGAATTCCAACGGCAAACTCGAGGAGCTCCCGGCAGGAGTACTGTGAAAGTCTTAAGGTCAACAAATAATGGCGTATCGCTTCTGGTGAACTGGCCAGAGTAAGCTTGTAGATGCGACTGTGGTAAAACGAGGAGCAAGTGGCAGGAGTAACTATGACTCTCTTAAGGTAGCCAAATGCCTCGTCAACAGGCGAATTCCAACGGCAAACTCGAGGAGCTCCCGGAAGGAGTACTGTGAAAGCCTTAAGGTCAATAAATAATGGCGTATCGCTTCTGGTGAACTAGCCAGAGTAAGCTTGTAGATGTGACTGTGGTAAAATGGGGAGCAAGTGGCAGGAGTAACTATGACTCTCTTAAGGTAGCCAAATGCCTCGTCAACAGGCGAATTCCAACGGCAAACTCGAGGAGCTCCCGGCAGGAGTACTGTGAAAGTCTTAAGGTCAACAAATAATGGCGTATCGCTTCTGGTGAACTGGCCAGAGTAAGCTTGTAGATGCGACTGTGGTAAAATGGGGAGCAAGTGGCAGGAGTAACTATGACTCTCTTAAGGTAGCCAAATGCCTCGTCAACAGGCGAATTCCAACGGCAAACTCGAGGAGCTCCCGGCAGGAGTACTGTGAAAGTCTTAAGGTCAACAAATAATGGCGTATCGCTTCTGGTGAACTGACCAGAGTAAGCTTGTAGATGCGACTGTGGTAAAACGAGGAGCAAGTGGCAGGAGTAACTATGACTCTCTTAAGGTAGCCAAATGCCTCGTCAACAGGCGAATTCCAACGGCAAACTCGAGGAGCTCCCGGCAGGAGTACTGTGAAAGTCTTAAGGTCAACAAATAATGGCGTATCGCTTCTGGTGAACTGGCCAGAGTAAGCTTGTAGATGCGACTGTGGTAAAACGAGGAGCAAGTGGCAGGAGTAACTATGACTCTCTTAAGGTAGCCAAATGCCTCGTCAACAGGCGAATTCCAACAGCAAACTCGAGGAGCTCCCGGAAGGAGTACTGTGAAAGTCTTAAGATCAACAAATAATGGCGTATCGCTTCTGGTGAACTAGCCAGAGTAAGCTTGTAGATGCGACTGTGGTAAAACGAGGAGCAAGTGGCAGGAGTAACTATGACTCTCTTAAGGTAGCCAAATGCCTCGTCAACAGGCGAATTCCAACGGCAAACTCGAGGAGCTCCCGGCAGGAGTACTGTGAAAGTCTTAAGGTCAACAAATAATGGCGTATCGCTTCTGGTGAACTGGCCAGAGTAAGCTTGTAGATGCGACTGTGGTAAAATGGGGAGCAAGTGGCAGGAGTAACTATGACTCTCTTAGGGTTGCCAAATAACTCGTCAAAAGGCGAATTACATCGGCAAACCCGAGGAGCTCCCGGAAGGAGTACTGTGAAAGTCTTAAGGTCAACAAATAATGGCGTATCGCTTCTGGTGAACTGGCCAGAGTAAGCTTGTAGATGCGACTGTGGTAAAACGAGGAGCAAGTGGCAGGAGTAACTATGACTCTCTTAAGGTAGCCAAATGCCTCGTCAACAGGCGAATTCCAACGGCAAACTCGAGGAGCTCCCGGAAGGAGTACTGTGAAAGCCTTAAGGTCAACAAATAATGGCGTATCGCTCCTGGTGAACTGGCCAGAGTAAGCTTGTAGATGTGACTGTGTGAAACGGGGTGCAACTGGCAGGAGTAACTATGACTCTCTTAAGGTAGCCAAATGCCTCGTCAAAAGGCGAATTACATCGGCAAACTCGAGGAGCTCCCAGCAGG
The DNA here is from genome assembly GCF_023898315.1 of Schistocerca nitens. Taxonomy (NCBI): domain Eukaryota; kingdom Metazoa; phylum Arthropoda; class Insecta; order Orthoptera; family Acrididae; genus Schistocerca; species Schistocerca nitens. The sequence goes on along the minus strand of NC_064619.1, from coordinate 667,525,050 downwards.
AGTACTGTGAAAGTCTTAAGGTCAACAAATAATGGCGTATCGCTTCTGGTGAACTAGCCAGAGTAAGCTTGTAGATGTGACTGTGGTAAAATGGGGAGCAAGTGGCAGGAGTAACTATGACTCTCTTAAGGTAGCCAAATGCCTCGTCAACAGGCGAATTCCAACGGCAAACTCGAGGAGCTCCCGGCAGGAGTACTGTGAAAGTCTTAAGGTCAACAAATAATGGCGTATCGCTTCTGGTGAACTGGCCAGAGTAAGCTTGTAGATGCGACTGTGGTAAAACGAGGAGCAAGTGGCAGGAGTAACTATGACTCTCTTAAGGTAGCCAAATGCCTCGTCAACAGGCGAATTCCAACGGCAAACTCGAGGAGCTCCCGGAAGGAGTACTGTGAAAGCCTTAAGGTCAACAAATAATGGCGTATCGCTTCTGGTGAACTAGCGAGAGTAAGCTTGTAGATGTGACTGTGGTAAAATGGGGAGCAAGTGGCAGGAGTAACTATGACTCTCTTAGGGTTGCCAAATGATTCGTCAAAAGGCGAATTACATCGGCAAACCCGAGGAGCTCCCGGAAGGAGTACTGTGAAAGTCTTAAGGTCAACAAATAATGGCGTATCGCTTCTGGTGAACTGGCCAGAGTAAGCTTGTAGATGTGACTGTGTGAAACGGGGTGCAACTGGCAGGAGTAACTATGACTCTCTTAAGGTAGCCAAATGCCTCGTCAACAGGCGAATTCCAACGGCAAACTCGAGGAGCTCCCGGCAGGAGTACTGTGAAAGTCTTAAGGTCAACAAATAATGGCGTATCGCTTCTGGTGAACTGGCCAGAGTAAGCTTGTAGATGCGACTGTGGTAAAACGAGGAGCAAGTGGCAGGAGTAACTATGACTCTCTTAAGGTAGCCAAATGCCTCGTCAACAGGCGAATTCCAACGGCAAACTCGAGGAGCTCCCGGCAGGAGTACTGTGAAAGTCTTAAGGTCAACAAATAATGGCGTATCGCTTCTGGTGAACTGGCCAGAGTAAGCTTGTAGATGCGACTGTGGTAAAACGAGGAGCAAGTGGCAGGAGTAACTATGACTCTCTTAAGGTAGCCAAATGCCTCGTCAACAGGCGAATTCCAACGGCAAACTCGAGGAGCTCCCGGAAGGAGTACTGTGAAAGTCTTAAGATCAACAAATAATGGCGTATCGCTTCTGGTGAACTGGCCAGAGTAAGCTTGTAGATGCGACTGTGGTAAAACGAGGAGCAAGTGGCAGGAGTAACTATGACTCTCTTAAGGTAGCCAAATGCCTCGTCAACAGGCGAATTCCAACGGCAAACTCGAGGAGCTCCCGGAAGGAGTACTGTGAAAGCCTTAAGGTCAATAAATAATGGCGTATCGCTTCTGGTGAACTAGCCAGAGTAAGCTTGTAGATGTGACTGTGGTAAAATGGGGAGCAAGTGGCAGGAGTAACTATGACTCTCTTAAGGTAGCCAAATGCCTCGTCAACAGGCGAATTCCAACGGCAAACTCGAGGAGCTCCCGGCAGGAGTACTGTGAAAGTCTTAAGGTCAACAAATAATGGCGTATCGCTTCTGGTGAACTGGCCAGAGTAAGCTTGTAGATGCGACTGTGGTAAAATGGGGAGCAAGTGGCAGGAGTAACTATGACTCTCTTAAGGTAGCCAAATGCCTCGTCAACAGGCGAATTCCAACGGCAAACTCGAGGAGCTCCCGGCAGGAGTACTGTGAAAGTCTTAAGGTCAACAAATAATGGCGTATCGCTTCTGGTGAACTGGCCAGAGTAAGCTTGTAGATGCGACTGTGGTAAAACGAGGAGCAAGTGGCAGGAGTAACTATGACTCTCTTAAGGTAGCCAAATGCCTCGTCAACAGGCGAATTCCAACGGCAAACTCGAGGAGCTCCCGGAAGGAGTACTGTGAAAGCCTTAAGGTCAACAAATAATGGCGTATCGCTTCTGGTGAACTAGCGAGAGTAAGCTTGTAGATGTGACTGTGGTAAAATGGGGAGCAAGTGGCAGGAGTAACTATGACTCTCTTAGGGTTGCCAAATGATTCGTCAAAAGGCGAATTACATCGGCAAACCCGAGGAGCTCCCGGAAGGAGTACTGTGAAAGTCTTAAGGTCAACAAATAATGGCGTATCGCTTCTGGTGAACTGGCCAGAGTAAGCTTGTAGATGCGACTGTGGTAAAACGAGGAGCAAGTGGCAGGAGTAACTATGACTCTCTTAAGGTAGCCAAATGCCTCGTCAACAGGCGAATTCCAACGGCAAACTCGAGGAGCTCCCGGCAGGAGTACTGTGAAAGTCTTAAGGTCAACAAATAATGGCGTATCGCTTCTGGTGAACTGGCCAGAGTAAGCTTGTAGATGCGACTGTGGTAAAACGAGGAGCAAGTGGCAGGAGTAACTATGACTCTCTTAAGGTAGCCAAATGCCTCGTCAACAGGCGAATTCCAACGGCAAACTCGAGGAGCTCCCGGAAGGAGTACTGTGAAAGTCTTAAGATCAACAAATAATGGCGTATCGCTTCTGGTGAACTGGCCAGAGTAAGCTTGTAGATGCGACTGTGGTAAAACGAGGAGCAAGTGGCAGGAGTAACTATGACTCTCTTAAGGTAGCCAAATGCCTCGTCAACAGGCGAATTCCAACGGCAAACTCGAGGAGCTCCCGGAAGGAGTACTGTGAAAGCCTTAAGGTCAATAAATAATGGCGTATCGCTTCTGGTGAACTAGCCAGAGTAAGCTTGTAGATGTGACTGTGGTAAAATGGGGAGCAAGTGGCAGGAGTAACTATGACTCTCTTAAGGTAGCCAAATGCCTCGTCAACAGGCGAATTCCAACGGCAAACTCGAGGAGCTCCCGGCAGGAGTACTGTGAAAGTCTTAAGGTCAACAAATAATGGCGTATCGCTTCTGGTGAACTGGCCAGAGTAAGCTTGTAGATGCGACTGTGGTAAAATGGGGAGCAAGTGGCAGGAGTAACTATGACTCTCTTAAGGTAGCCAAATGCCTCGTCAACAGGCGAATTCCAACGGCAAACTCGAGGAGCTCCCGGCAGGAGTACTGTGAAAGTCTTAAGATCAACAAATAATGGCGTATCGCTTCTGGTGAACTGGCCAGAGTAAGCTTGTAGATGCGACTGTGGTAAAACGAGGAGCAAGTGGCAGGAGTAACTATGACTCTCTTAAGGTAGCCAAATGCCTCGTCAACAGGCGAATTCCAACGGCAAACTCGAGGAGCTCCCGGAAGGAGTACTGTGAAAGCCTTAAGGTCAACAAATAATGGCGTATCGCTTCTGGTGAACTAGCGAGAGTAAGCTTGTAGATGTGACTGTGGTAAAATGGGGAGCAAGTGGCAGGAGTAACTATGACTCTCTTAGGGTTGCCAAATGATTCGTCAAAAGGCGAATTACATCGGCAAACCCGAGGAGCTCCCGGAAGGAGTACTGTGAAAGTCTTAAGGTCAACAAATAATGGCGTATCGCTTCTGGTGAACTGGCCAGAGTAAGCTTGTAGATGTGACTGTGTGAAACGGGGTGCAACTGGCAGGAGTAACTATGACTCTCTTAAGGTAGCTAAATGCCTCGTCAACAGGCGAATTCCAACGGCAAACTCGAGGAGCTCCCGGCAGGAGTACTGTGAAAGTCTTAAGGTCAACAAATAATGGCGTATCGCTTCTGGTGAACTGGCCAGAGTAAGCTTGTAGATGCGACTGTGGTAAAACGAGGAGCAAGTGGCAGGAGTAACTATGACTCTCTTAAGGTAGCCAAATGCCTCGTCAACAGGCGAATTCCAACAGCAAACTCGAGGAGCTCCCGGAAGGAGTACTGTGAAAGCCTTAAGGTCAATAAATAATGGCGTATCGCTTCTGGTGAACTAGCCAGAGTAAGCTTGTAGATGTGACTGTGGTAAAATGGGGAGCAAGTGGCAGGAGTAACTATGACTCTCTTAAGGTAGCCAAATGCCTCGTCAACAGGCGAATTCCAACGGCAAACTCGAGGAGCTCCCGGCAGGAGTACTGTGAAAGTCTTAAGGTCAACAAATAATGGCGTATCGCTTCTGGTGAACTGGCCAGAGTAAGCTTGTAGATGCGACTGTGGTAAAATGGGGAGCAAGTGGCAGGAGTAACTATGACTCTCTTAAGGTAGCCAAATGCCTCGTCAACAGGCGAATTCCAACGGCAAACTCGAGGAGCTCCCGGCAGGAGTACTGTGAAAGTCTTAAGGTCAACAAATAATGGCGTATCGCTTCTGGTGAACTGGCCAGAGTAAGCTTGTAGATGCGACTGTGGTAAAACGAGGAGCAAGTGGCAGGAGTAACTATGACTCTCTTAAGGTAGCCAAATGCCTCGTCAACAGGCGAATTCCAACGGCAAACTCGAGGAGCTCCCGGCAGGAGTACTGTGAAAGTCTTAAGGTCAACAAATAATGGCGTATCGCTTCTGGTGAACTGGCCAGAGTAAGCTTGTAGATGCGACTGTGGTAAAACGAGGAGCAAGTGGCAGGAGTAACTATGACTCTCTTAAGGTAGCCAAATGCCTCGTCAACAGGCGAATTCCAACGGCAAACTCGAGGAGCTCCCGGAAGGAGTACTGTGAAAGTCTTAAGATCAACAAATAATGGCGTATCGCTTCTGGTGAACTGGCCAGAGTAAGCTTGTAGATGCGACTGTGGTAAAACGAGGAGCAAGTGGCAGGAGTAACTATGACTCTCTTAAGGTAGCCAAATGCCTCGTCAACAGGCGAATTCCAACGGCAAACTCGAGGAGCTCCCGGAAGGAGTACTGTGAAAGCCTTAAGGTCAATAAATAATGGCGTATCGCTTCTGGTGAACTAGCCAGAGTAAGCTTGTAGATGTGACTGTGGTAAAATGGGGAGCAAGTGGCAGGAGTAACTATGACTCTCTTAAGGTAGCCAAATGCCTCGTCAACAGGCGAATTCCAACGGCAAACTCGAGGAGCTCCCGGCAGGAGTACTGTGAAAGTCTTAAGGTCAACAAATAATGGCGTATCGCTTCTGGTGAACTGGCCAGAGTAAGCTTGTAGATGCGACTGTGGTAAAATGGGGAGCAAGTGGCAGGAGTAACTATGACTCTCTTAAGGTAGCCAAATGCCTCGTCAACAGGCGAATTCCAACGGCAAACTCGAGGAGCTCCCGGCAGGAGTACTGTGAAAGTCTTAAGATCAACAAATAATGGCGTATCGCTTCTGGTGAACTGGCCAGAGTAAGGTTGTAGATGCGACTGTGGTAAAACGAGGAGCAAGTGGCAGGAGTAACTATGACTCTCTTAAGGTAGCCAAATGCCTCGTCAACAGGCGAATTCCAACGGCAAACTCGAGGAGCTCCCGGAAGGAGTACTGTGAAAGCCTTAAGGTCAACAAATAATGGCGTATCGCTTCTGGTGAACTAGCGAGAGTAAGCTTGTAGATGTGACTGTGGTAAAATGGGGAGCAAGTGGCAGGAGTAACTATGACTCTCTTAGGGTTGCCAAATGATTCGTCAAAAGGCGAATTACATCGGCAAACCCGAGGAGCTCCCGGAAGGAGTACTGTGAAAGTCTTAAGGTCAACAAATAATGGCGTATCGCTTCTGGTGAACTGGCCAGAGTAAGCTTGTAGATGTGACTGTGTGAAACGGGGTGCAACTGGCAGGAGTAACTATGACTCTCTTAAGGTAGCCAAATGCCTCGTCAACAGGCAAATTCCAACGGCAAACTCGAGGAGCTCCCGGCAGGAGTACTGTGAAAGTCTTAAGGTCAACAAATAATGGCGTATCGCTTCTGGTGAACTGGCCAGAGTAAGCTTGTAGATGCGACTGTGGTAAAACGAGGAGCAAGTGGCAGGAGTAACTATGACTCTCTTAAGGTAGCCAAATGCCTCGTCAACAGGCGAATTCCAACGGCAAACTCGAGGAGCTCCCGGAAGGAGTACTGTGAAAGCCTTAAGGTCAATAAATAATGGCGTATCGCTTCTGGTGAACTAGCCAGAGTAAGCTTGTAGATGTGACTGTGGTAAAATGGGGAGCAAGTGGCAGGAGTAACTATGACTCTCTTAAGGTAGCCAAATGCCTCGTCAACAGGCGAATTCCAACGGCAAACTCGAGGAGCTCCCGGCAGGAGTACTGTGAAAGTCTTAAGGTCAACAAATAATGGCGTATCGCTTCTGGTGAACTGGCCAGAGTAAGCTTGTAGATGCGACTGTGGTAAAATGGGGAGCAAGTGGCAGGAGTAACTATGACTCTCTTAAGGTAGCCAAATGCCTCGTCAACAGGCGAATTCCAACGGCAAACTCGAGGAGCTCCCGGCAGGAGTACTGTGAAAGTCTTAAGGTCAACAAATAATGGCGTATCGCTTCTGGTGAACTGGCCAGAGTAAGCTTGTAGATGCGACTGTGGTAAAACGAGGAGCAAGTGGCAGGAGTAACTATGACTCTCTTAAGGTAGCCAAATGCCTCGTCAACAGGCGAATTCCAACGGCAAACTCGAGGAGCTCCCGGCAGGAGTACTGTGAAAGTCTTAAGGTCAACAAATAATGGCGTATCGCTTCTGGTGAACTGGCCAGAGTAAGCTTGTAGATGCGACTGTGGTAAAACGAGGAGCAAGTGGCAGGAGTAACTATGACTCTCTTAAGGTAGCCAAATGCCTCGTCAACAGGCGAATTCCAACGGCAAACTCGAGGAGCTCCCGGAAGGAGTACTGTGAAAGTCTTAAGATCAACAAATAATGGCGTATCGCTTCTGGTGAACTGGCCAGAGTAAGCTTGTAGATGCGACTGTGGTAAAACGAGGAGCAAGTGGCAGGAGTAACTATGACTCTCTTAAGGTAGCCAAATGCCTCGTCAACAGGCGAATTCCAACGGCAAACTCGAGGAGCTCCCGGAAGGAGTACTGTGAAAGCCTTAAGGTCAATAAATAATGGCGTATCGCTTCTGGTGAACTAGCCAGAGTAAGCTTGTAGATGTGACTGTGGTAAAATGGGGAGCAAGTGGCAGGAGTAACTATGACTCTCTTAAGGTAGCCAAATGCCTCGTCAACAGGCGAATTCCAACGGCAAACTCGAGGAGCTCCCGGCAGGAGTACTGTGAAAGTCTTAAGGTCAACAAATAATGGCGTATCGCTTCTGGTGAACTGGCCAGAGTAAGCTTGTAGATGCGACTGTGGTAAAATGGGGAGCAAGTGGCAGGAGTAACTATGACTCTCTTAAGGTAGCCAAATGCCTCGTCAACAGGCGAATTCCAACGGCAAACTCGAGGAGCTCCCGGCAGGAGTACTGTGAAAGTCTTAAGATCAACAAATAATGGCGTATCGCTTCTGGTGAACTGGCCAGAGTAAGCTTGTAGATGCGACTGTGGTAAAACGAGGAGCAAGTGGCAGGAGTAACTATGACTCTCTTAAGGTAGCCAAATGCCTCGTCAACAGGCGAATTCCAACGGCAAACTCGAGGAGCTCCCGGAAGGAGTACTGTGAAAGCCTTAAGGTCAACAAATAATGGCGTATCGCTTCTGGTGAACTAGCGAGAGTAAGCTTGTAGATGTGACTGTGGTAAAATGGGGAGCAAGTGGCAGGAGTAACTATGACTCTCTTAGGGTTGCCAAATGATTCGTCAAAAGGCGAATTACATCGGCAAACCCGAGGAGCTCCCGGAAGGAGTACTGTGAAAGTCTTAAGGTCAACAAATAATGGCGTATCGCTTCTGGTGAACTGGCCAGAGTAAGCTTGTAGATGTGACTGTGTGAAACGGGGTGCAACTGGCAGGAGTAACTATGACTCTCTTAAGGTAGCCAAATGCCTCGACAACAGGCGAATTCCAACGGCAAACTCGAGGAGCTCCCGGCAGGAGTACTGTGAAAGTCTTAAGGTCAACAAATAATGGCGTATCGCTTCTGGTGAACTGGCCAGAGTAAGCTTGTAGATGCGACTGTGGTAAAACGAGGAGCAAGTGGCAGGAGTAACTATGACTCTCTTAAGGTAGCCAAATGCCTCGTCAACAGGCGAATTCCAACGGCAAACTCGAGGAGCTCCCGGAAGGAGTACTGTGAAAGCCTTAAGGTCAATAAATAATGGCGTATCGCTTCTGGTGAACTGGCCAGAGTAAGCTTGTAGATGCGACTGTGGTAAAATGGGGAGCAAGTGGCAGGAGTAACTATGACTCTCTTAAGGTAGCCAAATGCCTCGTCAACAGGCGAATTCCAACGGCAAACTCGAGGAGCTCCCGGCAGGAGTACTGTGAAAGTCTTAAGGTCAACAAATAATGGCGTATCGCTTCTGGTGAACTGGCCAGAGTAAGCTTGTAGATGCGACTGTGGTAAAACGAGGAGCAAGTGGCAGGAGTAACTATGACTCTCTTAAGGTAGCCAAATGCCTCGTCAACAGGCGAATTCCAACGGCAAACTCGAGGAGCTCCCGGCAGGAGTACTGTGAAAGTCTTAAGGTCAACAAATAATGGCGTATCGCTTCTGGTGAACTGGCCAGAGTAAGCTTGTAGATGCGACTGTGGTAAAACGAGGAGCAAGTGGCAGGAGTAACTATGACTCTCTTAAGGTAGCCAAATGCCTCGTCAACAGGCGAATTCCAACGGCAAACTCGAGGAGCTCCCGGAAGGAGTACTGTGAAAGTCTTAAGATCAACAAATAATGGCGTATCGCTTCTGGTGAACTGGCCAGAGTAAGCTTGTAGATGCGACTGTGGTAAAACGAGGAGCAAGTGGCAGGAGTAACTATGACTCTCTTAAGGTAGCCAAATGCCTCGTCAACAGGCGAATTCCAACGGCAAACTCGAGGAGCTCCCGGAAGGAGTACTGTGAAAGCCTTAAGGTCAATAAATAATGGCGTATCGCTTCTGGTGAACTAGCCAGAGTAAGCTTGTAGATGTGACTGTGGTAAAATGGGGAGCAAGTGGCAGGAGTAACTATGACTCTCTTAAGGTAGCCAAATGCCTCGTCAACAGGCGAATTCCAACGGCAAACTCGAGGAGCTCCCGGCAGGAGTACTGTGAAAGTCTTAAGGTCAACAAATAATGGCGTATCGCTTCTGGTGAACTGGCCAGAGTAAGCTTGTAGATGCGACTGTGGTAAAATGGGGAGCAAGTGGCAGGAGTAACTATGACTCTCTTAAGGTAGCCAAATGCCTCGTCAACAGGCGAATTCCAACGGCAAACTCGAGGAGCTCCCGGCAGGAGTACTGTGAAAGTCTTAAGATCAACAAATAATGGCGTATCGCTTCTGGTGAACTGGCCAGAGTAAGCTTGTAGATGCGACTGTGGTAAAACGAGGAGCAAGTGGCAGGAGTAACTATGACTCTCTTAAGGTAGCCAAATGCCTCGTCAACAGGCGAATTCCAACGGCAAACTCGAGGAGCTCCCGGAAGGAGTACTGTGAAAGCCTTAAGGTCAACAAATAATGGCGTATCGCTTCTGGTGAACTAGCGAGAGTAAGCTTGTAGATGTGACTGTGGTAAAATGGGGAGCAAGTGGCAGGAGTAACTATGACTCTCTTAGGGTTGCCAAATGATTCGTCAAAAGGCGAATTACATCGGCAAACCCGAGGAGCTCCCGGAAGGAGTACTGTGAAAGTCTTAAGGTCAACAAATAATGGCGTATCGCTTCTGGTGAACTGGCCAGAGTAAGCTTGTAGATGTGACTGTGTGAAACGGGGTGCAACTGGCAGGAGTAACTATGACTCTCTTAAGGTAGCCAAATGCCTCGTCAACAGGCGAATTCCAACGGCAAACTCGAGGAGCTCCCGGCAGGAGTACTGTGAAAGTCTTAAGGTCAACAAATAATGGCGTATCGCTTCTGGTGAACTGGCCAGAGTAAGCTTGTAGATGCGACTGTGGTAAAACGAGGAGCAAGTGGCAGGAGTAACTATGACTCTCTTAAGGTGGCCAAATGCCTCGTCAACAGGCGAATACCAACGGCAAACTCTAGGAGCTCCCGGAAGGAGTACTGTGAAAGCCTTAAGGTCAATAAATAATGGCGTATCGCTTCTGGTGAACTTGCCAGAGTAAGCTTGTAGATGTGACTGTGGTAAAATGGGGAGCAAGTGGCAGGAGTAACTATGACTCTCTTAAGGTAGCCAAATGCCTCGTCAACAGGCGAATTCCAACGGCAAACTCGAGGAGCTCCCGGCAGGAGTACTGTGAAAGTCTTAAGGTCAACAAATAATGGCGTATCGCTTCTGGTGAACTGGCCAGAGTAAGCTTGTAGATGCGACTGTGGTAAAACGAGGAGCAAGTGGCAGGAGTAACTATGACTCTCTTAAGGTAGCCAAATGCCTCGTCAACAGGCGAATTCCAACGGCAAACTCGAGGAGCTCCCGGCAGGAGTACTGTGAAAGTCTTAAGGTCAACAAATAATGGCGTATCGCTTCTGGTGAACTGGCCAGAGTAAGCTTGTAGATGCGACTGTGGTAAAACGAGGAGCAAGTGGCAGGAGTAACTATGACTCTCTTAAGGTAGCCAAATGCCTCGTCAACAGGCGAATTCCAACGGCAAACTCGAGGAGCTCCCGGAAGGAGTACTGTGAAAGTCTTAAGATCAACAAATAATGGCGTATCGCTTCTGGTGAACTGGCCAGAGTAAGCTAGTAGATGCGACTGTGGTAAAACGAGGAGCAAGTGGCAGGAGTAACTATGACTCTCTTAAGGTAGCCAAATGCCTCGTCAACAGGCGAATTCCAACGGCAAACTCGAGGAGCTCCCGGAAGGAGTACTGTGAAAGCCTTAAGGTCAATAAATAATGGCGTATCGCTTCTGGTGAACTAGCCAGAGTAAGCTTGTAGATGTGACTGTGGTAAAATGGGGAGCAAGTGGCAGGAGTAACTATGACTCTCTTAAGGTAGCCAAATGCCTCGTCAACAGGCGAATTCCAACGGCAAACTCGAGGAGCTCCCGGCAGGAGTACTGTGAAAGTCTTAAGGTCAACAAATAATGGCGTATCGCTTCTGGTGAACTGGCCAGAGTAAGCTTGTAGATGCGACTGTGGTAAAACGAGGAGCAAGTGGCAGGAGTAACTATGACTCTCTTAAGGTAGCCAAATGCCTCGTCAACAGGCGAATTCCAACGGCAAACTCGAGGAGCTCCCGGAAGGAGTACTGTGAAAGTCTTAAGATCAACAAATAATGGCGTATCGCTTCTGGTGAACTAGCCAGAGTAAGCTTGTAGATGCGACTGTGGTAAAACGAGGAGCAAGTGGCAGGAGTAACTATGACTCTCTTAAGGTAGCCAAATGCCTCGTCAACAGGCGAATTCCAACGGCAAACTCGAGGAGCTCCCGGCAGGAGTACTGTGAAAGTCTTAAGGTCAACAAATAATGGCGTATCGCTTCTGGTGAACTGGCCAGAGTAAGCTTGTAGATGCGACTGTGGTAAAATGGGGAGCAAGTGGCAGGAGTAACTATGACTCTCTTAGGGTTGCCAAATAACTCGTCAAAAGGCGAATTACATCGGCAAACCCGAGGAGCTCCCGGAAGGAGTACTGTGAAAGTCTTAAGGTCAACAAATAATGGCGTATCGCTTCTGGTGAACTGGCCAGAGTAAGCTTGTAGATGCGACTGTGGTAAAACGAGGAGCAAGTGGCAGGAGTAACTATGACTCTCTTAAGGTAGCCAAATGCCTCGTCAACAGGCGAATTCCAACGGCAAACTCGAGGAGCTCCCGGAAGGAGTACTGTGAAAGCCGTAATGTCAACAAATAATGGCGTATCGCTCCTGGTGAACTGGCCAGAGTAAGCTTGTAGATGTGACTGTGTGAAACGGGGTGCAACTGGCAGGAGTAACTATGACTCTCTTAAGGTAGCCAAATGCCTCGTCAAAAGGCGAATTACATCGGCAAACTCGAGGAGCTCCCAGCAGGAGTACTGTGAAAGTCTTAAGGTCAACAAATAATGGCGTATCGCTTCTGGTGAACTAGCCAGAGTAAGCTTGTAGATGTGACTGTGGTAAAATGGGGAGCAAGTGGCAGGAGTAACTATGACTCTTTTAAGGTAGCCAAATGCCTCGTCAACAGGCGAATTCCAACGGCAAACTCGAGGAGCTCCCGGCAGGAGTACTGTGAAAGTCTTAAGGTCAACAAATAATGGCGTATCGCTTCTGGTGAACTGGCCAGAGTAAGCTTGTAGATGCGACTGTGGTAAAACGAGGAGCAAGTGGCAGGAGTAACTATGACTCTCTTAAGGTAGCCAAATGCCTCGTCAACAGGCGAATTCCAACGGCAAACTCGAGGAGCTCCCGGAAGGAGTACTGTGAAAGCCTTAAGGTCAATAAATAATGGCGTATCGCTTCTGGTGAACTAGCCAGAGTAAGCTTGTAGATGTGACTGTGGTAAAATGGGGAGCAAGTGGCAGGAGTAACTATGACTCTCTTAAGGTAGCCAAATGCCTCGTCAACAGGCGAATTCCAACGGCAAACTCGAGGAGCTCCCGGCAGGAGTACTGTGAAAGTCTTAAGGTCAACAAATAATGGCGTATCGCTTCTGGTGAACTGGCCAGAGTAAGCTTGTAGATGCGACTGTGGTAAAATGGGGAGCAAGTGGCAGGAGTAACTATGACTCTCTTAAGGTAGCCAAATGCCTCGTCAACAGGCGAATTCCAACGGCAAACTCGAGGAGCTCCCGGCAGGAGTACTGTGAAAGTCTTAAGATCAACAAATAATGGCGTATCGCTTCTGGTGAACTGGCCAGAGTAAGCTTGTAGATGCGACTGTGGTAAAACGAGGAGCAAGTGGCAGGAGTAACTATGACTCTCTTAAGGTAGCCAAATGCCTCGTCAACAGGCGAATTCCAACGGCAAACTCGAGGAGCTCCCGGAAGGAGTACTGTGAAAGCCTTAAGGTCAACAAATAATGGCGTATCGCTTCTGGTGAACTAGCGAGAGTAAGCTTGTAGATGTGACTGTGGTAAAATGGGGAGCAAGTGGCAGGAGTAACTATGACTCTCTTAGGGTTGCCAAATGATTCGTCAAAAGGCGAATTACATCGGCAAACCCGAGGAGCTCCCGGAAGGAGTACTGTGAAAGTCTTAAGGTCAACAAATAATGGCGTATCGCTTCTGGTGAACTGGCCAGAGTAAGCTTGTAGATGTGACTGTGTGAAACGGGGTGCAACTGGCAGGAGTAACTATGACTCTCTTAAGGTAGCCAAATGCCTCGTCAACAGGCGAATTCCAACGGCAAACTCGAGGAGCTCCCGGCAGGAGTACTGTGAAAGTCTTAAGGTCAACAAATAATGGCGTATCGCTTCTGGTGAACTGGCCAGAGTAAGCTTGTAGATCCGACTGTGGTAAAACGAGGAGCAAGTGGCAGGAGTAACTATGACTCTCTTAAGGTAGCCAAATGCCTCGTCAACAGGCGAATTCCAACGGCAAACTCGAGGAGCTCCCGGAAGGAGTACTGTGAAAGCCTTAAGGTCAATAAATAATGGCGTATCGCTTCTGGTGAACTAGCCAGAGTAAGCTTGTAGATGTGACTGTGGTAAAATGGGGAGCAAGTGGCAGGAGTAACTATGACTCTCTTAAGGTAGCCAAATGCCTCGTCAACAGGCGAATTCCAACGGCAAACTCGAGGAGCTCCCGGCAGGAGTACTGTGAAAGTCTTAAGGTCAACAAATAATGGCGTATCGCTTCTGGTGAACTGGCCAGAGTAAGCTTGTAGATGCGACTGTGGTAAAATGGGGAGCAAGTGGCAGGAGTAACTATGACTCTCTTAAGGTAGCCAAATGCCTCGTCAACAGGCGAATTCCAACGGCAAACTCGAGGAGCTCCCGGCAGGAGTACTGTGAAAGTCTTAAGGTCAACAAATAATGGCGTATCGCTTCTGGTGAACTGGCCAGAGTAAGCTTGTAGATGCGACTGTGGTAAAACGAGGAGCAAGTGGCAGGAGTAACTATGACTCTCTTAAGGTAGCCAAATGCCTCGTCAACAGGCGAATTCCAACGGCAAACTCGAGGAGCTCCCGGCAGGAGTACTGTGAAAGTCTTAAGGTCAACAAATAATGGCGTATCGCTTCTGGTGAACTGGCCAGAGTAAGCTTGTAGATGCGACTGTGGTAAAACGAGGAGCAAGTGGCAGGAGTAACTATGACTCTCTTAAGGTAGCCAAATGCCTCGTCAACAGGCGAATTCCAACGGCAAACTCGAGGAGCTCCCGGAAGGAGTACTGTGAAAGTCTTAAGATCAACAAATAATGGCGTATCGCTTCTGGTGAACTGGCCAGAGTAAGCTTGTAGATGCGACTGTGGTAAAACGAGGAGCAAGTGGCAGGAGTAACTATGACTCTCTTAAGGTAGCCAAATGCCTCGTCAACAGGCGAATTCCAACGGCAAACTCGAGGAGCTCCCGGAAGGAGTACTGTGAAAGCCTTAAGGTCAATAAATAATGGCGTATCGCTTCTGGTGAACTAGCCAGAGTAAGCTTGTAGATGTGACTGTGGTAAAATGGGGAGCAAGTGGCAGGAGTAACTATGACTCTCTTAAGGTAGCCAAATGCCTCGTCAACAGGCGAATTCCAACGGCAAACTCGAGGAGCTCCCGGCAGGAGTACTGTGAAAGTCTTAAGGTCAACAAATAATGGCGTATCGCTTCTGGTGAACTGGCCAGAGTAAGCTTGTAGATGCGACTGTGGTAAAACGAGGAGCAAGTGGCAGGAGTAACTATGACTCTCTTAAGGTAGCCAAATGCCTCGTCAACAGGCGAATTCCAACGGCAAACTCGAGGAGCTCCCGGAAGGAGTACTGTGAAAGTCTTAAGATCAACAAATAATGGCGTATCGCTTCTGGTGAACTAGCCAGAGTAAGCTTGTAGATGCGACTGTGGTAAAACGAGGAGCAAGTGGCAGGAGTAACTATGACTCTCTTAAGGTAGCCAAATGCCTCGTCAACAGGCGAATTCCAACGGCAAACTCGAGGAGCTCCCGGCAGGAGTACTGTGAAAGTCTTAAGGTCAACAAATAATGGCGTATCGCTTCTGGTGAACTGGCCAGAGTAAGCTTGTAGATGCGACTGTGGTAAAATGGGGAGCAAGTGGCAGGAGTAACTATGACTCTCTTAGGGTTGCCAAATAACTCGTCAAAAGGCGAATTACATCGGCAAACCCGAGGAGCTCCCGGAAGGAGTACTGTGAAAGTCTTAAGGTCAACAAATAATGGCGTATCGCTTCTGGTGAACTGGCCAGAGTAAGCTTGTAGATGCGACTGTGGTAAAACGAGGAGCAAGTGGCAGGAGTAACTATGACTCTCTTAAGGTAGCCAAATGCCTCGTCAACAGGCGAATTCCAACGGCAAACTCGAGGAGCTCCCGGAAGGAGTACTGTGAAAGCCTTAATGTCAACAAATAATGGCGTATCGCTCCTGGTGAACCGGCCAGAGTAAGCTTGTAGATGTGACTGTGTGAAACGGGGTGCAACTGGCAGGAGTAACTATGACTCTCTTAAGGTAGCCAAATGCCTCGTCAAAAGGCGAATTACATCGGCAAACTCGAGGAGCTCCCAGCAGGAGTACTGTGAAAGTCTTAAGGTCAACAAATAATGGCGTATCGCTTCTGGTGAACTAGCCAGAGTAAGCTTGTAGATGTGACTGTGGTAAAATGGGGAGCAAGTGGCAGGAGTAACTATGACTCTTTTAAGGTAGCCAAATGCCTCGTCAACAGGCGAATTCCAACGGCAAACTCGAGGAGCTCCCGGCAGGAGTACTGTGAAAGTCTTAAGGTCAACAAATAATGGCGTATCGCTTCTGGTGAATTGGCCAGAGTAAGCTTGTAGATGCGACTGTGGTAAAACGAGGAGCAAGTGGCAGGAGTAACTATGACTCTCTTAAGGTAGCCAAATGCCTCGTCAACAGGCGAATTCCAACGGCAAACTCGAGGAGCTCCCGGAAGGAGTACTGTGAAAGCCTTAAGGTCAATAAATAATGGCGTATCGCTTCTGGTGAACTAGCCAGAGTAAGCTTGTAGATGTGACTGTGGTAAAATGGGGAGCAAGTGGCAGGAGTAACTATGACTCTCTTAAGGTAGCCAAATGCCTCGTCAACAGGCGAATTCCAACGGCAAACTCGAGGAGCTCCCGGCAGGAGTACTGTGAAAGTCTTAAGGTCAACAAATAATGGCGTATCGCTTCTGGTGAACTGGCCAGAGTAAGCTTGTAGATGCGACTGTGGTAAAATGGGGAGCAAGTGGCAGGAGTAACTATGACTCTCTTAAGGTAGCCAAATGCCTCGTCAACAGGCGAATTCCAACGGCAAACTCGAGGAGCTCCCGGCAGGAGTACTGTGAAAGTCTTAAGATCAACAAATAATGGCGTATCGCTTCTGGTGAACTGGCCAGAGTAAGCTTGTAGATGCGACTGTGGTAAAACGAGGAGCAAGTGGCAGGAGTAACTATGACTCTCTTAAGGTAGCCAAATGCCTCGTCAACAGGCGAATTCCAACGGCAAACTCGAGGAGCTCCCGGAAGGAGTACTGTGAAAGCCTTAAGGTCAACAAATAATGGCGTATCGCTTCTGGTGAACTAGCGAGAGTAAGCTTGTAGATGTGACTGTGGTAAAATGGGGAGCAAGTGGCAGGAGTAACTATGACTCTCTTAGGGTTGCCAAATGATTCGTCAAAAGGCGAATTACATCGGCAAACCCGAGGAGCTCCCGGAAGGAGTACTGTGAAAGTCTTAAGGTCAACAAATAATGGCGTATCGCTTCTGGTGAACTGGCCAGAGTAAGCTTGTAGATGTGACTGTGTGAAACGGGGTGCAACTGGCAGGAGTAACTATGACTCTCTTAAGGTAGCCAAATGCCTCGTCAACAGGCGAATTCCAACGGCAAACTCGAGGAGCTCCCGGCAGGAGTACTGTGAAAGTCTTAAGGTCAACAAATAATGGCGTATCGCTTCTGGTGAACTGGCCAGAGTAAGCTTGTAGATCCGACTGTGGTAAAACGAGGAGCAAGTGGCAGGAGTAACTATGACTCTCTTAAGGTAGCCAAATGCCTCGTCAACAGGCGAATTCCAACGGCAAACTCGAGGAGCTCCCGGAAGGAGTACTGTGAAAGCCTTAAGGTCAATAAATAATGGCGTATCGCTTCTGGTGAACTAGCCAGAGTAAGCTTGTAGATGTGACTGTGGTAAAATGGGGAGCAAGTGGCAGGAGTAACTATGACTCTCTTAAGGTAGCCAAATGCCTCGTCAACAGGCGAATTCCAACGGCAAACTCGAGGAGCTCCCGGCAGGAGTACTGTGAAAGTCTTAAGGTCAACAAATAATGGCGTATCGCTTCTGGTGAACTGGCCAGAGTAAGCTTGTAGATGCGACTGTGGTAAAATGGGGAGCAAGTGGCAGGAGTAACTATGACTCTCTTAAGGTAGCCAAATGCCTCGTCAACAGGCGAATTCCAACGGCAAACTCGAGGAGCTCCCGGCAGGAGTACTGTGAAAGTCTTAAGGTCAACAAATAATGGCGTATCGCTTCTGGTGAACTGGCCAGAGTAAGCTTGTAGATGCGACTGTGGTAAAACGAGGAGCAAGTGGCAGGAGTAACTATGACTCTCTTAAGGTAGCCAAATGCCTCGTCAACTGGCGAATTCCAACGGCAAACTCGAGGAGCTCCCGGCAGGAGTACTGTGAAAGTCTTAAGGTCAACAAATAATGGCGTATCGCTTCTGGTGAACTGGCCAGAGTAAGCTTGTAGATGCGACTGTGGTAAAACGAGGAGCAAGTGGCAGGAGTAACTATGACTCTCTTAAGGTAGCCAAATGCCTCGTCAACAGGCGAATTCCAACGGCAAACTCGAGGAGCTCCCGGAAGGAGTACTGTGAAAGTCTTAAGATCAACAAATAATGGCGTATCGCTTCTGGTGAACTGGCCAGAGTAAGCTTGTAGATGCGACTGTGGTAAAACGAGGAGCAAGTGGCAGGAGTAACTATGACTCTCTTAAGGTAGCCAAATGCCTCGTCAACAGGCGAATTCCAACGGCAAACTCGAGGAGCTCCCGGAAGGAGTACTGTGAAAGCCTTAAGGTCAATAAATAATGGCGTATCGCTTCTGGTGAACTAGCCAGAGTAAGCTTGTAGATGTGACTGTGGTAAAATGGGGAGCAAGTGGCAGGAGTAACTATGACTCTCTTAAGGTAGCCAAATGCCTCGTCAACAGGCGAATTCCAACGGCAAACTCGAGGAGCTCCCGGAAGGAGTACTGTGAAAGCCTTAAGGTCAACAAATAATGGCGTATCGCTTCTGGTGAACTGGCCAGAGTAAGCTTGTAGATGCGACTGTGGTAAAATGGGGAGCAAGTGGCAGGAGTAACTATGACTCTCTTAAGGTAGCCAAATGCCTCGTCAACAGGCGAATTCCAACGGCAAACTCGAGGAGCTCCCGGCAGGAGTACTGTGAAAGTCTTAAGATCAACAAATAATGGCGTATCGCTTCTGGTGAACTGGCCAGAGTAAGCTTGTAGATGCGACTGTGGTAAAACGAGGAGCAAGTGGCAGGAGTAACTATGACTCTCTTAAGGTAGCCAAATGCCTCGTCAACAGGCGAATTCCAACGGCAAACTCGAGGAGCTCCCGGAAGGAGTACTGTGAAAGCCTTAAGGTCAACAAATAATGGCGTATCGCTTCTGGTGAACTAGCGAGAGTAAGCTTGTAGATGTGACTGTGGTAAAATGGGGAGCAAGTGGCAGGAGTAACTATGACTCTCTTAGGGTTGCCAAATGATTCGTCAAAAGGCGAATTACATCGGCAAACCCGAGGAGCTCCCGGAAGGAGTACTGTGAAAGCCTTAAGGTCAACAAATAATGGCGTATCGCTTCTGGTGAACTGGCCAGAGTAAGCTTGTAGATGTGACTGTGTGAAACGGGGTGCAACTGGCAGGAGTAACTATGACTCTCTTAAGGTAGCCAAATGCCTCGTCAACAGGCGAATTCCAACGGCAAACTCGAGGAGCTCCCGGCAGGAGTACTGTGAAAGTCTTAAGGTCAACAAATAATGGCGTATCGCTTCTGGTGAACTGGCCAGAGTAAGCTTGTAGATGCGACTGTGGTAAAACGAGGAGCAAGTGGCAGGAGTAACTATGACTCTCTTAAGGTAGCCAAATGCCTCGTCAACAGGCGAATTCCAACGGCAAACTCGAGGAGCTCCCGGAAGGAGTACTGTGAAAGCCTTAAGGTCAATAAATAATGGCGTATCGCTTCTGGTGAACTAGCCAGAGTAAGCTTGTAGATGTGACTGTGGTAAAATGGGGAGCAAGTGGCAGGAGTAACTATGACTCTCTTAAGGTAGCCAAATGCCTCGTCAACAGGCGAATTCCAACGGCAAACTCGAGGAGCTCCCGGCAGGAGTACTGTGAAAGTCTTAAGGTCAACAAATAATGGCGTATCGCATCTGGTGAACTGGCCAGAGTAAGCTTGTAGATGCGACTGTGGTAAAATGGGGAGCAAGTGGCAGGAGTAACTATGACTCTCTTAAGGTAGCCAAATGCCTCGTCAACAGGCGAATTCCAACGGCAAACTCGAGGAGCTCCCGGCAGGAGTACTGTGAAAGTCTTAAGGTCAACAAATAATGACGTATCGCTTCTGGTGAACTGGCCAGAGTAAGCTTGTAGATGCGACTGTGGTAAAACGAGGAGCAAGTGGCAGGAGTAACTATGACTCTCTTAAGGTAGCCAAATGCCTCGTCAACAGGCGAATTCCAACGGCAAACTCGAGGAGCTCCCGGCAGGAGTACTGTGAAAGTCTTAAGGTCAACAAATAATGGCGTATCGCTTCTGGTGAACTGGCCAGAGTAAGCTTGTAGATGCGACTGTGGTAAAATGGGGAGCAAGTGGCAGGAGTAACTATGACTCTCTTAAGGTAGCCAAATGCCTCGTCAACAGGCGAATTCCAACGGCAAACTCGAGGAGCTCCCGGAAGGAGTACTGTGAAAGCCTTAAGGTCAATAAATAATGGCGTATCGCTTCTGGTGAACTAGCCAGAGTAAGCTTGTAGATGTGACTGTGGTAAAATGGGGAGCAAGTGGCAGGAGTAACTATGACTCTCTTAAGGTAGCCAAATGCCTCGTCAACAGGCGAATTCCAACGGCAAACTCGAGGAGCTCCCGGCAGGAGTACTGTGAAAGTCTTAAGGTCAACAAATAATGGCGTATCGCTTCTGGTGAACTGGCCAGAGTAAGCTTGTAGATGCGACTGTGGTAAAACGAGGAGCAAGTGGCAGGAGTAACTATGACTCTCTTAAGGTAGCCAAATGCCTCGTCAACAGGCGAATTCCAACGGCAAACTCGAGGAGCTCCCGGAAGGAGTACTGTGAAAGTCTTAAGATCAACAAATAATGGCGTATCGCTTCTGGTGAACTAGCCAGAGTAAGCTTGTAGATGCGACTGTGGTAAAACGAGGAGCAAGTGGCAGGAGTAACTATGACTCTCTTAAGGTAGCCAAATGCCTCGTCAACAGGCGAATTCCAACGGCAAACTCGAGGAGCTCCCGGCAGGAGTACTGTGAAAGTCTTAAGGTCAACAAATAATGGCGTATCGCTTCTGGTGAACTGGCCAGAGTAAGCTTGTAGATGCGACTGTGGTAAAATGGGGAGCAAGTGGCAGGAGTAACTATGACTCTCTTAGGGTTGCCAAATAACTCGTCAAAAGGCGAATTACATCGGCAAACCCGAGGAGCTCCCGGAAGGAGTACTGTGAAAGTCTTAAGGTCAACAAATAATGGCGTATCGCTTCTGGTGAACTGGCCAGAGTAAGCTTGTAGATGCGACTGTGGTAAAACGAGGAGCAAGTGGCAGGAGTAACTATGACTCTCTTAAGGTAGCCAAATGCCTCGTCAACAGGCGAATTCCAACGGCAAACTCGAGGAGCTCCCGGAAGGAGTACTGTGAAAGCCTTAATGTCAACAAATAATGGCGTATCGCTCCTGGTGAACCGGCCAGAGTAAGCTTGTAGATGTGACTGTGTGAAACGGGGTGCAACTGGCAGGAGTAACTATGACTCTCTTAAGGTAGCCAAATGCCTCGTCAAAAGGCGAATTACATCGGCAAACTCGAGGAGCTCCCAGCAGGAGTACTGTGAAAGTCTTAAGGTCAACAAATAATGGCGTATCGCTTCTGGTGAACTAGCCAGAGTAAGCTTGTAGATGTGACTGTGGTAAAATGGGGAGCAAGTGGCAGGAGTAACTATGACTCTTTTAAGGTAGCCAAATGCCTCGTCAACAGGCGAATTCCAACGGCAAACTCGAGGAGCTCCCGGCAGGAGTACTGTGAAAGTCTTAAGGTCAACAAATAATGGCGTATCGCTTCTGGTGAATTGGCCAGAGTAAGCTTGTAGATGCGACTGTGGTAAAACGAGGAGCAAGTGGCAGGAGTAACTATGACTCTCTTAAGGTAGCCAAATGCCTCGTCAACAGGCGAATTCCAACGGCAAACTCGAGGAGCTCCCGGAAGGAGTACTGTGAAAGCCTTAAGGTCAATAAATAATGGCGTATCGCTTCTGGTGAACTAGCCAGAGTAAGCTTGTAGATGTGACTGTGGTAAAATGGGGAGCAAGTGGCAGGAGTAACTATGACTCTCTTAAGGTAGCCAAATGCCTCGTCAACAGGCGAATTCCAACGGCAAACTCGAGGAGCTCCCGGCAGGAGTACTGTGAAAGTCTTAAGGTCAACAAATAATGGCGTATCGCTTCTGGTGAACTGGCCAGAGTAAGCTTGTAGATGCGACTGTGGTAAAATGGGGAGCAAGTGGCAGGAGTAACTATGACTCTCTTAAGGTAGCCAAATGCCTCGTCAACAGGCGAATTCCAACGGCAAACTCGAGGAGCTCCCGGCAGGAGTACTGTGAAAGTCTTAAGATCAACAAATAATGGCGTATCGCTTCTGGTGAACTGGCCAGAGTAAGCTTGTAGATGCGACTGTGGTAAAACGAGGAGCAAGTGGCAGGAGTAACTATGACTCTCTTAAGGTAGCCAAATGCCTCGTCAACAGGCGAATTCCAACGGCAAACTCGAGGAGCTCCCGGAAGGAGTACTGTGAAAGCCTTAAGGTCAACAAATAATGGCGTATCGCTTCTGGTGAACTAGCGAGAGTAAGCTTGTAGATGTGACTGTGGTAAAATGGGGAGCAAGTGGCAGGAGTAACTATGACTCTCTTAGGGTTGCCAAATGATTCGTCAAAAGGCGAATTACATCGGCAAACCCGAGGAGCTCCCGGAAGGAGTACTGTGAAAGTCTTAAGGTCAACAAATAATGGCGTATCGCTTCTGGTGAACTGGCCAGAGTAAGCTTGTAGATGTGACTGTGTGAAACGGGGTGCAACTGGCAGGAGTAACTATGACTCTCTTAAGGTAGCCAAATGCCTCGTCAACAGGCGAATTCCAACGGCAAACTCGAGGAGCTCCCGGCAGGAGTACTGTGAAAGTCTTAAGGTCAACAAATAATGGCGTATCGCTTCTGGTGAACTGGCCAGAGTAAGCTTGTAGATCCGACTGTGGTAAAACGAGGAGCAAGTGGCAGGAGTAACTATGACTCTCTTAAGGTAGCCAAATGCCTCGTCAACAGGCGAATTCCAACGGCAAACTCGAGGAGCTCCCGGAAGGAGTACTGTGAAAGCCTTAAGGTCAATAAATAATGGCGTATCGCTTCTGGTGAACTAGCCAGAGTAAGCTTGTAGATGTGACTGTGGTAAAATGGGGAGCAAGTGGCAGGAGTAACTATGACTCTCTTAAGGTAGCCAAATGCCTCGTCAACAGGCGAATTCCAACGGCAAACTCGAGGAGCTCCCGGCAGGAGTACTGTGAAAGTCTTAAGGTCAACAAATAATGGCGTATCGCTTCTGGTGAACTGGCCAGAGTAAGCTTGTAGATGCGACTGTGGTAAAATGGGGAGCAAGTGGCAGGAGTAACTATGACTCTCTTAAGGTAGCCAAATGCCTCGTCAACAGGCGAATTCCAACGGCAAACTCGAGGAGCTCCCGGCAGGAGTACTGTGAAAGTCTTAAGGTCAACAAATAATGGCGTATCGCTTCTGGTGAACTGGCCAGAGTAAGCTTGTAGATGCGACTGTGGTAAAACGAGGAGCAAGTGGCAGGAGTAACTATGACTCTCTTAAGGTAGCCAAATGCCTCGTCAACAGGCGAATTCCAACGGCAAACTCGAGGAGCTCCCGGCAGGAGTACTGTGAAAGTCTTAAGGTCAACAAATAATGGCGTATCGCTTCTGGTGAACTGGCCAGAGTAAGCTTGTAGATGCGACTGTGGTAAAACGAGGAGCAAGTGGCAGGAGTAACTATGACTCTCTTAAGGTAGCCAAATGCCTCGTCAACAGGCGAATTCCAACGGCAAACTCGAGGAGCTCCCGGAAGGAGTACTGTGAAAGTCTTAAGATCAACAAATAATGGCGTATCGCTTCTGGTGAACTGGCCAGAGTAAGCTTGTAGATGCGACTGTGGTAAAACGAGGAGCAAGTGGCAGGAGTAACTATGACTCTCTTAAGGTAGCCAAATGCCTCGTCAACAGGCGAATTCCAACGGCAAACTCGAGGAGCTCCCGGAAGGAGTACTGTGAAAGCCTTAAGGTCAATAAATAATGGCGTATCGCTTCTGGTGAACTAGCCAGAGTAAGCTTGTAGATGTGACTGTGGTAAAATGGGGAGCAAGTGGCAGGAGTAACTATGACTCTCTTAAGGTAGCCAAATGCCTCGTCAACAGGCGAATTCCAACGGCAAACTCGAGGAGCTCCCGGAAGGAGTACTGTGAAAGCCTTAAGGTCAACAAATAATGGCGTATCGCTTCTGGTGAACTGGCCAGAGTAAGCTTGTAGATGCGACTGTGGTAAAATGGGGAGCAAGTGGCAGGAGTAACTATGACTCTCTTAAGGTAGCCAAATGCCTCGTCAACAGGCGAATTCCAACGGCAAACTCGAGGAGCTCCCGGCAGGAGTACTGTGAAAGTCTTAAGATCAACAAATAATGGCGTATCGCTTCTGGTGAACTGGCCAGAGTAAGCTTGTAGATGCGACTGTGGTAAAACGAGGAGCAAGTGGCAGGAGTAACTATGACTCTCTTAAGGTAGCCAAATGCCTCGTCAACAGGCGAATTCCAACGGCAAACTCGAGGAGCTCCCGGAAGGAGTACTGTGAAAGCCTTAAGGTCAACAAATAATGGCGTATCGCTTCTGGTGAACTAGCGAGAGTAAGCTTGTAGATGTGACTGTGGTAAAATGGGGAGCAAGTGGCAGGAGTAACTATGACTCTCTTAGGGTTGCCAAATGATTCGTCAAAAGGCGAATTACATCGGCAAACCCGAGGAGCTCCCGGAAGGAGTACTGTGAAAGCCTTAAGGTCAACAAATAATGGCGTATCGCTTCTGGTGAACTGGCCAGAGTAAGCTTGTAGATGTGACTGTGTGAAACGGGGTGCAACTGGCAGGAGTAACTATGACTCTCTTAAGGTAGCCAAATGCCTCGTCAACAGGCGAATTCCAACGGCAAACTCGAGGAGCTCCCGGCAGGAGTACTGTGAAAGTCTTAAGGTCAACAAATAATGGCGTATCGCTTCTGGTGAACTGGCCAGAGTAAGCTTGTAGATGCGACTGTGGTAAAACGAGGAGCAAGTGGCAGGAGTAACTATGACTCTCTTAAGGTAGCCAAATGCCTCGTCAACAGGCGAATTCCAACGGCAAACTCGAGGAGCTCCCGGAAGGAGTACTGTGAAAGCCTTAAGGTCAATAAATAATGGCGTATCGCTTCTGGTGAACTAGCCAGAGTAAGCTTGTAGATGTGACTGTGGTAAAATGGGGAGCAAGTGGCAGGAGTAACTATGACTCTCTTAAGGTAGCCAAATGCCTCGTCAACAGGCGAATTCCAACGGCAAACTCGAGGAGCTCCCGGCAGGAGTACTGTGAAAGTCTTAAGGTCAACAAATAATGGCGTATCGCATCTGGTGAACTGGCCAGAGTAAGCTTGTAGATGCGACTGTGGTAAAATGGGGAGCAAGTGGCAGGAGTAACTATGACTCTCTTAAGGTAGCCAAATGCCTCGTCAACAGGCGAATTCCAACGGCAAACTCGAGGAGCTCCCGGCAGGAGTACTGTGAAAGTCTTAAGGTCAACAAATAATGACGTATCGCTTCTGGTGAACTGGCCAGAGTAAGCTTGTAGATGCGACTGTGGTAAAACGAGGAGCAAGTGGCAGGAGTAACTATGACTCTCTTAAGGTAGCCAAATGCCTCGTCAACAGGCGAATTCCAACGGCAAACTCGAGGAGCTCCCGGCAGGAGTACTGTGAAAGTCTTAAGGTCAACAAATAATGGCGTATCGCTTCTGGTGAACTGGCCAGAGTAAGCTTGTAGATGCGACTGTGGTAAAATGGGGAGCAAGTGGCAGGAGTAACTATGACTCTCTTAAGGTAGCCAAATGCCTCGTCAACAGGCGAATTCCAACGGCAAACTCGAGGAGCTCCCGGCAGGAGTACTGTGAAAGTCTTAAGATCAACAAATAATGGCGTATCGCTTCTGGTGAACTGGCCAGAGTAAGCTTGTAGATGCGACTGTGGTAAAACGAGGAGCAAGTGGCAGGAGTAACTATGACTCTCTTAAGGTAGCCAAATGCCTCGTCAACAGGCGAATTCCAACGGCAAACTCGAGGAGCTCCCGGAAGGAGTACTGTGAAAGCCTTAAGGTCAACAAATAATGGCGTATCGCTTCTGGTGAACTAGCGAGAGTAAGCTTGTAGATGTGACTGTGGTAAAATGGGGAGCAAGTGGCAGGAGTAACTATGACACTCTTAGGGTTGCCAAATGATTCGTCAAAAGGCGAATTACATCGGCAAACCCGAGGAGCTCCCGGAAGGAGTACTGTGAAAGTCTTAAGGTCAACAAATAATGGCGTATCGCTTCTGGTGAACTGGCCAGAGTAAGCTTGTAGATGTGACTGTGTGAAACGGGGTGCAACTGGCAGGAGTAACTATGACTCTCTTAAGGTAGCCAAATGCCTCGTCAACAGGCGAATTCCAACGGCAAACTCGAGGAGCTCCCGGCAGGAGTACTGTGAAAGTCTTAAGGTCAACAAATAATGGCGTATCGCTTCTGGTGAACTGGCCAGAGTAAGCTTGTAGATCCGACTGTGGTAAAACGAGGAGCAAGTGGCAGGAGTAACTATGACTCTCTTAAGGTAGCCAAATGCCTCGTCAACAGGCGAATTCCAACGGCAAACTCGAGGAGCTCCCGGAAGGAGTACTGTGAAAGCCTTAAGGTCAATAAATAATGGCGTATCGCTTCTGGTGAACTAGCCAGAGTAAGCTTGTAGATGTGACTGTGGTAAAATGGGGAGCAAGTGGCAGGAGTAACTATGACTCTCTTAAGGTAGCCAAATGCCTCGTCAACAGGCGAATTCCAACGGCAAACTCGAGGAGCTCCCGGCAGGAGTACTGTGAAAGTCTTAAGGTCAACAAATAATGGCGTATCGCTTCTGGTGAACTGGCCAGAGTAAGCTTGTAGATGCGACTGTGGTAAAATGGGGAGCAAGTGGCAGGAGTAACTATGACTCTCTTAAGGTAGCCAAATGCCTCGTCAACAGGCGAATTCCAACGGCAAACTCGAGGAGCTCCCGGCAGGAGTACTGTGAAAGTCTTAAGGTCAACAAATAATGGCGTATCGCTTCTGGTGAACTGGCCAGAGTAAGCTTGTAGATGCGACTGTGGTAAAACGAGGAGCAAGTGGCAGGAGTAACTATGACTCTCTTAAGGTAGCCAAATGCCTCGTCAACAGGCGAATTCCAACGGCAAACTCGAGGAGCTCCCGGCAGGAGTACTGTGAAAGTCTTAAGGTCAACAAATAATGGCGTATCGCTTCTGGTGAACTGGCCAGAGTAAGCTTGTAGATGCGACTGTGGTAAAACGAGGAGCAAGTGGCAGGAGTAACTATGACTCTCTTAAGGTAGCCAAATGCCTCGTCAGCAGGCGAATTCCAACGGCAAACTCGAGGAGCTCCCGGAAGGAGTACTGTGAAAGTCTTAAGATCAACAAATAATGGCGTATCGCTTCTGGTGAACTGGCCAGAGTAAGCTTGTAGATGCGACTGTGGTAAAACGAGGAGCAAGTGGCAGGAGTAACTATGACTCTCTTAAGGTAGCCAAATGCCTCGTCAACAGGCGAATTCCAACGGCAAACTCGAGGAGCTCCCGGAAGGAGTACTGTGAAAGCCTTAAGGTCAATAAATAATGGCGTATCGCTTCTGGTGAACTAGCCAGAGTAAGCTTGTAGATGTGACTGTGGTAAAATGGGGAGCAAGTGGCAGGAGTAACTATGACTCTCTTAAGGTAGCCAAATGCCTCGTCAACAGGCGAATTCCAACGGCAAACTCGAGGAGCTCCCGGCAGGAGTACTGTGAAAGTCTTAAGGTCAACAAATAATGGCGTATCGCTTCTGGTGAACTGGCCAGAGTAAGCTTGTAGATGCGACTGTGGTAAAATGGGGAGCAAGTGGCAGGAGTAACTATGACTCTCTTAAGGTAGCCAAATGCCTCGTCAACAGGCGAATTCCAACGGCAAACTCGAGGAGCTCCCGGCAGGAGTACTGTGAAAGTCTTAAGATCAACAAATAATGGCGTATCGCTTCTGGTGAACTGGCCAGAGTAAGCTTGTAGATGCGACTGTGGTAAAACGAGGAGCAAGTGGCAGGAGTAACTATGACTCTCTTAAGGTAGCCAAATGCCTCGTCAACAGGCGAATTCCAACGGCAAACTCGAGGAGCTCCCGGAAGGAGTACTGTGAAAGCCTTAAGGTCAACAAATAATGGCGTATCGCTTCTGGTGAACTAGCGAGAGTAAGCTTGTAGATGTGACTGTGGTAAAATGGGGAGCAAGTGGCAGGAGTAACTATGACTCTCTTAGGGTTGCCAAATGATTCGTCAAAAGGCGAATTACATCGGCAAACCCGAGGAGCTCCCGGAAGGAGTACTGTGAAAGCCTTAAGGTCAACAAATAATGGCGTATCGCTTCTGGTGAACTGGCCAGAGTAAGCTTGTAGATGTGACTGTGTGAAACGGGGTGCAACTGGCAGGAGTAACTATGACTCTCTTAAGGTAGCCAAATGCCTCGTCAACAGGCGAATTCCAACGGCAAACTCGAGGAGCTCCCGGCAGGAGTACTGTGAAAGTCTTAAGGTCAACAAATAATGGCGTATCGCTTCTGGTGAACTGGCCAGAGTAAGCTTGTAGATGCGACTGTGGTAAAACGAGGAGCAAGTGGCAGGAGTAACTATGACTCTCTTAAGGTAGCCAAATGCCTCGTCAACAGGCGAATTCCAACGGCAAACTCGAGGAGCTCCCGGCAGGAGTACTGTGAAAGTCTTAAGATCAACAAATAATGGCGTATCGCTTCTGGTGAACTGGCCAGAGTAAGCTTGTAGATGCGACTGTGGTAAAACGAGGAGCAAGTGGCAGGAGTAACTATGACTCTCTTAAGGTAGCCAAATGCCTCGTCAACAGGCGAATTCCAACGGCAAACTCGAGGAGCTCCCGGAAGGAGTACTGTGAAAGCCTTAAGGTCAACAAATAATGGCGTATCGCTTCTGGTGAACTAGCGAGAGTAAGCTTGTAGATGTGACTGTGGTAAAATGGGGAGCAAGTGGCAGGAGTAACTATGACTCTCTTAGGGTTGCCAAATGATTCGTCAAAAGGCGAATTACATCGGCAAACCCGAGGAGCTCCCGGAAGGAGTACTGTGAAAGCCTTAAGGTCAACAAATAATGGCGTATCGCTTCTGGTGAACTGGCCAGAGTAAGCTTGTAGATGTGACTGTGTGAAACGGGGTGCAACTGGCAGGAGTAACTATGACTCTCTTAAGGTAGCCAAATGCCTCGTCAACAGGCGAATTCCAACGGCAAACTCGAGGAGCTCCCGGCAGGAGTACTGTGAAAGTCTTAAGGTCAACAAATAATGGCGTATCGCTTCTGGTGAACTGGCCAGAGTAAGCTTGTAGATGCGACTGTGGTAAAACGAGGAGCAAGTGGCAGGAGTAACTATGACTCTCTTAAGGTAGCCAAATGCCTCGTCAACAGGCGAATTCCAACGGCAAACTCGAGGAGCTCCCGGAAGGAGTACTGTGAAAGCCTTAAGGTCAATAAATAATGGCGTATCGCTTCTGGTGAACTAGTTTTTGCCCGACGCGGCCCTAGTAATACTAGGGGCCGCGTCTCGCCGCAGCCTCGCTCAGCGGCTAAGTCCCCATCAAGGTCACCCGCCTAGAAGGCGGCGCACACAGCCATAGAAAAAACCCACCCACCTCCCCAGGGGTCGGAACCCCTGCAACCCACAGAAGAGAAAGATGCTTCAGTAGCTGATTTGTTTATAGATAAGGAATTTGAAAGGAGATAAGGAAAAACAAGGGAGATAAGGAATTAAAAACTTTATTAAGAATGATAATATACAGTTACATCTCCTTGTACATCAATGTATTTGGATAAAGTTCCACTTATTTTACACCACAAATTAACTCTTTCATTCGTATTAACCTTCCTTCTATTCCTTGTATACAAACAGAAAGGCTTATCCGTTGTAACAACACAAGTACCATAATTTCTGTCTCCAACAACACCAATTGCAAATGTTTTATAACAGATAATGTCTCTGTCATAGTAAGACTCCAATCCTTGTAAAGGCTTGTCACTGCCTCTAACCAAAGCAACAGACATCCATGAATTGCCTGTAACTACTTCATTTGCAGTACAAGAAAAGGTAATCTTACAGCCAACACCAATTGCAAATGTTTTATAACAGATAATGTCTCTGTCATAGTAAGACTCCAATCCTTGTAAAGGCTTGTCACTGCCTCTAACCAAAGCAACAGACATCCATGAATTGCCTGTAACTACTTCATTTGCAGTACAAGAAAAGGTAATCTTACAGCCAACAAATGTTATTGGCCCAGCTAATATCTCCTGTTGAGACGTTGGGTTTGGTGTCTCGTCAAAACTTAAAACAGTCTTGTAAACAGGCATTCTGCTCCTCCTAGAGTATCTCCTACGGCGGTACGGCATGGCTGTGTGCTGCGTGCTGCTGCCTGCAGTCGACTGACGCAGAAACAGGAAGCGCGCCCAGACCCCAGCGCTGCTTATCACCGGCCGGATGTTGCGCAACCCATTCACTGCAACGGAGTTTTTGCCCGACGCGGCCCTAGTAATACTAGGGGCCGCGTCTCGCCGCAGCCTCGCTCAGCGGCTAAGTCCCCATCAAGGTCCTCTGTTTTTCCTTATCTCCTTTCAAATTCCTTATCTATAAACAAATCAGCTACTGAAGCATCTTTCTCTTCTGTGGGTTGCAGGGGTTCCGACCCCTGGGGAGGTGGGTGGGTTTTTTCTATGGCTGTGTGCGCCGCCTTCTAGGCGGGTGACCTTGATGGGGACTTAGCCGCTGAGCGAGGCTGCGGCGAGACGCGGCCCCTAGTATTACTAGGGCCGCGTCGGGCAAAAACTCCGTTGCAGTGAATGGGTTGCGCAACATCCAGTCGGTGATAAGCAGCGCTGGGGTCTGGGCGCGCTTCCTGTTTCTGCGTCAGTCGACTGCAGGCAGCAGCACGCAGCACACAGCCATGCCGTACCGCCGTAGGAGATACTCTAGGAGGAGCAGAATGCCTGTTTACAAGACTGTTTTGAGTTTTGACGAGACACCAAACCCAACGTCTCAACAGGAGATATTAGCTGGGCCAATAACATTTGTTGGCTGTAAGATTACCTTTTCTTGTACTACAAATGAAGTAGTTACAGGCAATTCATGGATGTCTGTTGCTTTGGTTAGAGGCAGTGACAAGCCTTTACAAGGATTGGAGGCTTACTATGACAGAGACATTATCTGTTATAAAACATTTGCCATTGGTGTCGTTGGAGACAGAAATTATGGTACTTGTGTTGTTACAACGGATAAGCCATTCTGTTTGTATACAAGGAATAGAAGGAAGGTTAACACGAATGAAAGAGTTAATCTGTGGTGTAAAATAATTGGAACTTTATCCAAATACATTGATGTACAAGGAGATGTAACTGTATATTATCATTCTTAATAAAGTTTGTAATTCCTTATGTGTTATGTTTTTTCTTATCTCCTTTCAAATTCCTTATCTATAAACAAAGCAGCTACTGAAGCATCTTTCTCTTCTGTGGGTTGCAGGGGTTCCGACCCCTGGGGAGGTGGGTGGGTGTATTGTATGGCTGTGTGCGCCGCCTTAGAGGCGGGTGACCTTGAAGGGGACTTAGCCGCTGAGCGAGGCTGCGGCGAGACGCGGCCCCTAGTATTACTAGGGCCGCGTCGGGCAAAAACAACAGGCGAATTCCAACGGCAAACTCGAGGAGCTCCCGGAAGGAGTACTGTGAAAGCCTTAAGGTCAATAAATAATGGCGTATCGCTTCTGGTGAACTAGCCAGAGTAAGCTTGTAGATGTGACTGTGGTAAAATGGGGAGCAAGTGGCAGGAGTAACTATGACTCTCTTAAGGTAGCCAAATGCCTCGTCAACAGGCGAATTCCAACGGCAAACTCGAGGAGCTCCCGGCAGGAGTACTGTGAAAGTCTTAAGGTCAACAAATAATGGCGTATCGCTTCTGGTGAACTGGCCAGAGTAAGCTTGTAGATGCGACTGTGGTAAAATGGGGAGCAAGTGGCAGGAGTAACTATGACTCTCTTAAGGTAGCCAAATGCCTCGTCAACAGGCGAATTCCAACGGCAAACTCGAGGAGCTCCCGGCAGGAGTACTGTGAAAGTCTTAAGGTCAACAAATAATGGCGTATCGCTTCTGGTGAACTGGCCAGAGTAAGCTTGTAGATGCGACTGTGGTAAAACGAGGAGCAAGTGGCAGGAGTAACTATGACTCTCTTAAGGTAGCCAAATGCCTCGTCAACAGGCGAATTCCAACGGCAAACTCGAGGAGCTCCCGGCAGGAGTACTGTGAAAGTCTTAAGGTCAACAAATAATGGCGTATCGCTTCTGGTGAACTGGCCAGAGTAAGCTTGTAGATGCGACTGTGGTAAAACGAGGAGCAAGTGGCAGGAGTAACTATGACTCTCTTAAGGTAGCCAAATGCCTCGTCAACAGGCGAATTCCAACGGCAAACTCGAGGAGCTCCCGGAAGGAGTACTGTGAAAGTCTTAAGATCAACAAATAATGGCGTATCGCTTCTGGTGAACTGGCCAGAGTAAGCTTGTAGATGCGACTGTGGTAAAACGAGGAGCAAGTGGCAGGAGTAACTATGACTCTCTTAAGGTAGCCAAATGCCTCGTCAACAGGCGAATTCCAACGGCAAACTCGAGGAGCTCCCGGAAGGAGTACTGTGAAAGCCTTAAGGTCAATAAATAATGGCGTATCGCTTCTGGTGAACTAGCCAGAGTAAGCTTGTAGATGTGACTGTGGTAAAATGGGGAGCAAGTGGCAGGAGTAACTATGACTCTCTTAAGGTAGCCAAATGCCTCGTCAACAGGCGAATTCCAACGGCAAACTCGAGGAGCTCCCGGAAGGAGTACTGTGAAAGCCTTAAGGTCAACAAATAATGGCGTATCGCTTCTGGTGAACTGGCCAGAGTAAGCTTGTAGATGCGACTGTGGTAAAATGGGGAGCAAGTGGCAGGAGTAACTATGACTCTCTTAAGGTAGCCAAATGCCTCGTCAACAGGCGAATTCCAACGGCAAACTCGAGGAGCTCCCGGCAGGAGTACTGTGAAAGTCTTAAGATCAACAAATAATGGCGTATCACTTCTGGTGAACTGGCCAGAGTAAGCTTGTAGATGCGACTGTGGTAAAACGAGGAGCAAGTGGCAGGAGTAACTATGACTCTCTTAAGGTAGCCAAATGCCTCGTCAACAGGCGAATTCCAACGGCAAACTCGAGGAGCTCCCGGAAGGAGTACTGTGAAAGCCTTAAGGTCAACAAATAATGGCGTATCGCTTCTGGTGAACTAGCGAGAGTAAGCTTGTAGATGTGACTGTGGTAAAATGGGGAGCAAGTGGCAGGAGTAACTATGACTCTCTTAGGGTTGCCAAATGATTCGTCAAAAGGCGAATTACATCGGCAAACCCGAGGAGCTCCCGGAAGGAGTACTGTGAAAGCCTTAAGGTCAACAAATAATGGCGTATCGCTTCTGGTGAACTGGCCAGAGTAAGCTTGTAGATGTGACTGTGTGAAACGGGGTGCAACTGGCAGGAGTAACTATGACTCTCTTAAGGTAGCCAAATGCCTCGTCAACAGGCGAATTCCAACGGCAAACTCGAGGAGCTCCCGGCAGGAGTACTGTGAAAGTCTTAAGGTCAACAAATAATGGCGTATCGCTTCTGGTGAACTGGCCAGAGTAAGCTTGTAGATGCGACTGTGGTAAAACGAGGAGCAAGTGGCAGGAGTAACTATGACTCTCTTAAGGTAGCCAAATGCCTCGTCAACAGGCGAATTCCAACGGCAAACTCGAGGAGCTCCCGGAAGGAGTACTGTGAAAGCCTTAAGGTCAATAAATAATGGCGTATCGCTTCTGGTGAACTAGCCAGAGTAAGCTTGTAGATGTGACTGTGGTAAAATGGGGAGCAAGTGGCAGGAGTAACTATGACTCTCTTAAGGTAGCCAAATGCCTCGTCAACAGGCGAATTCCAACGGCAAACTCGAGGAGCTCCCGGCAGGAGTACTGTGAAAGTCTTAAGGTCAACAAATAATGGCGTATCGCATCTGGTGAACTGGCCAGAGTAAGCTTGTAGATGCGACTGTGGTAAAATGGGGAGCAAGTGGCAGGAGTAACTATGACTCTCTTAAGGTAGCCAAATGCCTCGTCAACAGGCGAATTCCAACGGCAAACTCGAGGAGCTCCCGGCAGGAGTACTGTGAAAGTCTTAAGGTCAACAAATAATGACGTATCGCTTCTGGTGAACTGGCCAGAGTAAGCTTGTAGATGCGACTGTGGTAAAACGAGGAGCAAGTGGCAGGAGTAACTATGACTCTCTTAAGGTAGCCAAATGCCTCGTCAACAGGCGAATTCCAACGGCAAACTCGAGGAGCTCCCGGCAGGAGTACTGTGAAAGTCTTAAGGTCAACAAATAATGGCGTATCGCTTCTGGTGAACTGGCCAGAGTAAGCTTGTAGATGCGACTGTGGTAAAACGAGGAGCAAGTGGCAGGAGTAACTATGACTCTCTTAAGGTAGCCAAATGCCTCGTCAACAGGCGAATTCCAACGGCAAACTCGAGGAGCTCCCGGCAGGAGTACTGTGAAAGTCTTAAGGTCAACAAATAATGGCGTATCGCTTCTGGTGAACTGGCCAGAGTAAGCTTGTAGATGCGACTGTGGTAAAATGGGGAGCAAGTGGCAGGAGTAACTATGACTCTCTTAAGGTAGCCAAATGCCTCGTCAACAGGCGAATTCCAACGGCAAACTCGAGGAGCTCCCGGCAGGAGTACTGTGAAAGTCTTAAGATCAACAAATAATGGCGTATCGCTTCTGGTGAACTGGCCAGAGTAAGCTTGTAGATGCGACTGTGGTAAAACGAGGAGCAAGTGGCAGGAGTAACTATGACTCTCTTAAGGTAGCCAAATGCCTCGTCAACAGGCGAATTCCAACGGCAAACTCGAGGAGCTCCCGGAAGGAGTACTGTGAAAGCCTTAAGGTCAACAAATAATGGCGTATCGCTTCTGGTGAACTAGCGAGAGTAAGCTTGTAGATGTGACTGGGGTAAAATGGGGAGCAAGTGGCAGGAGTAACTATGACTCTCTTAGGGTTGCCAAATGATTCGTCAAAAGGCGAATTACATCGGCAAACCCGAGGAGCTCCCGGAAGGAGTACTGTGAAAGTCTTAAGGTCAACAAATAATGGCGTATCGCTTCTGGTGAACTGGCCAGAGTAAGCTTGTAGATGTGACTGTGTGAAACGGGGTGCAACTGGCAGGAGTAACTATGACTCTCTTAAGGTAGCCAAATGCCTCGTCAACAGGCGAATTCCAACGGCAAACTCGAGGAGCTCCCGGCAGGAGTACTGTGAAAGTCTTAAGGTCAACAAATAATGGCGTATCGCTTCTGGTGAACTGGCCAGAGTAAGCTTGTAGATGCGACTGTGGTAAAACGAGGAGCAAGTGGCAGGAGTAACTATGACTCTCTTAAGGTAGCCAAATGCCTCGTCAACAGGCGAATTCCAACGGCAAACTCGAGGAGCTCCCGGAAGGAGTACTGTGAAAGTCTTAAGATCAACAAATAATGGCGTATCGCTTCTGGTGAACTGGCCAGAGTAAGCTTGTAGATGCGACTGTGGTAAAACGAGGAGCAAGTGGCAGGAGTAACTATGACTCTCTTAAGGTAGCCAAATGCCTCGTCAACAGGCGAATTCCAACGGCAAACTCGAGGAGCTCCCGGCAGGAGTACTGTGAAAGTCTTAAGATCAACAAATAATGGCGTATCGCTTCTGGTGAACTGGCCAGAGTAAGCTTGTAGATGCGACTGTGGTAAAACGAGGAGCAAGTGGCAGGAGTAACTATGACTCTCTTAAGGTAGCCAAATGCCTCGTCAACAGGCGAATTCCAACGGCAAACTCGAGGAGCTCCCGGAAGGAGTACTGTGAAAGCCTTAAGGTCAACAAATAATGGCGTATCGCTTCTGGTGAACTAGCGAGAGTAAGCTTGTAGATGTGACTGTGGTAAAATGGGGAGCAAGTGGCAGGAGTAACTATGACTCTCTTAGGGTTGCCAAATGATTCGTCAAAAGGCGAATTACATCGGCAAACCCGAGGAGCTCCCGGAAGGAGTACTGTGAAAGCCTTAAGGTCAACAAATAATGGCGTATCGCTTCTGGTGAACTGGCCAGAGTAAGCTTGTAGATGTGACTGTGTGAAACGGGGTGCAACTGGCAGGAGTAACTATGACTCTCTTAAGGTAGCCAAATGCCTCGTCAACAGGCGAATTCCAACGGCAAACTCGAGGAGCTCCCGGCAGGAGTACTGTGAAAGTCTTAAGGTCAACAAATAATGGCGTATCGCTTCTGGTGAACTGGCCAGAGTAAGCTTGTAGATGCGACTGTGGTAAAACGAGGAGCAAGTGGCAGGAGTAACTATGACTCTCTTAAGGTAGCCAAATGCCTCGTCAACAGGCGAATTCCAACGGCAAACTCGAGGAGCTCCCGGAAGGAGTACTGTGAAAGCCTTAAGGTCAATAAATAATGGCGTATCGCTTCTGGTGAACTAGCCAGAGTAAGCTTGTAGATGTGACTGTGGTAAAATGGGGAGCAAGTGGCAGGAGTAACTATGACTCTCTTAAGGTAGCCAAATGCCTCGTCAACAGGCGAATTCCAACGGCAAACTCGAGGAGCTCCCGGCAGGAGTACTGTGAAAGTCTTAAGGTCAACAAATAATGGCGTATCGCTTCTGGTGAACTGGCCAGAGTAAGCTTGTAGATGCGACTGTGGTAAAATGGGGAGCAAGTGGCAGGAGTAACTATGACTCTCTTAAGGTAGCCAAATGCCTCGTCAACAGGCGAATTCCAACGGCAAACTCGAGGAGCTCCCGGCAGGAGTACTGTGAAAGTCTTAAGGTCAACAAATAATGACGTATCGCTTCTGGTGAACTGGCCAGAGTAAGCTTGTAGATGCGACTGTGGTAAAACGAGGAGCAAGTGGCAGGAGTAACTATGACTCTCTTAAGGTAGCCAAATGCCTCGTCAACAGGCGAATTCCAACGGCAAACTCGAGGAGCTCCCGGCAGGAGTACTGTGAAAGTCTTAAGGTCAACAAATAATGGCGTATCGCTTCTGGTGAACTGGCCAGAGTAAGCTTGTAGATGCGACTGTGGTAAAACGAGGAGCAAGTGGCAGGAGTAACTATGACTCTCTTAAGGTAGCCAAATGCCTCGTCAACAGGCGAATTCCAACGGCAAACTCGAGGAGCTCCCGGAAGGAGTACTGTGAAAGTCTTAAGATCAACAAATAATGGCGTATCGCTTCTGGTGAACTGGCCAGAGTAAGCTTGTAGATGCGACTGTGGTAAAACGAGGAGCAAGTGGCAGGAGTAACTATGACTCTCTTAAGGTAGCCAAATGCCTCGTCAACAGGCGAATTCCAACGGCAAACTCGAGGAGCTCCCGGAAGGAGTACTGTGAAAGCCTTAAGGTCAATAAATAATGGCGTATCGCTTCTGGTGAACTAGCCAGAGTAAGCTTGTAGATGTGACTGTGGTAAAATGGGGAGCAAGTGGCAGGAGTAACTATGACTCTCTTAAGGTAGCCAAATGCCTCGTCAACAGGCGAATTCCAACGGCAAACTCGAGGAGCTCCCGGCAGGAGTACTGTGAAAGTCTTAAGGTCAACAAATAATGGCGTATCGCTTCTGGTGAACTGGCCAGAGTAAGCTTGTAGATGCGACTGTGGTAAAATGGGGAGCAAGTGGCAGGAGTAACTATGACTCTCTTAAGGTAGCCAAATGCCTCGTCAACAGGCGAATTCCAACGGCAAACTCGAGGAGCTCCCGGCAGGAGTACTGTGAAAGTCTTAAGATCAACAAATAATGGCGTATCGCTTCTGGTGAACTGGCCAGAGTAAGCTTGTAGATGCGACTGTGGTAAAACGAGGAGCAAGTGGCAGGAGTAACTATGACTCTCTTAAGGTAGCCAAATGCCTCGTCAACAGGCGAATTCCAACGGCAAACTCGAGGAGCTCCCGGAAGGAGTACTGTGAAAGCCTTAAGGTCAACAAATAATGGCGTATCGCTTCTGGTGAACTAGCGAGAGTAAGCTTGTAGATGTGACTGTGGTAAAATGGGGAGCAAGTGGCAGGAGTAACTATGACTCTCTTAGGGTTGCCAAATGATTCGTCAAAAGGCGAATTACATCGGCAAACCCGAGGAGCTCCCGGAAGGAGTACTGTGAAAGTCTTAAGGTCAACAAATAATGGCGTATCGCTTCTGGTGAACTGGCCAGAGTAAGCTTGTAGATGTGACTGTGTGAAACGGGGTGCAACTGGCAGGAGTAACTATGACTCTCTTAAGGTAGCCAAATGCCTCGTCAACAGGCGAATTCCAACGGCAAACTCGAGGAGCTCCCGGCAGGAGTACTGTGAAAGTCTTAAGGTCAACAAATAATGGCGTATCGCTTCTGGTGAACTGGCCAGAGTAAGCTTGTAGATGCGACTGTGGTAAAACGAGGAGCAAGTGGCAGGAGTAACTATGACTCTCTTAAGGTAGCCAAATGCCTCGTCAACAGGCGAATTCCAGCGGCAAACTCGAGGAGCTCCCGGAAGGAGTACTGTGAAAGCCTTAAGGTCAATAAATAATGGCGTATCGCTTCTGGTGAACTAGCCAGAGTAAGCTTGTAGATGTGACTGTGGTAAAATGGGGAGCAAGTGGCAGGAGTAACTATGACTCTCTTAAGGTAGCCAAATGCCTCGTCAACAGGCGAATTCCAACGGCAAACTCGAGGAGCTCCCGGCAGGAGTACTGTGAAAGTCTTAAGGTCAACAAATAATGGCGTATCGCTTCTGGTGAACTGGCCAGAGTAAGCTTGTAGATGCGACTGTGGTAAAATGGGGAGCAAGTGGCAGGAGTAACTATGACTCTCTTAAGGTAGCCAAATGCCTCGTCAACAGGCGAATTCCAACGGCAAACTCGAGGAGCTCCCGGCAGGAGTACTGTGAAAGTCTTAAGGTCAACAAATAATGGCGTATCGCTTCTGGTGAACTGGCCAGAGTAAGCTTGTAGATGCGACTGTGGTAAAACGAGGAGCAAGTGGCAGGAGTAACTATGACTCTCTTAAGGTAGCCAAATGCCTCGTCAACAGGCGAATTTCAACGGCAAACTCGAGGAGCTCCCGGCGGGAGTACTGTGAAAGTCTTAAGGTCAACAAATAATGGCGTATCGCTTCTGGTGAACTGGCCAGAGTAAGCTTGTAGATGCGACTGTGGTAAAACGAGGAGCAAGTGGCAGGAGTAACTATGACTCTTTTAAGGTAGCCAAATGCCTCGTCAACAGGCGAATTCCAACGGCAAACTCGAGGAGCTCCCGGAAGGAGTACTGTGAAAGTCTTAAGATCAACAAATAATGGCGTATCGCTTCTGGTGAACTAGCCAGAGTAAGCTTGTAGATGCGACTGTGGTAAAACGAGGAGCAAGTGGCAGGAGTAACTATGACTCTCTTAAGGTAGCCAAAAGCCTCGTCAACAGGCGAATTCCAACGGCAAACTCGAGGAGCTCCCGGCAGGAGTACTGTGAAAGTCTTAAGGTCAACAAATAATGGCGTATCGCTTCTGGTGAACTGGCCAGAGTAAGCTTGTAGATGCGACTGTGGTAAAATGGGGAGCAAGTGGCAGGAGTAACTATGACTCTCTTAGGGTTGCCAAATAACTCGTCAAAAGGCGAATTACATCGGCAAACCCGAGGAGCTCCCGGAAGAGTACTGTGAAAGTCTTAATGTCAACAAATAATGGCGTATCGCTTCTGGTGAACTGGCCAGAGTAAGCTTGTAGATGCGACTGTGGTAAAACGAGGAGCAAGTGGCAGGAGTAACTATGACTCTCTTAAGGTAGCCAAATGCCTCGTCAACAGGCGAATTCCAACGGCAAACTCGAGGAGCTCCCGGAAGGAGTACTGTGAAAGCCTTAAGGTCAACAAATAATGGCGTATCGCTCCTGGTGAACTGGCCAGAGTAAGCTTGTAGATGTGACTGTGTGAAACGGGGTGCAACTGGCAGGAGTAACTATGACTCTCTTAAGGTAGCCAAATGCCTCGTCAAAAGGCGAATTACATCGGCAAACTCGAGGAGCTCCCAGCAGGAGTACTGTGAAAGTCTTAAGGTCAACAAATAATGGCGTATCGCTTCTGGTGAACTAGCCAGAGTAAGCTTGTAGATGTGACTGTGGTAAAATGGGGAGCAAGTGGCAGGAGTAACTATGACTCTCTTAAGGTAGCCAAATGCCTCGTCAAAAGGCGAATTCCAACGGCAAACTCGAGGAGCTCCCGGCAGGAGTACTGTGAAAGTCTTAAGGTCAACAAATAATGGCGTATCGCTTCTGGTGAACTGGCCAGAGTAAGCTTGTAGATGCGACTGTGGTAAAACGAGGAGCAAGTGGCAGGAGTAACTATGACTCTCTTAAGGTAGCCAAATGCCTTGTCAACAGGCGAATTCCAACGGCAAACTCGAGGAGCTCCCGGAAGGAGTACTGTGAAAGCCTTAAGGTCAATAAATAATGGCGTATCGCTTCTGGTGAACTAGCCAGAGTAAGCTTGTAGATGTGACTGTGGTAAAATGGGGAGCAAGTGGCAGGAGTAACTATGACTCTCTTAGGGTTGCCAAATAACTCGTCAAAAGGCGAATTACATCGGCAAACCCGAGGAGCTCCCGGAAGAGTACTGTGAAAGTCTTAAGGTCAACAAATAATGGCGTATCGCTTCTGGTGAACTGGCCAGAGTAAGCTTGTAGATGCGACTGTGGTAAAACGAGGAGCAAGTGGCAGGAGTAACTATGACTCTCTTAAGGTAGCCAAATGCCTCGTCAACAGGCGAATTCCAACGGCAAACTCGAGGAGCTCCCGGAAGGAGTACTGTGAAAGCCTTAAGGTCAACAAATAATGGCGTATCGCTCCTGGTGAACTGGCCAGAGTAAGCTGGTAGATGTGACTGTGTGAAACGGGGTGCAACTGGCAGGAGTAACTATGACTCTCTTAAGGTAGCCAAATGCCTCGTCAAACGGCGAATTACATCGGCAAACTCGAGGAGCTCCCAGCAGGAGTACTGTGAAAGTCTTAAGGTCAACAAATAATGGCGTATCGCTTCTGGTGAACTAGCCAGAGTAAGCTTGTAGATGTGACTGTGGTAAAATGGGGAGCAAGTGGCAGGAGTAACTATGACTCTCTTAAGGTAGCCAAATGCCTCGTCAAAAGGCGAATTCCAACGGCAAACTCGAGGAGCTCCCGGCAGGAGTACTGTGAAAGTCTTAAGGTCAACAAATAATGGCGTATCGCTTCTGGTGAACTGGCCAGAGTAAGCTTGTAGATGCGACTGTGGTAAAACGAGGAGCAAGTGGCAGGAGTAACTATGACTCTCTTAAGGTAGCCAAATGCCTCGTCAACAGGCGAATTCCAACGGCAAACTCGAGGAGCTCCCGGAAGGAGTACTGTGAAAGCCTTAAGGTCAATAAATAATGGCGTATCGCTTCTGGTGAACTAGCCAGAGTAAGCTTGTAGATGTGACTGTGGTAAAATGGGGAGCAAGTGGCAGGAGTAACTATGACTCTCTTAAGGTAGCCAAATGCCTCGTCAACAGGCGAATTCCAACGGCAAACTCGAGGAGCTCCCGGCAGGAGTACTGTGAAAGTCTTAAGGTCAACAAATAATGGCGTATCGCTTCTGGTGAACAGGCCAGAGTAAGCTTGTAGATGCGACTGTGGTAAAATGGGGAGCAAGTGGCAGGAGTAACTATGACTCTCTTAAGGTAGCCAAATGCCTCGTCAACAGGCGAATTCCAACGGCAAACTCGAGGAGCTCCCGGAAGGAGTACTGTGAAAGTCTTAAGGTCAACAAATAATGGCGTATCGCTTCTTGTGAACTGGCCAGAGTAAGCTTGTAGATGCTACTGTGGTAAAACGAGGAGCAAGTGGCAGGAGTAACTATGACTCTCTTAAGGTAGCCAAATGCCTCGTCAACAGGCGAATTCCAACGGCAAACTCGAGGAGCTCCCGGAAGGAGTACTGTGAAAGCCTTAAGGTCAACAAATAATGGCGTATCGCTTCTGGTGAACTAGCGAGAGTAAGCTTGTAGATGTGACTGTGGTAAAATGGGGAGCAAGTGGCAGGAGTAACTATGACTCTCTTAGGGTTGCCAAATGATTCGTCAAAAGGCGAATTACATCGGCAAACCCGAGGAGCTCCCGGAAGGAGTACTGTGAAAGTCTTAAGGTCAACAAATAATGGCGTATCGCTTCTGGTGAACTGGCCAGAGTAAGCTTGTAGATGCGACTGTGGTAAAACGAGGAGCAAGTGGCAGGAGTAACTATGACTCTCTTAAGGTAGCCAAATGCCTCGTCAACAGGCGAATTCCAACGGCAAACTCGAGGAGCTCCCGGCAGGAGTACTGTGAAAGTCTTAAGGTCAACAAATAATGGCGTATCGCTTCTGGTGAACTGGCCAGAGTAAGCTTGTAGATGCGACTGTGGTAAAACGAGGAGCAAGTGGCAGGAGTAACTATGACTCTCTTAAGGAAGCCAAATGCCTCGTCAACAGGCGAATTCCAACGGCAAACTCGAGGAGCTCCCGGCAGGAGTACTGTGAAAGTCTTAAGGACAACAAATAATGGCGTATCGCTCCTGGTGAACAGGCCAGAGTAAGCTTGTAGATGTGACTGTGTGAAACGGGGTGCAACTGGCAGGAGTAACTATGACTCTCTTAAGGTAGCCAAATGCCTCGTCAAAAGGCGAATTACATCGGCAAACTCGAGGAGCTCCCAGCAGGAGTACTGTGAAAGTCTTAAGGTCAACAAATAATGGCGTATCGCATCTGGTGAACTAGCCAGAGTAAGCTTGTAGATGCGACTGTGGTAAAACGAGGAGCAAGTGGCAGGAGTAACTATGACTCTCTTAGGTTTGCCAAATAACTCGTCAAAAGGCGAATTACATCGGCAAGCCCGAGGAGCTCCCGGAAGGAGTACTGTGAAAGTCTTAAGGTCAACAAATAATGGCGTATCGCTTCTGGTGAACTGGCCAGAGTAAGCTTGTAGATGCGACTGTGGTAAAACGAGGAGCAAGTGGCAGGAGTAACTATGACTCTCTTAAGGAAGCCAAATGCCTCGTCAACAGGCGAATTCCAACGGCAAACTCGAGGAGCTCCCGGCAGGAGTACTGTGAAAGTCTTAAGGACAACAAATAATGGCGTATCGCTCCTGGTGAACAGGCCAGAGTAAGCTTGTAGATGTGACTGTGTGAAACGGTGTGCAACTGGCAGGAGTAACTATGACTCTCTTAAGGTAGCCAAATGCCTCGTCAAAAGGCGAATTACATCGGCAAACTCGAGGAGCTCCCAGCAGGAGTACTGTGAAAGTCTTAAGGTCAACAAATAATGGCGTATCGCATCTGGTGAACTAGCCACAGTAAGCTTGTAGATGCGACTGTGGTAAAACG